>NC_142081.1:128580905-128891855 GCF_054644295.1 Miniopterus natalensis
CTCTTGAAGAGCAGATTGCTTCTGAGTGTCCCTAGTGAGGCAGTCCAGGGAGAGCTTTCCCCAGAACCTTGGAAGGTAAAAATCCAGCAAATCCCAGAGAGCAAGTACAATGCTGTGGAGACCTTCCTGACATTCAATGAGTCACGGTAACACCTTCGGTAACAAGGTGTAGGTTTCAGCCCTGGGGAGGGGGTCTCTTCCTTAAGTGTTCATTTCTAGAGGTAATAGTTCTCCTTATTTCTTCTGTTCCTATATTCTTCAGAATTCTTTTTACTTATCAGCTAATCCCTCATTATTTCAATACCTTGTTACAGTTAATGATTGTATTAAACTTTCTCTAGTCAAGCTGCTGGGTAGTTCCTGTCTCCAGGTTAGACCCAGACCCAGTCACTTCTGGTTTGGTTATAAAAGACACTGTAACTTCTGTCTTGTCACACATTTTCTGGCCATGTGCTTTGGGGAAAGCTGGCTACCGTGAGCTGAAAGGCCTGTGTAGTAAGGAGCTGAAAAGCCTCTAGCAACAGCCATGTGAGGAAGTTTACAATTAGATGCTCCAGCTGAGTCAGGCCTTCAGATGAGACTACAACCCTGCATGCCATCTTGATTGTAGCCACTTGAGAAATCTTGGCCCAGAGCCATCCAGCTAAGCTTCTCACAGATTCCTGGCTTCAGAAACTAGGTGACATAATAGAAGTTTGTGGTAATAAGTCACTGAGTTTGGGGATAATGTGTGTAACAAAAGATAGCTAATACACTTAATGAAAACTTATTATTTTTAAATCAAGTTATTTTTAAATAAAATCTTTATAAGGAAGTCTCTTTGTAATCAAGAATTTAGCCCTGGTCAGTGTGGCTCAGTTGCTTAGAGCATCATCCTATACACTGAAAGGTTGTGAGTTCGATTCGGGGTCAGGGCACATACTCAGGTTGCAGATTCAATCCCCGGTCGGGGTGCATATGGGAGGCAACCGATCAATGTTTCTCGTTTCTCTCTCACATCTGTGTTCCTCTGTCTCTCTTCCTCTCTCTCTCAAATCAATAAGCATATCCTCAGGTGAGGATTGTTTTTAAAATTTAGATAAGTCAGTAAAGCATACTTACTCTACGACATGCTAAAACTACTTGACACAGGGAGCTTATGTGACATAGTGTGAAGGTCACAGGTTCTGTCAGATAGCTGCCAAAGTGTGACCAGCGTGAACTATTTTACTCTGCTGAGCTTCCGTCTCTCAACAGATGACTAATACCATCTACTTCAAACAGCTATTGGCTTGAATTAAATGAGTGAATGAATGTAAAGGACTTAATAAGGTGCTTGACAACAAGCAGACAGTATTACAATTAATACAATAAAACTTTAATCCACGTAGAGAACTAAAACAAGTCTTAGCAGGTTGTTTAAAAATAATTTAATCTGAAACATATAGTTTTATGGACTCACCTTCGATCATGCAATGTCAGAATCTTATCACCATGTTGTCTTAACAGTTCATTTCTTTATAATTTCCAGCAGACTATAAGTTTCAGGAAGGCAGATATTATGCTCCTCTTGTTCATAATTGTAGGCGCAGCACCTAGAATAATATCTGACATTATGATAGTCAGATAATAGTATCTGTTAAATAAATGAGGGCTCTATGTCATATGGTGATATACCTTAAGACATTTTAGTTACAATTAATTGTCTTTGGCGGTGTTGAACTGAATGTAAACTATCCTAGTTATTTAAATAGTATTAATATTAAATACTTGTAATAACATCATATCCTTTAATTATAGCAAATACCACTATAAGTACACTTTGTAATCTTTATGAAAATAAAAATGCAAGAACACTATGTCCTTGAACAACATTTCAGACCTCTTCCCACAATAGTCAATAATTCACAAAGCTTCCTGTGGTATGTTGCTTATATTTTGTGATTCTTTAGCCTTTAATAATAAGATTGAACATTTTTTTCCAAGAAGTTTTACTGTAACAATTACCAATATTCTAGAACAGTACTCTTTCTTGCTTGACAATATCTCTCCTCACTACTGGGTGTGAAACAAGTGGCTAATGATGTTACTTCTTTCATTATGTGGAATTTAGTACATTCAGAGTCAAGGACAACATGCCCCATATTTACAATGAAATTATGGTTTTTCTCATCAAAAGGCAAATCCTTCATTTGAAAAACTTGAATGGTTCTTAAAATAGAATGCCAGATGGCTAAATTTAGGCTCTGAAGAAAGTCTAATTCAGGGACAATTTTTGGCACCAGTCCCAAAACATTTTCATTTGATTATGGATTGAATATATTTTCATTTAATTTAAATTATTGCCTCTCTGTATGTTGTTCTGAGATAGGTGAACTCATGTTGGTAGACAAATTGGTCTCAAAATATATGCCACTCTGCTTAAATGATCGCTTTCTGTCGACATACTGGAAAGATGGCCTTATGTCTGTTGACACATTTTCAGTTATCAAGGTCACATAGGTTCATGGTAAAAGGTACATATGTAATGTTCTGCCTTTAATGAATGGACGTCACTGAATTACAACAGGTAAGTTACACTGCACTGGGATGGCAAAAGCTAGAAAATACAAATTACGTAGAAATCTCCACTATGCCTTGCTATGCTTTACTGTTCTTACCTTTACTTTTTGTTTGTTTTACTTTTGCCGTGTTTGTCTTACTTTTAAAAAATTTTCTTGTGCATCTTCATCTCAGTTTTAGGTTGAAAATAATTGTTAAAAGTATATATTTTTAAGTACAATTAGGTAATTACAAAATAGTCACGGGGATATGAAGTACAGCAGAGGGAATATAATCAATAATATTGTAATAACTAGGTATGGTGCCAACTGGGTACTGGAAATATTAGGGGGAACACTTTGTAAAGTTATATGATTGTCTAACCACTATGCTATACACCTGAGACTAATATAAAATAATATTGGATGTAAACTCTAATTGAAAAATAAAATTTAAATTTAAAAAAGTGTATCTCTTTACTTATAATTACCATAAATTTATGGTTTATTTCAGGTTATGCTTAGATTTGTTTTTAAAATTATTTCTTCCCTTTTTTTTATGAATTTGAGTTCCTTTGGCCATTCTGCTCTTTCCATTTAAGCCAATCCACTATGGCATTTCTTACAGCATAATTTAGCTATCAGGGTGAGCCACAGAGGGTCAAGTATGTGTATTCGAGGTCAAATGTTGGGCTGATGGTAGCTCTACTAAGCTACACTTCACACATCTGTAAAATTGTGTAATAGCAACTGCCCCATCCATTTTGCCTGATTTCAGTAAGAATTATGTGAGATACTGCTCATGGAAGTGTTCCATAAGCTGTAATATTTTCTAAAGCTATGAGTAGAGCGTATGCCCAGCTAATCGACTTATATTTGCCCTTTTCTAGAATTGCACCTTTGTGCACAACGATCCTCTCGCAGCCTGTTACAATTGATGCATCTGTAACATTCAAATTAGACTCCGCTTTCTCCCAGAAATCTCCTCTGACTCTTCAGCTCGGTCTTTCAACCTTGAACTTCAACCTCTGACCTCTGACCTTACTAATTGTATTCATCCATTTCTGATTTGCCATTAGGTCCTACCTTGTAGGATTCTTGTGCCCATTGGCAGAGTTTATCATACCCTCTCCCACCCGCTCACAGTGGGTTCCGTGTAGTAAACCTCATGCCCTACTGATCACTGCACCTCAAATACACACCTCACAGGGCTCTTGCACACACCTGTGCCAGGTGCATAACGTGCCGTATTTTCTTCTTATGTGGCCTCTCCCTTTACACTGCTGATGATAATCCTCTTTCCCCTCTTTCTCTCCAAGCCTCTTGGCATGAGATGCTCTTTTGTGATACACGAAATATTGAAAAATGACTTCAATATTTAAAATTCTTAATTTAAAGCTTATATTACATTTTACTACGGATATTTTAAGTTAAATTTGTACTTATTATTCCTCAGGCTTTGCCTGTATCTACTCAAAATTAATACATTTCTCTAATCAATGAACAGAAAATAATACAATTTGCCATACAACTGATTAACTGACTTATCTGTTTAAAAATGATTCTGGAATGACAAATATCAATTCAAATTTGGGTGCAGATTCTGCTGAAAATAATGCTTGTCAACAAATGCAGTTAATTTTTTCCCTCAGGTACTTGAGAATATTTTTCAGGCCAAACAGTTTGATTGACAATGAAAGGTATGTGGTTTACTCTGCCATATCTTTAGCATCACCTAGAGCTCCTTTGAGACAATGAGTAAAGAGATTGGGGAGAGCAACAATTTACTTTCTGACCATGTTTTCCTAGGACTCATCTTTATTTATTAACTTTTCAAAAATTACCTGAGCATGGGCTTAGGCACAATAACATCATGAAAAACCAAGAACTTGCTGCTGAAATATTCATTATCTTCCAAGAATCTGTTTTATAGACAAAGAAAAATATGGTAACATATTTTTTCTTTTTCTTGTAAACATCTTATGAACAAACATGTTAATTTTGCCATTAAGAATTAAATTGGCATCCTGTACCTCACTTTCTTGCAATAAGACTTTTGCTAAACAAAATATTATGCAAGGAATTTGTTCATGGTAATTTATCTATCTGCTCTTCAAGTTCTATGTTCTCAAAATACTCCATTAAACATAAGTTTTAATAAAGTGCTTGTAAAACACTTTGCAAACTTTGTTTAATTAAACACAATACCACACCTTCATTTTAAATGTAATGATCATAATTTCTTACAGACAATTTTTAATGAGTTTGCACTTTGCTATACCCCTCATATATTTTCTCTCCTTCCAGGCACAGGTGATGAAATTGTGATCAACATTATGAAACTGGATCACAATTATTTCTTTAATCAAAACAAACCAAGCCTTATGCCATAGGTGTGGAAATCCATAATGCTATGCTATCCAATTGCAGTTCTATTTTGTAATCAGCACTTTTGGCCAAACACATGGTGTAAATTATATGGAAAAATGAGAAGGCATGTTCCGTCTCATGCCGTTGCCAGGTATGTTTCATATTTAGATATAAACAATGAGAGAAATTCAAATTTCACAACAGTTGAGTCATTCTGCCGCTGTGAACGCTTGTAGTTTATTTGTAGTTTCTCGTGATTATATTAATGGCAAAGTTGTTCTGTTCACTGGAATATTTGTTTTTGCACTTAAGTTATTATACTCTCACCATGTTACCTGTGCTTATTTCATTCATTACTAAGCAGTAGTTTGATGAAAGCCTCTCTCAGAAAAAAATTCAAACCTCAAATTCTTATCAAATCCCTTTTATGCCCAAAGCATGGAGTGGGCTGGGGAAAAAACAAAATCCTAGACATGATTACAAAGTTGCTCATATCTCATGCACCTGGGATCTAAACTCTAGGAACCCTGTGTGTGAACGCTCTGTAGT
Source organism: Miniopterus natalensis (assembly GCF_054644295.1). NCBI lineage: Eukaryota > Metazoa > Chordata > Mammalia > Chiroptera > Miniopteridae > Miniopterus > Miniopterus natalensis. The sequence goes on from NC_142081.1 coordinate 128,586,344, forward strand.
ACCCGGTTTGATACCCTAACTGCCCCAACACTGGTAATGTTATGACAACCCTGCTGCAGAGGTGTCTGAACAAATCAGAAGCAAGCCAAAGTGTTTCTTCTTTCCTTAACCATTTCCTTAAGATGACCTGAGGGTGGCATCTAGCTGATGGGAAGAAATGTCTAACAGTCCAATAGAGTTCTCTGATTTTTAAGTTAAACTACTAGAACATATTGGAGAGTAATCTCCACTTCCATGGGGTAAAAATGATACGGAGGAAATATTTTAAGAATATAGTCACCTTTGCCATTTCCATCTCTCTAGCCTTTGTTTCATACACTGATTTATTGCTCTCCAAACCTTCAAGAAAGAGGATACACAGGATTTAAGAATGAATATTCATAGTCCTGGTCAGATAGCTCAGTTGGTTGGAGCATTGTCCTGATACTCTAAGGTTATGGGTTTAATCCCCGGTCAGGGCACATATAAGAAGCAACCAGTGAATATATATATAAGTGGAACAACAAAGCAATGTCTCTCTCTCTCTTTCTCTGCCTTCCCCTCTATCTCTGAAATCAATAAATAAAATTTTAAAAAAAGAATGACTATTCATAAAATAATGATTAAAATTTTTATTCAACCTTTCCAATTGAAGTTCTTGTGTGAGTAAGTACATATTCTAAACACCTTTATGAAAACAGTCAATCATTGGTGCTTATATAAAAGACTGAAATTTTTATATGGATATTTCTCCTACCTAGCTCTTTTCTAGTCTAGAAAATATATCTGTTAATGTATAGTCCTTCAAATTACATTTTTATTTTCATAATAATCACAAATTAATGATTGTAGTCACAAGTCCATTTTCTTCAAGGAAAATAACCATATGCTTCAATTACTAAAACTTCTATTTCCACAAACTAATTAAAAGGCCTTGTGGTACAGTAATCAGAAAAACAGGTGTTTCATTTAGTTTCTCTCCCTTCAAGGTTGAATAGTTGCAGTTCAAACTTCCCTGCGATTCCTTTAAAGTCAAGGGAAGTCACACAGCTCTACACCGCCAATCGTATGACAATATCCTTCTGTCCCACCCCAGGATTTTGACAGAATATAAATCATGAAGAAAAAGCAAACTATTTTTACAGTACAATATGTTAAAGTATGAGTGGGATTTTTCACAATAGATTTTGGAGATTTTAGCTCTGCTCGAATCCTGTTTACTTTTCCCTTTGATAGATGGAGTGCATATATATTATTTTTAATCTCTGAAGAGAAGTGGCCTGCTATAGGAGAGAGATTCCATTCTTCTTTTTCCGAATGTAATCATCTTATCAAAATCACATCTATAGGACATGTTCCTGGGAGAACAGGGTGCATTACACACGGCTTTCTAATGCACACAGTCACTTTGGACGGCTTCGACCTTATTTCTGCTGTTAATTATTTAGGCTCTGACATGTTGCAATAAAACATTTCATCAGGCACTGTAGTCCAGGGAATGATAGGCATCAAAACTGTATTGGTAATGCAAAATAAATGGATCGGGGTTGAAAATAATGAGTTTGGTGGATTACATCTGTCACTGTGAATTATTATTGTTGAACATAATAGGGCAAAGCACTACAAAAATAAAGCTTGTCTTCTCTAGTTAAAGGTGAGACAACTACTTCTAATGAGATACAGAAATTCAAGTGTGAGTTATTAATTATGCACACAAAAGGTTTATCTCCCCTTTCCCAATCTTACATTTTGGTATGTATGTAACTATAGAACAAAATGCTTCCATGGTCAAAGCTGGTGACAGTTCATAGTGGCTCTTGCCAGAAAGTGGAGAAGACATTAAATTTGGCTACATTTGACCATACAGAACAGAAAAAAAAAAGAAAAAAATAAAACTTGAACACATGACCAGGCAACAGTAGGCCCAGATTCTGTCACTGATTCTTCTCCTAATTTGCTCTGTGACACATATGACTTACCTCTGGAACGCAGACTCATCATCTGTAAAATTAGAGCCTTGAACTAAACTGTCTTTAAATTCAACTCTAGCTTCAAAACAGGTCTTAATTCTTTATACAAAGGATTTTTGTTTTAAATTGAGTGAACCTGGTAGCTTTTTCTTTCTTTAGGCAGAAGCTTGGTAGAGGACTTTCTTGAAAAATAATCTAAGTTGTCTTTCTCAGGAAAGCTAACATGAGGAAACTGAATGCTCATTATTCAGGAGAAAGGGTGTCATAGAATATTTTATTTCACTAAGCAACATTGACCAGTCAGAAAAGGGGGAGAGGAAAGTTGAGATTGGGTCAATGTGCACAGAGACTTCTGGGAAGGAAAGAAGAGCAACCCACACACTTTAGATCTGCAGATTTTGAAGTTATGAGCACAACTTGGTTGAGTGTACCTTGAGAATAACTTCTCCTGTGTTGCCCCGGCAGAAAAAGGACACCAACGTCTCTGGAAGAAGGGGGAATCTGGATTGTCAATCAGGGTTCAACATAGGGTGTAAGTCTGTAGGGGGCAGGGCCTACTATTATCTTACCATCATGATAAGTGGTGGAAACAACCCTTGCTGGACCTGTCCATCCTGGCTCACTGTTATGCTGTTATGAATAGCAACCATCACGAGAATATGAACTACAATGGCATTTTCTGCAGTATTAGAAGGAATCAAGAACATCCAGATGCAACCTCAGCAGTTGAAAGCATCTTCCAGAGGGCACTGAAGGAGATCTCAAAGCAGCATTCAAAAATTGTCTTTAACAGACCAACCAGAACTTTTCATTCTCTTCTCCACCAGACATCTGGAAATAGCACCCACCCATTTGGATTGAGTAGTAGCTCCAGATCATTCAGGGGTCAGAGAAGAGGCTGAGAAAATGAACCTTCTGCTAATAAGGTCAAGTTGCATTTCAAAAATAATCAGAAAAAAAAAAATTAAAGTGAAGAATTGGTAACCACAATTGGTGAACCAAATCATTTGTTTTCATATTTCATTAACTTTTTATAAGTACAAAGTAATACATTTTCAATGCACAAAATTTAAAGATCTTAGGCAATTAAAAAGAAAAATCAACTGTAGAATGTCCTTCAGAAATAATAACTGCTCAAATTTTGAGTCACCCATGCTAGATACAGCTGTATCTATTATAAAAATTGGATCACATTGTTTTGTTTGCTTAGCAAAATATTGTAAGCATTTTATAAATCTGCAATATTATTTCAATGAATATATTATATTCCATAACACAATTTGCCATCATTTTTGAATATTTTTTATTGTTGGAATTTCAAATTATTCCCAATTTTAAAATAATTCTACAATGGATATTCTTGAATGTGCCTTGTTACCCATATCGCTGATTATTTTACTTAAATGGAATTGTTGGGTTAAAATCTAATATTTTATAACTTTTAAAAAGAATATGTAATTGATACTTTCTTCCTAATAATAAGAGTTCCTGCAGTATAATATCTGTTATATGAACCTACTCAAAAGGAGCATTAGAAAAATACAACAGTAATTAAAAAGGAGTATGGCCCATTTGAAAGAAACCAGATGATGCAGCTTGCAAGGAAACCAGAGAGTATTTGAAGAGTTTATGTACAAACCACAAATAAACAGTATTGGGAAGCAGTATTGGGATGACAGAAGACTTTTTTTTTTCCCTTAAAGAAATAATCATTGAAGAAGATGAAGAGGTAATAAAGTAGAAAACTAGAAATACTCATACATGAGTAGAAAACATAAAGTAATAGAAATTTACATTGCTTAATATAATCTAAAAATGTAATATTTCTCCTTCTGCTTCTCATAGAAGAAAAAGCATGAAAACAATTGAAGGTAAGGAGTTGGAATGAAGGTCAATACCATCATTTTACATAAAAACCTCATGAGGTTTCTGAGCTAGTGAGTGATACAAGTCAACAGACAAATATGTGCAATGTGATAAGTGCTCTATAGTATAAAAGCAAGGTGCCTAGGAAGGTCTACAAAAAGGTCCATTAATCCAAATGCGAGTCAAGAGAGGCTTCCTGGAAGAGTAATATTTAAGCTAACCTTAGTAAGGGAAGAGAATAGAAAAAGTACTCGGAATAAGAAGAATAGGAAGTAAAAAATAAGGAGAGAGAGAGAGAGAGAAGAGCAGTGAAGATTGCTGCCACAGAGACAGAGAAGGTATGACTGAAGCACCAAATGCAAGGGATGGGGGAGAGAAGCATATTTAATGGGTGTGTTAGAGATGAGCACAGACAGATTAGCAGAATTCAGATCTGGAAGGGACTCTCAAACATGCAAAAGAGTTTAGACTTTTTCCTGAAACTAATGGGGGCCATTGAGGATTATAAGGTTTATTTTCAACTGTAGACAGGTCACTCCAGCTGTGTGTGGGGCAGGCAGTGGGTAAGACAGAAGTGCGAGTCAATTAGAAGGCAGTTTCTTCCACTTGCCCACCTCCCAAACTCATGCTTCTATTCTCTGCCCTTGGGGACATGCTCTTAAGAGCCTGGGTTTATAAAGAAAACAAAAGTTTGGATGGAATTTAGCAACTCCTGCCTTTGGAACCTATAAACACAGTCACAAAGACTCAAGATAACAAAGCCTTTTATGGGGAAGGAGGGGAAGGCACACCTATAACCAGTAGATAAAAAAGAACACAAATTAATGTCATAATTTATCAACAAAACCTAAATGTCTTGTTGTGGACTTAATGTTTGTGTCCCCTAAAATTCAGATGGTGAAATTTAATCCCATTGTGATGGTATTTAGAGGAAGGGCCTTAGGAAGTTGATTAGTTCATGAGAATGTAGGCCCCATGACTGGGATTAGTGCCCTTATAAAAGAGGCCAGAGAACCAGCTCACTCTCTCTGGGTTGTAAGGATAAAAAGAAAAGTTGTCAACCCAGAAGACAGCCTCCACCAGAACCTTACCATGCTAGGATCCTGATCTCTGACTTTTAGCCTCCAGAACTGTGAGAAATAAATGTTTGTAGTATAAGCCTTCTAGACTATGGCATTTTGTTATAGCATCTTGAGCTGAGTAAGATGTTCCCCAGTTGGAGAATGTAGCTTTTTACTGACCCCAAGAAAGAAGCTGTTCATTCAATTTATTAAGTATCTCTGTTCTCCCAGAGGTTACGATCTAATTCCCCAGAGAATGAGTGGAAAGACATGGGAATGATTCCATCCTGTATCCCCCTCAAAAGTATCACTCCCTGCTTGCTGTGAACCAGTGGTCCGGCACTGAGCCAGACGTCCCTCCTTTCAGGGTAAATTCCCTCCCTTCTTGGTGTACTTCCCAAAGAGGCTACACCTTTTATTTTGAGCTTCTTTTACACTGTAGCCTGGAAAAAAAAGTGACACATTATTTTCTTTGCTTCTCTTAGAAGACCTATGGAGTCCTCATATACATGGTCTTAAGTGCCTGACCCAATTTCCTAAAATTCCCAAGAGTTACATGCAGATTAACATCCCAACATGAAACTAATTATAGCCCTTCCCATATTTTGGGTTATGTGTCTTATTTCTTTTTCTCTCCAAACCAAATTACTTCACAGGAGTGTTTCCTTATTCATAGGACCTATGCCCCTATAAGTCCTAAATAAATATTTACCACTTGCTATTCAAGAGGCAAACAAAAAGATCAAATATATCCACTTTTCACTCTGAGGAATGTACATGTTATAGCACAGTATGAAGCTAAAAAAGTTCCAGGACAAGCGGAATAGGGAAACTAAAACAGATAGTTAAACAGCAATTTGCAGCCACCTAGTAAATCCTATCTTCCTTAAACCAAGGACACTTAAGGGTAAATGGTTTGCACTTCTCCTCCCCAGCCAGAGGGTAAATAGCTTAAATCACCCTACTCAGGGACACAGATAACAAAAATCCAACTAGTGCCATTTGCCAACCATACCCAAGGACAAATTAAAAGAATAAGCCTCATTTTGGTACATCAGCATAAAGCTGATGAATGTTCTATTAATCCTACCTTAAGATCTCCCCTAAATGCCCAGCCTTTAAAATCCCTGAAAATGAATGTCCCAGGGCACAATTCCCTCTCCCCCAAAGGGGAGCACACCAGCGCCATCTCCTTCTTGCCTCCAAAGGGACCCCATGAGACCTGTAACCAAGGGAGCAATGGGCAGTGGCAACTCACCTGGGCTTACCCCCTGAACCTGTCTCCAAGGTCCCTGAACCTGTCCCCTTCTCTCCCTCTGACTTCTCAGTGAGCCAAAGCCACCCAGCCTAGGCTCTCCTGTTACTTCTATGCCCTTCCTTGTTTCATTGTCCTAAGTATATTTTTGCTACGGCTAATAAATTCTTGCATTCTTTTCTACACTTTGTCTTTGATTGAAATCTTTACCTCAAGAAGACAAGAACCAAGGTCTCCTCATTGTCTCCCCAGTAAAATATGTATCTTTTCTTGATATCTATTCTTATTTATTTGTTATTCTTAGAAAATCTCATTTTTGAATGGACTCAAACTTAGAGGTAGAAGCTCTCAGAGAGTCCAGCTTACACTTCTTGGCAATCTGTTCCTGGTATATTTCTTTGGCCTCTTTCATTCTCTTAGCTAAAAGTTTAACACATTCTGCAACCTCTTCATTGTAAAACAGGAGAGAAAGATATTCATGGTCTCACTGATACTACTCTGCCTCGTCAAGTAGAGCCCAAAAGAGGTAGGAGAATCCAAAAACTTTTTAATTTCTCTAAAGAAGATGATGGCCACTAATATGTTGTGAGAAAACCCCTAAACAAAGATGGTAAGAAACCTAGCACCAAAGTACCCAAGATTCAGCATCTTGACCCTCCAAGTGTCCTGTAACACAAACATTAGCGTACTGTTCTGAAGAAACCACATACTAAAAATTTATATATCTTTTGATGTTAATAGTTGCAGGTACTAATCTTATTTATCTTAACTCTGTTTATTCCAAAACATAAATAATATTATTTCTTTGTGGTAAATGTCCTTAAATGTTAATGAGATCGTGAGCTGTATAACAGCAGTAGGTTTCCATAGTATACATTTTTCTCTTGAATAATACATATTTTGCTGATCTTCTTTCCAAAGCTGTGGAAACAGAGCTAAAGGGGTGCTTGTGAGACAATGTTCAGCTACTTGGTTTTACCTAGTGATAGTATTCAGTGTCATCTAGTATCATCCCTTGCTATGTTTGGAGAAAGTGTTATTTGATTGCCAGAGACAGGTCTAACCTAAGGCATTTCTCATTCATAAGTGCAAGGCAGGTGAGTCCTCTTAAAATTATACCATCTAAAATGAAACTGCTGATTTCAATATTAATTTAATAAGTTATGCACAGCAATTACCTCTTTAGTTCTGCTACAGTACCTTTCCTTGTCTAGACTTGGGCCAATGATTACATTAAATTTGCTACAAAGACAATCTACTCAATGCATGACTAAAGAAAAGAGAAAGGTAGGAGCCAATGCTTTTCTAGATATATTTATCATGAAAAAGATTAGCTCAGGGGGTGGACACTGGGAACTGCTATATTCTCTAGTGGAAAGGTTGCAATAATAATTAATACCATACATTTATTTAGAACTGCATACTCGTCAAAAGGTTTTCACGTACACAATTTTATTCCATTAATATATCAAAGGCAGGATAGAATCCAAATAACCCTCTGGCTATGTGCGTCTCATACCGTTTACGTTCTGCATAGGAACAAAATAGCTTTCATGAGCCTTGTCTGCAAAAGAGGGAAGTGCACTGGTGAGTGAAGCACACAAGATCGACCTCATGCCAGCTTCTCAGGAAGACACCATTTCCCTCAGTTATCATACAAAATACCACAAATTGGCCGTTCAACCCAATTATTCCTTTGGGCTAAAAAAAATAAACTATTGATAAATAAATGTATCATTTACCTTGACTCTAAGGTATTTGAACTAGAGAAGCTATGTAACTATTCCTCTTGGACTCTCAACTCCATGGATGGACTTAACATTTATTTTTTAAAACATCTTTATTAGGTAATGTTAATGTAGTAGATGTAGCACATCAGAAACACTGTTTCCAAACTTCAAGAAGCTAAGCTACCATGGTTCTCAGAATAAGTCTCTATCTTTTACGAAAACACTTAACCATATATATTTTTAAAGATATAAAACCATTTAGATATTTTTAACCTGCTAAATTCTAGGACTTTGGGAGATGTTTCCTGATGACAACATCTTTTCTGGAAAGTACTTATTTGCATTCCATCTTGAATGGAAAGTACCATGGAAAGAGGTGCCATAAAGAATGTTCAGGCCAACTATTTATGCTGTGAGAGAATACTATTTGGCTCACTGCATGTTTTCAGAGAACAGTTCTTCACTGGTGATGTAAAGACAGGATTGCAAAATTGGCCCCCAGATGTTGGGCCCAGGCTTCAGGCCTCATCTAGTGAAGTCAGATGCCTGTACTGAGCACAGTCATGAAGCCACAGATATGCCTTATGTTGAGGTATTCTTTAAAAACAAAACAAAAGCACTCTGAACACCAAGCTCCGTGGCACCTGGACAATCTTCAGGTGCACCGTGCCCCTCCCCTGGGTGTGAACTTCTGGCTTCATTTCTTCCTGAGGCATCTCTTTATCTCCAGCTCATCTTTCATCAGTGCTTGTCAGTAGAATATCACGATTCCAGATTGGAAAAAACAATTCTTACGGAGTTAGGGAAATGAAAAAAGTTTCTGGTAATGGAAATCCCCTCCACTTTAAACCAGCATTTTATTCATGTTTGGAAAATACCACTTTGTTGCTGTTTCCATTTTAATCTGCCTCAGTATTTCCTGTTTTAATTTAGAAACCAAATGTGTGACAAATCGGGAGGTTCTTGGGCCAATTCCAAATCAATAAAACCAGAAAGTAACAGCCAAAGAATCAAAGTTGCTGTCCTTGCCAAATTTTATGCAAAATTTTAAAAAGTGTATATAAATTGCTTAAGGTAATTGAACTCAAGAATTTCAGATATGACTGGTCTAAAAGTCAACCAGGGGGAGTGGAACCACATTTCTATGTAATCTGAAGGAGATACATGAGAGCAGTGTAGAAAAATATTTTGTAGATTATATCATGAAAGAAAGAGAATGAGTTGCCTTTTTGACTTACACACCTGATTTTTCTTCCCTTGTTTCTTTCCCCCAAACTCATTCAATCCCTGGGATTCTGTATCTCTGTAATGATAATAAACATGGAATTAGGGAATTTTAGAGATAGAAGGAAACCACATTTAACATTTATTTATTCAGTACCTATTCCGGGCAACACGCTTGTGCAACACCATTTTACAAATATGTGAAGCCAGTGGTAGATTTAATGACTGTTCTGAGGTCACTCCCTCGATCAGTATCATATCCAGGCCTCCAGGCATCTGGGACTTTTGAATCCAAGGCAGTCCTTTTTCTTCTGGGCCACATCGATTTATCTACCACAGTCACCTAACTGCATTACACCCAGAGTCAATGTGTCAATAAGACCAAATTTGTCTTCACTCAATATACCATTTTGATATTTATTTGGAGGAAGTTCGTAAATAAATGAACAAATTGCCTAATTGCTAGCCTGGATGAGGGACTGAACTACATTTTCTAAGAGTTGTGAACCACAAACAACAACAACAACAACAAATGTTATTAAAATTGAAACCAAGAAACATGACACATTGAACTGTTAATCAAAAAAATTCTCAAATCCAGTGACAAGATCTTTGTCTGCAGGCCACGATGGGGAAAAGGCTGGGAGAAAAACTCTTATAAGTGTGTGGTCTTCATAAGGCAACTGATAACTAAGAGTAGTGAGAATTTTCAAATGCTCTTTAGAGGATATAGACAGCCCCATACAGACTCCTTCAAAGTTACAATGACCACTGCCTTCTGATGAGGAGTCAATATATCCCCAGTAATACATCAAATGTATTTCCTCAAAATGAATGTGTTAGTAATTGTAGTTTAAGTTCCCAGGAGGAATACTGAATTTTTTATTAAACATCTTAAGCATTTCAAATATTTCCTATTTGTAAATTACTCTCCCAAATAACATATCATCTTCCCCTTATTTGTTTTCAAAATTCAGCATTATTATCTTATTTTTATCCTTTTCAGAAATTAAAGTTAAGAAATATTCATCAGTAGCAGAGTTTCTGCAATTTCTAGCTACCCACCTAGCAGTAGGCTGAGATGAACTGCCTCCCTTTAACATCCTAGTGAGCCCTGCAAGAAAAACTGAGTCAACACCCATTTCCTGCTAAAATAATTTATCAACTACTTTAAAACTAATTTTCATCCTGGCCAGCATGGCTCAGAAGTTGAGCATGGACCTATCATCCAGGAGATGGAAGTTCAATTCCCAATCAGGGTACATGCCCAGTAGGGGGTATGCAGGAGACAGCCGATCAATGACTCTCTCATCATTGATGTTTCTATCTCTCTCTTCTTCTCCCTTCTTCTCTCTGAAATCAATAATGATATATTAAAAAAAAAAAAAACTAATTTTTAACCCTAACTTTGTTTCCTAACATACCAATATTTTTTCTATTAGTTGTATCTATTCAGGAATGCAAACCCATTTTGATGTGCCTAATTATGTAAGGTAAATGAGTTACTAAAATTGTCGTAATGCATTTATAATCTAAGTAGAAAGTCTTTCTGTTTAATTATCCACAGAGATATTTCATCAGTACGCATGGCTATTGAAGAATTTATTAAAACATCACAATACTGAGAACAAGCTCATTGACCATATCACAAATCACAGCAGTTTGGGAAAACACAGAGGGTCAAGGCCAGATTTAGCCACTATAGATTTATTGTGGATTCAAAATCTACATTTAAAGATGGCGAAAATTTCCACAGATGGGTTTGAGTCATAGAAATGGTGAGAGAAGATGATAGTAATTAAAATATTGATGTGACTGCTTTCAGTATGACTTTGTCTTTAGCTAGTCTCCAAACTTTCAAATTGGTGACTGGCACATCCGATCTGGACTCTAGGAACACTAGTGTTGATGACCCCTACAACTACCTCGTGAATTATGCCATCTAGCCTCCCAGTTGCCTAGCATAACCCTTCCATTAAGCATAATGAAAATGCTGTTCTACCTTTAACTTTAGTAAAGTTAATTAATTCATTTAAATAAAAATGCCTTGGCAAACCCAGATGAAAACTCATATTGATGCAATCGGTTACTTTTATCCAGATAATTGCCACTTGGGCTGAGAAATTGAAAGCATGCCAACCTAAAATGCTTTTAAAGACTTCAATCAACGTTCTCTACAAAAATGAAGAAATAAAAAGCCAGAGGGTAGGCTCATGGATCTCACACTCCATTCTTAACATTGTCCAGCAACACATATTTATATTACCGGGGCTTGTCTTCCAAATCTGACCTGAGGTTGGCCTCTGAATTTGTATAGGGAAGGGAAAGGACAGGGGCTGAATAGTCCAGAAAAACTAGAAACAAACTGTCTTATTAAATTACCCATATTTGCAACCACGCTTACAATAACACAGATCTGCCAGCTTTCAGATCTAAGGTCTGCGGCTTACTTTCAGACGTAATAAAACAACACAGTAGGTTTTGTCTCATTTATTTCTTTGACTCTTCATGAACTTCCAGATAAATTGATAAAAGGGCTATAAAATATTATTTTAAAGCAAATGTTTACCTCCCAGAAAACAAAGATTTTCTTTTTAGAAGCAGTATTTGAGTAGACTATTAATTCACAAAAGAATTTTGATTTTTGATATTTTTTTAAGCTAAGCATGTATTTATTTAGGAAATTTTGAGTCATTAACATTTTAAAATATAAAAGCATTGTGAAGAGGTGAAGATATTTGAAATGAGATTTAAGGATTCTGTACTTTCACCTTAATAGCTTTAGTCTCTGTTATATTACTGTATCACTCAAGACCTAGCTGTATCAATAGTCTGAAATAGATCATTCAGTTAATCAGCATACAAAATAAACACAACTTGACTAATTTGGTCATTCCATATAATTTTATCTATAATATGATTATTTTGTTGAATCCATTACATAGAGCTAGTTAATATCTCTTATTACAAGGAGAATGAAATCAAAACTACATACACAGGAGCCTTTATAGTAACCTGTCCAGGGTACATAGCAAGGGACACTTTAGGTAGTGAATGGTACATTTAATGACGTCATTTTTGTACTCAAGAACTAACTTCCCTTGGTTGAAATCCAAGGGAGATGAACCTTAGGACAAGTTCCACTTATAAAACATATAATAAAAAATATACTAGGAAAATACTGGGCCTAAAATTGTTATTAATAGATTCCATATAATAAAATGTTTTAAAATCACTTAACAGTGATCACAAATTATCTTAATTACCTTGTAATAATTGAATACTTAATAGAACTAAATATTTCAAATTGTAATTATCCCATTTGGCTCATATGTAAGAAATTACCATTGAGTTAAAAAATATCACCCAAAACTATGTTACAACAAATTTTATGAAGAATCTTTTGGTTTATAAAAGCATGTTGTCCTCATAAAAAGCCTGTGAGGCAAGGATTTTTCTCATTTTATAATCCATTGTTTTAGTAAACTTCTCAAGCTTATGCTGCTAATAAGAAAGTCCAAGTTTTATCTTTCCCTGTACTTTTGAGATCAATTCCCATAATTACTTTTAAGTTGGAAGGATAACTTTTAATCCTAAACATTTCTCATTTTCATCTTTACACACCCATACACTTTGGTGATAGACAGTCATTAGAGGCTTCTTTAACCCCCCAGCTCCCCAACTTACTTACTTGGGGAAATTACCCAATCTGTATATGTTTCAGGTTCCTCTTCTGTAAATTGAAGATAATAAAACCTACCTGCTATGGTTGATGTAAAAATTAAATGGGATTATATGTTAAGAACATAATAAGTCAATAAGGATTTTCTCCATTAGCAATGGAGAAAAAAACAAACCATAGTAGGTAGTCACTCTTAAATTCTTCAACTTTCTCCATTTTTATTCTGAAGCTAGGTAGGTCCCTCACAGAATCTGCTATGCTTGCAGCACCTGCAGAGAGAAGTAACCCTATGTTGACCTTGAACAAGGTATGGCCATGAATTGATCTAGAAGTAATAACCTTATTTAGAGACAGCCAGTCCTTGAGGTTGGTTGGTACCCACTAAGATAGTTTTACATAATCATAATGATGTAATCTTTAGACCTGCTGAATTTTGCAATTTTAATGAAGAAACCAGAAATGAATAAGATTGTTTTAGGAGGAATGGACCACTGGGGATAAAAGCATGAATTTTCAAGTAGAAGAGACCTTGGATGAAATCTGATTCTGCATAGCTGGGGACCTTTGGGAAGTCACTTTATTTGGCTGAACCTCAGTTTCCTCTTGTACTTTCATGTCACCTGCTCTAGTTCAAGCCATTCATTGCCTACCCAACTGGTTTCCATGCCTCCTGCCCCAAACCCATCACCAACATTATCACCAGAATGAGATTACCAGATAAAATAGGAAGCCCAGTTAAAACTGAATTTCAGAGAAGTAATAAATAATGTTAGGATAGGTATGTTCTATGCTAGAACATTATTCCTAATTATCTAAAATTCAGATTTAACTGGGTTTCCTGTTCTTTTATTTTATTCTAAATCTGTCAACTATATACCAGTTACCTAACAAAAACATAATCATATGTATGTATATATGTATCTAATAACAATAGAAATTTTCCAGGAAAGATTTTAACATTCAGTGATTGGTCACCCTCTATTAATGCACAAAGTCCTTCTGCACTTAGATATCTCTGTGTTCTTCACTCAGCCATTCAAGAATCATTTATTCAGCGACTAGTAAAGTATTGTATAAAATGTGTGGAGTCACAAAGTGTGAATGTTATAGAAGAGGTGAAACCATTTCCATGGTCAACAGGGCCAATAGTCAGAGTAGCCAATTCCCTTTCCTCAGCCAATTTCCTTTTCCCCCAGGACATGAGGTATTTTGGAGAAATTACTGTTCATCATTAGAGAGTTATCAAAAAGGAGCACCATGAAGAAAGTTATTGTCAAAGGAATTTATACTCAGTGGGAAAGGCTGATAAAGAAGTATCCATAAAGAATTCTTCAAACTTAAATTCACACAAGGGACTGAGAACAAGATAACAGACCTACTCTGAGAAGGGTAGAGGCAGCATGAGTTATTGGTGGGCTCTTGGTTCAAACTCTAGGAAGATTCCTGCAGCTCCAAAGCAGATAGAATAAGAGTTAAGATCCATGATCCCCATCCTTGTGCGTAATGCACTGGGAGAGTTGATCATCCCCAGGCCCCAGTGTCACCAGTGTTCATTTTCAGTCTGCGCTTAAAAAAAGTCCCCCTTTTCAATCCCATTCTAAAATACGCTTGCCCACCGTGGTCTATTATGAAATTTCAAAATAGTGTCCCTTAACACTTTGCAAATAGACTGGCAGGGCTTTCTCTCCTATGGAGGTTTGCATGATGCTCTGGACACTGTACAAACCAAGAGGACTAGTAATGGGTCCATGTGTGTATCGCTTAGTGAATTGATAGCCAGTACACAGTATTTTTTAAATAGTTAACCTCACTCCTATGCCCCAGCCTATCTATGATATAATTATAAATTCACTAAGGTCATTCATCCCACAGGACTTCATTTTTGCTACTTCATCTTTCAGTGCTGCTGCTTGTTTCTGTTGTCCTCGGCAGACACTCCTGTCACTAGGCTAATTACCAGCATCTTTTTTTGCTTTTCCTTCTTTCCGAATGGACTCCTTGTTCTCCCACCGATGACAGTCTTAGAAGGCTACAGCCAAACTAGCCGTTAGCTTCTGACCTCTCTGGAGTCGATCTTATTATGGTAATTGCAAGGCTGGAAGGAGCAGACACTAGGCCAATTACACCTGTCCCTGTCCCAATTCCGCCTGGGCTTAAATTACTCCACGGGGTAGAGACCATGATTTGACTCCACTGAACAACTTTTTCTCTATTCTTGTGAAATTTGGAGACAGACATTCCTAATTATGCTTGTCATGAGGACATAATGGCCCAGTATTTCTTTAAATGGCATCATTCTTTATTGAGGAAACTAATGCGCTATATTAATAGATAACTTTACTGAGGTATTTTAAAGCCAACGAATCTTTAAAGTGTGCCTCTTCAAGGTATAACAACGCATAAACTGAAAACATAAAATGTTTTCCTTCACATTTTAGTATTAATGCTACACATAAATGTATGTGAGCATTAAATATTAATAAGTCTTAATAAATATTATATTTGTATATACTTAAATCTGTAAAACTATGCATAGTTAGTTCTATAAATGGATAGCTGTGTGGCATATATACGTAATTATGTAAAAGAATATATATGTGCACATTATAGCTAAATGAACTATTTTTTAAAATTGTATTACATAAAACATTAGGAAGGGGAAGCTTCACATTCATTTGAAAATTAAATGTTGTTCTTGTTGAGCATCCTAGAACACCAGTGTAATAATATGCCTCTATTAATCTAAACTGACATTAATGGCACACACTCTTTTTTACTTTAATTCTTAATAGAATACCCTGTTTACTTTCAGGACCTATGTTTTCAGAAATGCTTACCTACTCCTAAGGAATTATTCTTAAAAAATAAATTGGGAAGCAAAAATATCAGAACTGCCATTTGGCTCAGCATTTTTTTAGTCCTTAAAGAGGTTTCTGTGGATGCTCCTAGTTTGAAGAAAGTCCCTTCTAGGAATAAGGATCTTTGAGATGCTATACCATGAAGCTTGTTCACCTTCAGTCCTGGTGTCATTGTCAGTTCCCCTGCCAGTCTTGTCTTTCTTAGAAGTAGACACTTACATGATTCCGGAGAGAGCAGTACTGGGCTCTATGAGCACCCTTCTGCCTTGAATACAAGAGCTTACTCGGTTTATTCTCTTCTCAGTCACCCCTATGAGACGTTATAGGCAAGGTTCTTCTCTAGATTCCAGAAACCTAATCAGAATAATGTAAGGCTATCTCCACAAAGAAATCAGAGCACAGCCTAATACTTTTACTATAAAGTGTCTTCAGTCACAGGCATGTGGTTCCCCTTCACTGAATCCATCATTGCTTTACATCTGTTGGAGGTCTGACTCCCCCAACAAGTCATAGCTGAAGATATAAGCTCCACGGCTGGGATTCAGTAACCCCATTACTGCTAATGAAATGACTTCCTCTCTCTCTGCCCGTTTCCTACACTTGGGGTGATAATCACCACCAAAAAGCAGGCCGTTGTGAGATTTAGTGAGGTGAGCATGTACAGGTCTTAGCTCTGTGCTTCAGGTCATATATGTTTGGATTCTGCAGGGTGTGTGCAGTGAAGCAGACCTGAGTGCAAGTCTTGACTCCCATGTTTATACACTGTAGGAACCTTGAATCTATCACTTAACTTACCTAAATGCAGAAGATTAAATGAGATCATGTATATCACTAGATAATGTATATAAAGTTGCTAGCACTTTCTTGACCTGCCCTCCCATTATCTCACTGATCCTCACAGCTTTGTTGTCCTCCCTCTTCCCTTCCTTTCTTTGGATAACCAAGGCATAAACTATACATCGTGTAAGGACCACACATAGTCACACGATTATATTTTTATTTCTCTGGAGGAATATTAAGCTCTTCTTATTCCTCCTGATCTGTCACGTTTATGGCCTTGCCTTGGTCATTTCCTTTTTTTCCAAAGCCGAGACCTCCAAGTTTGCAATTTCTGGCATCAGGTATTGGAAGGCAATTCCATTCAAAATCATTTTCACTCACAATATCTTCACTGATGGATCAATATGGTCAGTCACTGGGGATAATACATTTGCAGTGGCTACTATATCTTATGAAGTCCCTGATAGGGCCCAGAAAGGCACTGTATCAACTAACCAAGGCTTCTGCTCCTGCGTTTAGCCTCAGACTTTTCAGAAGGAAATTGAAGCCGTCTAAGGGGCAAGTCCCTTCAGAAAGCCTCCCCCAATTTTTCCAGTCCTTCCTTGTTAAAGGCTTAAATCCGTTTATCTAGAGATCATGGAAACACCTTTTCAAATCCAAACAACAATCTAGGGGTGCCTCTCCTTTGAGGTTTTTATACCAGTTGGCAACAATTAGTGGTAGCAACGGAGTTGTCTCAAAACCATTGTGATTGTTTGAGTATATATAGCAGGGGTTCTCCAAGGGTTTGTGGCCTCAGTCATCTGCCAGGCTAGTTACAGCCCAGGCTGTTGAGTCTCACAAGAGATTCTGATT
Organism: Miniopterus natalensis; assembly: GCF_054644295.1. Classification (NCBI taxonomy): domain Eukaryota; kingdom Metazoa; phylum Chordata; class Mammalia; order Chiroptera; family Miniopteridae; genus Miniopterus; species Miniopterus natalensis. Next base: position 128,603,604 of record NC_142081.1, read on the forward strand.
CCATAGACCTGGGGTGATGCTACTGCTGGTCCAGGAACCTCTCTTTGAGAATTATTGATATAAACACCAGGAGTATTTGTAAACCCCTCTTCATCATTCTGTTTCTCAGCTGACCCTCTCTACCACCTTGGTGACTCAGAGCATATGGAAGGCCTTGATCCTGTTGCTTTTAAAGAGACTACTTCTTTGAAATAAATTGTTCCTACTTTAAATGGCATTGATGTCTGAGCTCTGGGGTTGTATAAGAAGAAAAAAAGGGAAAGAACAAGAAATATTATGAAGTGTGCCTCCTATGTTATCATTCCTGGATAAGACTTCATTGATATCAACATTTACCCAAATAAAGTTATTTTCTTAAGCTCAGATTGAGATAAACACAAAGGATAGTGGGGGGGTGGGGGTAATTTTTTAACCCAATAAAGTGCACTTTCTTTTTTATCTCTCTCTCTTAGATGAACAATATGTGGTTGCCTGGCCAGAGCTTGTCATCTGTGTTTATCTCATCTGGTTGTCTGTAATTAGATTGCAGGCCCCTATGGGCAGTAGCTGTGTAGTTGTAATCCAATTTTGTACAGTGCCTGGCACAGTCTCTTAACCATAAAAAGGGTGCTCAATAAATATTTATTGATGATGGTTATCTTTAATTCCTCAGGAAGCTTAGGCAATTTTAGGCCACTCTACTTAGTTGAATGATAATGAAATTGATAAACTATCAGGAGGGAGAAAACATGTTTGGTAGATTTTTGAAAAACAACCCACCATCTCATATTCAAAATGGAGAGGAAGCATGTAGTACCCTAGGGGTGTTAAGGTTTCATGCATTGCCTTCTGCCAAACTTGTGAGAGTGACCTGAGCACTGGAAGAGACAAAACACCATAAACCAGTGAATCTTCTGGCACTTCCCTTGCTGAAGTTTGTAGTATTAGAGGTTTTCTATTCATCTACCAAATATTGTATTACATCAAATAAATTGGTCTATAAAGCCAATATTATTTTAATTATTGGCAAGCATATTTGTCAATCCCCCCATGGTTTTTCTTTGTTAAAATCATGGAACTGGCCCTAGCCTGTTTTGCCCAGTGGTTAGAGCATCGGCCCCTGGACTGAAGGGTCCCAGGTCTGATTCTAGCCAAGGGCACAAAGCTCAGTTGCAGGCTCGACCCCTGGTCAGGACATGTGTGAGAGGCAACCAATCGATGTGCCTCTCTCACACTGATGTTTCTCTCCCCCACCCCCACTCTCTGTCTCTCTCTCCCTTCCACTGTCTCTGAAAAGCAATGGGAAAAATATCCTCATGTGAGAATTAAAAAAATAAATAAATCATGGAACTAATGTCACTTGTAACATGACACACATTTGGCTGATAATATACATTTCTCTTCCATCTACGAAACATTTCTAATCTTTAAGAATAAAGCCAGACACAAAAAGTAGAATAATTAGAGAACTTTTCCTACATAAAAAAAATAATTTAACAGCTATGAAATGCCTCCAAAGCACTCAAAAACTGTAAATGAGCTTGTGCTATGTTACTTACAGGGGGAAGTGAGACAAGAAATTTCATGACCCAGGAAAAGCTGAGGAGTCCTTTTTTTTCCCTAGACATGCTTAGGTACAAGGAGAAGGCTCTGCCTAGACGGTGCACTCAGAAAACACAATAGCTGCATTGGGCAATGCACACTTGATGAGTAGCCCAGCCTATGAGAATATTTGGCCATTCTTCTGATATTCCATTGGCTAGAATTTTGGTGCACCACAGATTTGGTGGGCCTTTCCCCTACTCTTCAGTGCAAATATCAGATTAAAGAAATGTGTTATGTAAGAGGTAAAAGGGTAAGAGGCAGAGACAGAGAATGAGGAGTTTAAGAAGAAAGCTTCAGATTGCCCAACATAAACTTGTCCATTCAGAACATTTTTTGGAGAAGTCATAATCCATTGTATCTTGCACATGATTCCTTTGGAATTCTTTTCTTGGCTCCTGAGACTCATTCACCTTGTGACTTTAAATATTTCCTCACTGCCTGGTTCCTTTGCCTTTGCACCTTTCTCTGCTCTTCCTTAGGGGGAGCTTCTGTTGATTGAAAAATGGATAGAAAATAGAATTTTTAATGAAAACACTTCACCCAGATCTCTCTTGCAGAGCCAAGATTGAAGTTGTCTATTATCTTTAATCTATTTAGCTTTAAAAAAAGGTTTTTAAAGCTAGTTTTCAGTCTCTTTTCTCTTGCTTGTGATCTACCTCTGCTCATGAGCAGTATGTTACCCTTTGGAACTGGAGAGCCAAAAGTCCATTTCATGACTTATGTGGGATTGGAATTTTGGCTTCCAGACACTGCCTTTAGTTTCTTAGAAGTGGAGTTTAACATCCTAGAGGCTGAACTGCACTTTTCCTGGGTGAATTCCTACCATATGAAAAAATAAGTGAAATATGAATATTTGTATGTGTCACAGAGGATGACCAGAGACAATGATATAAGACAAGATATTTAGGAACTGGTATAAAATTGTTCCCCTGAACTTCCCAGGGGCCAGAAACATCTCTTGCACTTTCACCAACTGGAGCCCAGGGTGCCAGGCTGCTGATTATGGCCACTAACTGATTCCATTTCTTTTTGAAAAGCTTTTTATGTCTCTGATTCTCATTTGTCCTTCCATAAAATAAGCAATTTGGAAAAGCTGTCTGCTGAGATCCCTTCTAGCTCCAATAGTTCAGGAAAGCAATACATATTCATCATAGTGCCCAAAGGGAAAGATTCTGGTCAAAAGCCTCCCTTCCCCCACCTTTTAAAAAAATATATCTTTAATCTCAGCTTCCCTGTGCACTAACTGTGTAAAATTAGTCTTGAGTAAGTGTGTCACCTCTCTAGGCCCCATTTCCTGATCTGAAAAATGACAGTGATAATAGTCTCTACCTGAAGGGGTTATTGTGGGATTAACTAAGACAATGCATGTGGGGTGCCTGGTGCAGAGTAAGGGCTAATAAATCTAAACCATCATTATAATTGTGTTAACATTATGATTATTCTAGGATCCTAGAGCACATATATCAAAGAGTATTGTCAGCAACAAGGGATTAAGAGCACAGTTGTACAGCCACGCTGCCTAGGTCACTGAGATGTCCACACAATGCCTGGCATTAGATTGACAATTTCTATTACTTATTATTGGTCTCTTATCATTAAAAGTTCTGTTGCTCTTGGGAGGTGGGGGATGGGAATTATTGGTCTCTTATCATTAAATGTTCTGTTGCTCTTGGGAGGTGGGTAATGGGAATTTGCAAATTTTTATTTTCAGCTTTATGTTTTTCTGTGCATTCCAAACTTTCTATAATGAGTAGAAATATTTTTTAAAACATAAAAGAAAGCCATTTTTGTTTGTTTTAAATACACTATTGACTAGATCATAGACCAGCCATTCATGAACGCATACTGCTATCTGAAGGATAGGAATCATTTGTTTGTTCAGAGCAAAAGTTTGCCTTGTCCTCATTAGAGTTGTTGTAATGAGGAGTGAGTCTGTATGAGTCACTGCAGCTGGCATCTCCTACCTGGTGTTTGGGCAGGTATTGAGATCTTCCAGTTTCAAACTATGTTTTCTCCCAGCAACCTGAAATTTCTCCCCAGAGCTCAGTTGCTGCAGGGTAAGACCTCGCTACACATACAATGACAAATAAATGTCTAAGGGAGTCCATGGGCAGACTTAAAAATTGTGAGCTCAGCTAGGGACACAAACAGAGATACAGGGACTGGCCACGGTGGCCTGCAGAGACATGGAATGCCCTGTGTCTTCTGCCTGAGGTGATCTCCTGTTCTAGTTGTCACAAGCGAAGCTCATCTTCCCACTAAAGGGGAAGGTAAATGGCACCAAATAATGTCTTCATCACTCTAGATCATTAACAACAATGAAGGCTTGTTAGACAAGAAGGGGGAAAAATCCTAGGAAGAAAGCCAGAAAGAAAATGTTTACAAGGTGATGAGGCAAAGGGTGCCAATCGCTAGAAGTGTAGAGGAATACATAACAGCAAAAGGAAAGAAAAACAATTTCCTGTGATTAATATGAATATATATATATATACATTCAACTTTGGAGTTTATAAAAAGTTTTACATAGATAAATGCTTATCAATGTTCCCACTAGTGTGTGGTCAAGGGCAAAGGAAAGTGAACATGCGTACCCTGTGTTTGGGGCACATAGCAAAAGAAGGAAGAATGGACAGAGCCTATAGAAGACTCCAGAAAGCTTGAAATTTCTTCCAAGACTTAGGACTTTATCTTAAAATGACATTGACTTCTCATTTCACTACAATAAGAGAATGGAACCAAGCCCTAGTTGTCTGATTCTTTTGCCCAGGAATCTTTCTAATTGATCACATTGCCTATTTTATGGATAACTAACATGCTGAAGAAATACTAGTCTCTGCTCCTCTGAACACTCAATTCCATAGGTGCTAGCAATCCTGAAACTGGATGTTAGTACTGAGAGAAAAGGGAGCACTGTAGGTGGTAACACCCTGCTGAGTGGATGGGAGATGAATATGTATAGTTCTGATGAAGCAAGTGGAAGAATGCCATCTTCCTGGAGCAGGGATGCAACTTATGATTGAACACCTGCCAGGCATAATCAGACAATGATCACTACCCACTTCTGCTGACTCACGTCGGAACAAATGATATAGTCATTAAGGATCCACAGTGTTTACCACCTGAGACTTTGAAGTGCAGGTCGGAAAACAGAGACCTGAGGGCACAGGTAGCATCTGCCTTTTTCTCTTTCATCAGAGTCTGACTTCAGAAAAAATGGAGTTTTTGACATTAGTTAAGTCAGCGGTAGAGTAATAACCAACATTTTGTTTTCTAAATTGAGCGCTTCTTTTACAAACTGAAAAAAAATTCCAATACAGGTAGTACAAGCGTCTTTCTCCATGTTAAAGTGATGATTTCATGAGGGCATACTGACTGGCAGGAGTGTATTTTACAAAGAACGGGTGGGAAATGCCCAGCCAGAGACTCAGAGCGGCCACCCCAAAACAGGCAATAAGAAACCCAGAAAGAACAAAACTAAAAACAGATTTTTATGGACAATGTGACTGATTTGAGTAAAGAACAACAACATGGAGATGTTTCTAAAGATGCTGGTTATCATAGGAAACTCCATCCCCTCCCCACCTTCCCCCTCCTCCTCCGCTCCCCATCTTCTTCCTCCCTCCTCCCCCACCCTCCTCCCCCTCCCCATCTTCCTCCTCCCTCTCCTTCTCCCCCTCCCCCTTCCCATCTTCTTACCCAAATGTTTTGGTATTTTTTAAATATATATATATTTAATTTTCGAGTCTTGCTTGAAAAACTGTTACCTCACACAATATCACAAACATGTTCTTACCTAAAGTTTTTTAAAGCTTTGTTTTTTCATATTTAAGGCTTTATATATGAGGTAGAGATGTTTCTCTATTTTGATTATCCCAAAACCACTTCTTAAATAGTCTATCCATTCCTCAATGATTTGTAATAGTCTCTGGGTCATATACTAAAACTCAGTTATGTTATATATATATATTGTATACATGTATAATATACACAAATGTATATATACACACACATATATAACATATATGTGTATATATAATATACATACATATATACATATGTGTATATATACATGTGTATATATATAAGCAGTATATATAATATACAGTGTATATAACATTTTATATATATCACTTGTAGCCTCTCTCTTTTTTTTACATAGTCTATTCATCTTTTCCTTATTTTTAACCCTCTGAAATCAGTCATGATTATTGTTATTGCTGTTGCTACTGTTGTTATCTTACGGTGTTATTATCATTATTTAAATTTAAATTTACCCATATGACTATCAAATTCTTTGACCAAAATTATTTAGTGCATGTCAGCCCATGACTCTTTTCTCAGTTAAGTTTCTTCCCAAAGTCATTTTTTTAAAAATACATCTTTATTGATTTCAGAGAGAGGAAAGGAGAGGGAGAGAGAGATAGAAACATCAATGATGAGAGAGTCATTGATCGAGTCCGCAACCCGGGCATGTGCCCTGACCGGGAGTCGAACCCCGATCGCCTGCATCCTAGGTCAATGCTCAACCGCTGAACCACACCCGGCCGGGCCCAAAATCATTTTTAACAAGCCATTCAGCTAGGGCTTATGAATAGTCTCCCAGTCTGAGAAAGTCTTTTCCCTCACTCTTGAATAATAGAATAGCTGGATATAGAATTTTCAACTGACATGCATTTTCCCTGAATTCAAAGAAGAGGTCATTCTGCTCTTTTCTGGACTGTTGCTTTTGAGATGTTTGTTGTCATTATAATTGTCTCCTTTATTAGAATAATCTTTTCCTTTAAATTGCTTTTAAGATCTATTTTTTGGTGTTCTGCAGCTTAACCCTTAGATGGCCAGAGGCATTTTATGTATCCTTCCAGGACTTCATTCTAAAGATTTGTACCTCTCATCACTTTGGAAAAATTATTAGCCATTATCTTCTTCAATATTTCCTCTTTCCCATTCTCTAGGCTTTCCTTTTGAACTCCTCTTCCTATAGCCGTATCTAAGAGGTCCTTCTATTCTCATCCTCTTAGCTTCTTGAGATTTTCCCACTCTCTCTCTGCGCTACATTCTGGGTAATTTATTCATAATGTATTCTCTTCCAGGTAATTTCTTTCTTCAGCTGCATCTAAGTCACTCTTTATTTTCACTATTGGGTATTAATGGTATTGATTTTAGAGATATATATAATTGTAAAAGTTCTGGTTCATTCTTTTTCAAATCTGCTTCTTTCCTTAGTGCCTTTCTTGTCTTCCTTTCTCTTTTCTCCCTCACTTTATGTATTTTTGTAAAACTTTGGCTCTTAGGTTCAGAGAATTTAATTAACCATAGGTCTCATATAGTAGTAACAGCTGCCACAGGTTAGGCTCCCTAGAAAGCAGACCTGAGGCAGGGATTAGACTGTAGGGACTTTATTAGGGAGAGTTCTTGGGTTCAACGTCTATGGAAGGGAAGAGAGAGAGAAGCAGGACCAAGCAGGGAGAGAAGTTGAGCTGTGGTGCCTCCCCGTGGAAAGCAGAGTGAAGCTACTCTTTCCCCTGTGTCTCCAGCAAGGACAGAAGTCAGCGCTTTGCAATCTCCTGAACTGAATGTAGCCCACCCCAGGAAGGAAGGGTAACTTTGGATGAGGCTGCTGTCTTCAGATGAGGCAATTCTTGAAAAGGGCTGCCTGCTGAGGGCTTCCCTTCTGTAGCAATCCCAGCAGACTTTCCAGTCTTGAGGAGAGTCTGGGCAACACCTCTCAGCAGCCACTACAACAGCTGAAGGCAAGTGACAAGCACTATACTTTGTCCATTACTATGGTCACCTGTCACTTAGAAATGAGGAAACTGAGGCACAGAGTGATTAAATAACCTGTCTAACCAAAGTGACTCAGTTAATTAGATGGCAGAGTTGAGATCTAAACAGAGGCCACCTGGCTCTAAAGCCTGTGTCCTTCTTGTTATGTGACAGTGTCTTAGGTCATGGCCTGCTAGCATCTTCAGTCATACAGGAGCCTGTTACTATTTTATTTTATTACTTTTATCCTAACTTCCACTTCTAATCTTCTCTCCTTTGCCCAAACGGTATTCATTCATTTCTCTCAAGGATACACATAGGAGAGGAATTTCTGGGTCATTGGCAATTCTATGTTAAACTCTTTGAGAGGCTGACAAACTGTTTTTCTAAAATGGTTGCACCATTTTACATTCCCACCAGCAGTGTATGAAGGTTCCAGGCTGTTTTTATCATGTTAAAATACAATGCATTCTGTAGAATCTTGAGTTGTAGGCTATTGATATCCATGCTTCTACATTATTTTTAGATGTTTTAGAAACACCTCAAACCCAACAAGTTCCAAATAGCAATCATATCTCTCCCTTCCTATAAATGTGCTTCTCTTGTATTCACCAACTTGTCCATACAGAAATCTGGGTGGCATTGTAGATGCCCCAGTTTCACTAATGCCTTCACTTTAAACCTTTGCTTCCCTGAAAAGAGCTCACAAAGTCATCCTCCCCTGTATGTCAAAAATGACATTGCCCCAATTCATGTTCTCACTGAAATCATTGCAATGAATGACCAGTTTGCTGATCTCCCTGCCTTTGTTCTCACCTATCTTTCACACACCTGCCAACTCCCTGGGGGTGTGGTCATTATAAATGGCAAAATGCAAATACAATTATAACCTCCCCAGCTTGATTTTTTTTTTTTTTTAATGTTTCCCTGTAACTGACAGGACAGTATGTGATTCCTATAGCAGAACATCCAGAGCTCTACAAGATCTGGCCCACACCACTCTCCAATGTCTCTCTTACCATTTACTACCATACAACATCAGCTCTTACAACGCTGAGCTCCTCTCCATTCCCCTAACTAGCTCTGCCACCTCAAACCACAGCCTTCAGAGTGTATTTACTTATCACCTAATTCGATCACAACACTTGAAGTGGGCAGGGCAGACTTTTATTTTTCCTATTTCACCAATGATGCAACTAAGACTTGCATCATTGGTGAAAGATCTGCCCAAAGTTCTACAAAGTCTCAGGACAAAAGCCTAATCTCATATCCAGGTATTCTGATTCTAAGACACTGCACACTCCCATCCTACTCATAGTAAGCATAGAGCCAAGACTGAGCTTAGCTTTACTCAGTTCCCGAATCTCATTGTATTCCCTCTTACCCTGGATCCTTAAATGCTATTCTCATTTCCTCACCCACTGCACCCTCTCCAGTTTTGTATCACATCATTTTACTTTACTACACAAGTTTATGTTTAATTATATGCTGTTTTGTAATTTGTAATGGTCTTATGTCATGACTCCTCATCTAGATGAGGACTGTCAACTGTCTTTGTGCAATGTGGGCCATGGTATAAATTCAATTATTATTGCTTGGTTGATTGCTAGATTCTTTTCCTAGCCCTCTCTCAGCCTTTATCCCTGAGTTCCCTATAAAGCACAAACATTATATAGTACCATGTCAGAACATTTTTACAGTTTATATCCTTGCCATATTACTATATACTAGCATCTTGTATTACTGGATACATTGGGACTTGGGACCTTGAAACATACTACTTATCATTGTTATTTATGTATTTATATTTAAAAATCAAGAACTATATATTGGTCCTTAATGTATATAATTTGGGGGTGGGGAAAATGGTTTTCTCTCAACTAATTATTCACAGTTAAATAGATTTATCTACTCTGAGTTCACTCACAGTTTGATTAACCCAGGAAAAGATGATCCTTGAATCTCTTTAATAAACTCCTCTGCCCAGCATCCTCTGACAGTATCTTACATCTCACTGGAGCATAAATCAGAGGTGAAAACCTCTCATTTCATCACTCACTGCTTTTCTGTTGGTTTATATAGAACTTTTATTTGTGCCAAATGCTTTAATACTTTGGGGCTTATTGCTTCTCAATTTCAAAAAAAACCCCATGAATTAGATAACAAAGTTTATCAACCTTTTATAAATGAAAAAAATAATGAACTACTAATCTACTATCAAACTACAATTACAATTCACAGCCCCCAAAGCCTGTTCATTGCTCGGCTTTTCGTGCTTTCATGCCATGTATATTTCTTTTTATTTTTGTACTCTCAGTGCATTATGTTAAGGTTTTAATCTCCTCCCAAACAGTAATTAAAACTTATGTTTAAGAAATGCAGGGGGATTTATGAAAAAAAGGTCACTTATTAAATCTCTTAAATAGGTAAGTACATGCTCACAATATTGGTCAAATATCATATGATTGATTGGCATTCCAAATCTAGGTACTACATAATAATTGCATCAATGTTAAAAGGATGATTCCAGTTAATTGCTCAACTTCAGTTGAACTTTGACAATCAAATGTTAATTTAAAAATTATTTCAAGATAATGCATTCCAATTTAAGGTACCTGATCACTGAATCTTAAAGTTCAAATGGGTCCTTAATTATCCCACTTTGTGTCACTTTAAAAATGCCTTTCAGCACCACGACTTAATGGATAAATCCCCCGATTTTTTGATCAGTGGAAGATTTACAAGAAATGTCAGGCACACCTGTGTTCACACACACACACACACACACACACACACACACACACAGACACTCAATTCATCATTATGTAATGATCGCCTCCAGGCAATTCTCTTACCATGAACAAATGGCATTGTGTGTCAGGTAGAACTTGCATCTTCACCAAACAGAGCTGTGTTGCCTCCAGAATTTTAATTTTAAAATAATTGTCTTTCTGATTATGTGCATATTCAACAGGTGACATTTGGAAAATGTGAAGCACTTTCAGCAAGGAAGTCCTTTGGACTAAGATACTTTGTTCCTTTCCATCTACAAGAAGACAGATGATGTCCTGACTTGTACTCATGTTGAAAAATGTTCTTTGGTGCTTGTCCCAGCTAAGATCATTAACTTGGAACTTTGAACTGCTGAATTAGATCATTTTGTCTAGAGCACCGCTGTCCAATAGAAGTATAATGCAAGTTACAAGTATGAGTCACATGTGTAATTTTAAATTTTCTGGGTAGCCACATTTAAAAAAGTAAAAAAGAAATATGACAGTTTTAATAGTAAATTTTATTTGACACAACATATCCAAAATATTATCATTTTAGCATGCAATATATGTGTATATATATATATATATATATATATATATACACCATTGAAATATTGTTCATAATAAGTCTATGAAATCTTGTGTGTATTATACACTTACAACATACGTCAATTCGGACAAGCCACAGTTCAGTGCTCATTAGCCACCTGTACTGTAGTAAGTAGCTCAGGTTTAGAGCTTCTCCTGTCATTCCCCCAAATAGCAGCCACCAAAAGCATTCGCATATCAAGATTGATTTGTGTTTAATATGTTAATAGTTCTCATTCCAAAAAAATGCCCGGCCATGAATCAATCAGTTAACAACTTTGGTAGCAAACAAACAAACAAAATTAGTCTCTCAGTTTGGTAATAAGATTTAATCTTCCACCTTAGCAAAATACTTGGCTGAAAAGATAGCCATCAAGTTACTAATGTCATCCTTTCATTTTTTTCTTCTCTCTCAAGCTAGTCAAAATCAAGAACAACAACAAGAAAACTTTCTAAGTTATATTGTAACCACGGACTGGGTATTTCCATGTTGTCATATCATCATGAAGATACATGTCAACAACTTAAATGATGGCCACAATAGAGAAATGGGAGAGCGTTGCTTGTGATTCATCAGTCTCAGTGCCCAAGGGCAGAGATTGAAAACCTGTGACAGCAGCTAACCCAGAAATCATAATTGGAAGGTTGATTGAATTCATTGTAGTTTGTGTCTTCTACTTTCCACCCTTTTCTCCCATGCAGAAACTTTGCTCTCAAAATACGCCTAACTGTGCAATACAATATTCTGTGGAGGGAGAAATACTTCCTGATTTCATGCTCTGTGGCATTAAGATTGATAGGTCTGTAATTTTACCCAAAGTAGAGCAACCACAAAGGCTCTTCTTTTTCACAGGTGAATATTTAATCCCTATTAGAAACATGCTATTCTATGTGCCACAGTAATATTTTATCATCATGGGTTTCACAGGTTAATTACAAATTGCTAAAAAGGCAGGATTGCAGTAGGCCAATTCATCAGGTCATGGATATAAGACACTACAAAGAAAACCTGTTTCCTGCTCCTCAGCAAGGAGAAAATGGAAAACTTAGGCATAGATGTGTTTGAGAGGTTGTGACCAGACACAAATTTGGGGGTAAGGTACAGTTTTCTTGTAAGTAGATAATTTTATCTGATTTGAGTTCAAGCTTTAGGCAAGTGATTTATCTCCACTCATCTCATCTCCCTAAACATATAAGAAAGACAAGGGACAGAGGCACAGGAGAAGTAAATTGGAAGAGAAACTTGTGAGTTGAGGAAATTGGTTATACCCATGTTGAGATCTAAAAGAATGTCAGCAGAATTTGGTTTGCTCCTGTTACTTTTCGTGCTTGTATTGCTTTAGAAAAAGACCTATTAGCTACTCAGCTAACATCGGTTTCCTTGGCAATGTGTCTGTTTATTGCCCATTCTGATGAAATGGAATCACATGGTCTCAGATATTTTTATTATTTAAAAAAGTGATCATAACGTGTCCATGCTTTATTGCATTGCATTATGTTGGGTTAAAACTTTCAGTGATTGTAGTTACATCTAAGTCTTCAATCCTTTTCATCTTAATGCAAGAGATGAAGAGAAAACAAAAATCAGCTTTCATATAGAAAAATGTCCTGATAAATCTGAACTCAGAGTCAAGTTTGAGAAAGGATTAGTTTCTGATTAGAAATGTGTTTTGTGAAAACAGAACTGAAATTAGGATTGTTCTAGAAATAATAAGGGCAAACACTTACATAAGCACACCCATCAGGTACCTCTTATTATTCTAAGAGCTTTTCATATTAGCTTTAGTTCTTACAAAAGCTTTCTGATGTAGGTACTTTCCTTTTTTCTTCTTTTTTTAGAGATGAGACAATGTGAGCACATAGAGGGTAAATAACTTGTTCAAGGTCACTCAGTTTGTAAGTTGGAGCTGGGATACAAAATCCAGGCAGACAGGGGCCAAGGGCTGACCCTTAACTTTCTCTGCAATGTGTGCTCATCATGCCCATGCGTGGTCAGAATGGTGTTTCTACAGTCTTTATGTTGAAAGTCACATTGTTCTTTAAAATAACTTTCTCGATGTGTCCCAAAGTTCTATCAGTCAAATCTCTCCTTCCAGTAAACATAATTTCCAAGAAGCCCTAATTAAGAGCAAGGAATAAGACCTATCATGGTTTACAGAGTAGCACAAAATTTTGAGCAGCATTTATGACAAACAATTTTTACAAAATTGCTGAGCTATAAGAAATATAATTCTGAGAAAATTGAATTCAAGACAGAAGTCTCTTAGGTCAGGAAAAGGGATCCAGAAAAATATAAAATCAACATCTATTTAGTCAAAAGTTTACTCTGTCCACAATCCAGCAAAACGCTAAAAAATCAAACCCAGAGTAAACAAAAAAATGAAAGAAAATTGTTAATTCAAGTATCCCATTGTTTCATTTCTCAATTTTTTAAATGCAGTAGATACTGTAATATAATCATAGCTAATATACTTTGAACATATATGGATCAGGTTTACTTCTAAACATTGTGATTAGATTATTTATTGAATTCTCACATAAATTCCATGCAAAAGATGGTATTATTATTCTCATTATAGAAATGAGAAAAACCAAAGCACTTGGTTTTGTCATAATCTAAATTCTATAGGGTATTCCAGATGACTTTTCTTAATGTCAAACTTAGTAGACTCAGCTAATAAATAATAATGAAAACAATTAAGGGATCATTAAAATCCCCATTTCAATTCAACCTCCATCTGAAATTTGATGCCTTTACACAAGAGCCAAAAACCTACCCATTTGACTATAGCATTATTTTTTGAATAAAGAATTCTTATATCAGGAAGCTTTATAGTGCAGGAAAGGGGTGGAGGTGGGGGGTTTATGTTATATCTTTCTACTACCCACTTTCTCTTTCTCCATCCTTATAAACTGATCAATAGTCAGAATGCACTTTAAAAAGTTATACTTTAGAATTGAGTGTGAGAGTTAATCACCATTAAACTTCCTGCAATTGTTTCTTGTGGGTGATCACAGAACCGCTTCACAGAATCTAATTCAGAGATAGATGGCCACTTAGGCTCCAGGAGTAGGAAACATCAAGCAATTCCTTCTAAAATAAGAGTCCTCCTGAGGAGGAAGAACCTTCCCTTTTAAGTTTAGCTTCCTGTGGAAATTAACTCTGAGTCCCCTTGAAGAATACCGCTATACAACACGGCATTAACTTTTTATGGGCCAATGTGTCGGTCCCTTATTTCAATGGTTCTTCATCTTTTTGGTATCATACACTCCACAGAGAAACCTATGCAATTTAAGAACTCCTCACACAAAGGCACATATACAGATACACAAACTCCAGAAATTGTGTAGACCCAGCGGAGCCTATATATGCTCTGCTCTTCATAAGATATATACACAGATGAAGACCAATTGAGTTAAACGAAAGGCTAGGCTAGATATCCTAAATGTCAGGGGTTGGGGATGTTTCTTTGAAACATCTAAGTTCACCGAACAAGAGCATTCCTAACTCCTGGAGGATGTGGGATTATATCATGAGAAACATTTATTTTAAAAACCTCCTAGAACAATGGAGAGGAATTATCTTTCAAGCACCTCACCGCTAGCCTCCTCTTCGCTTTGCAGTGATGTGGTCCTTTTTCAGTGAGTCTCTCTCTTAGGAATACATACAAGAGAATGAGTCATGATCACCTGTAGTACAAGGGGAAAGGACGTTGCTAATTAAGAGCAGGGTAATTCAAACTTCCTCGTAACCCTGGGGAGGAATACCTAGGTGTGCTGAGACAGATATGCTCAAAGAAAGAAAAAGAGATACTCTATAGTCAAACACACAGCACTCGCCCTTCTCTCATGAATTGGTTTTCCCACTGGGTGACATCCTGGCAATTTCTGCTACCCAACTGATGATTTAACTAAGTAGATGAAGCTGAAAGCGAGGTCAGATAGGAAAACAATGTTGAATCTCACAAGAGCAGCCTCAGTCTTTGCTGTGAAGGGACGCTGATTTAACAGGCAGTAGTGGATTACATAGGAAGCTGAGACAGGAAGAAAAAATCATATTAAACCATTAAAAATGAAGATAGAAGAATGTCACAAGGCCAATTATTTGGAGAAAAGGCAAACATTATCATAGAACTTTCAACAATAAGATAAATGATATTAGCTTTAGATGTGCAAAAAGAGGTCTTTTGTTCTCTGTAACATATTTTAAATTAAGTGCTCTTGTTTAATTAATAGACTGTAACTCCATGCATTAAAGGAAAGCACAGGTCATTTGACTATTTTAGACCACAAAATTACTTCTGAACCTCAAAAACAGGGACAGCCAATGAGTTTCAAAGTTTGGAACATAAACCAGCTCTGTTTAAATGACAGTGGTACCTGGGTTTTCGAATGCACCCCGTTCCAGAAGACTGTCCGAGTTCTGAAACGTTCGAAAACTGAGGGATCAGCAGCTGCCAGCTGGGCCTCAGGATCCTGCTCTCAGCAGAAGCCGTGTGGCATGTTCAACTTCCGAGGCGTGTTCGAAAACCGAAGCATGTACTTCCAGGTTCACAGCATTTGTAAACCCAAATGTTCATCAACGGAGACGTTGGAAAACCAAGGCACTACTGAACCTGGGTTATTTTTAAAAATTCAGATTCTTAGGCCCCACTACCCCGTTGAATCAAAAACGTAGTGTAAAGTCTAGGAATCTGCATTTTAACAACCTCCTAGGTAATAAGCTTACTAAAATATGAGTTATTCATCCATACCCCAGAAAGTGTCATCATGAGAAAATGGTTCTCGATCGTAAATCCCCTTTTCCCCCGCTGTTGTAGAGTGGGACTTTCCTCCTTGCCCACTCTCCTTCCCCCTCACCACTAAAAGCCCCTTTACTATTGGGCGCTCCCACCCTCACTCTTGTTCCTATTCGCTGCCCAGAATGGTTTCTGTGGGGTAAGACTGCAAGTGAAGGTCCCGTGAAAGGGGAGGGAGGAGAGAGCTCTTCATTCCCTGATCGCACTATTGTTACTTGCACTTAATTATATTCTCTGTCCCTTCACCCCAACCGGGTCTCACACTCTCATTTCAGCCCTCCCTCCCATTGCCAGTGTTGAAACAGCTGGATAAGGTAAGTGAGTCCTGGGGAAGTACAGCCTGGTGGCTACAGTTAACAATACCTTATTGGATATTAACAAGTGGCTAAGAGAACAGACCTTTAAAGTTTTCATCACAAGAAAAATATTTGGAACTATGTGTGGTAATGGATGTTAACTAAATTTATTCTGGTAATCATTCTGTGATATATACAAATATGAAATCATCATATTGCATGCCTAAAATTAATACAATGTGATATATTAATTTTATCTCTATAAAAAATAGAGCTACAGGAATATCTGGGAGAAAAATCTAAATTATTCTTGGGAGGAAGGAATGCGTAGGGAAAGCTTTGCAAAGGGGATGGCATCCAAGAGGATAGCTCAAAAAGAAGTCGGTGTTAAGAAAAAGGAATGGGCTGGGGGAACAGCCAGCCAAACAGAGAGGGCCTCAAAACTGATCAAGGCCTGGGGGCAAGCTGGAACAGGGCACATTGGAGACCAGTAAGTAATCAGCAGACAGCAAGAAGGAGGGTGAGGAGTGGGTGCGTGAAGTAAGAAGTACTCAGATCCAGGCGGGCATTCTCTGTGCCAGAATGAGTTGGGAGCATGTCCTGAAGACATGAGAAGCCATGGAGTGGTGACACGCGAATTTTCATCCTAGGAAGATCACTCCGGCTAAAGTGAGAATGAGTTGTCCTGTAAAGTATCTGGCACTTTACAAGTTCCAATAAATGATATCTGGTGTTATTTATTAAAACATTTGCATCTTTCTTTTTTTTAGTTTTTTATACTTTTTCTTTATTTTTAAAGTGTATTTTTAAATTTTTCAATTACAGTTGACATACAACATTATATTAGTTTCAGATATGCAACACACTAATTAGACACTTATATAACTTACGAAGTGATCACCCTGATAAGTCTATTACCCAGCTGACACTATGCATAGTTATCACAATATAATTGACTATATTTCCTATGCTGTATTTTACAACTCCACAGCTATTTCTATAACTGGCAATTGGCACATCTTAATCCCTTCCCTTCTTTCACCCATCCCCCAATATCCCTCCCATTTGGCAGCCATCAAAATGTTCTCTGTATTTACTGTTTCTGTCTTGCTTGTTCCTTTATTTTGTTCTTTAGATCCCACATATAAGTGAAATTGTGTGGTGTTTGTCTTTCTCTGTCTGACTTATTTCACTGAGTATAATACCCTCCAGGTCTTGTCACAAATGGCAAGGTTTAATTAGATTGTATAGCTGAGTAGTATTCCACTGTATATATGTACCACATCTTCTTTATTCATCCACCTATCTTCTTCTGTGTCTTGACTATTATAAATTATTATGCAATGAACATAGGGACACATATGTCTTTTTCAATTAGTGTCTTATTTTCTTCAGGTAAATTCCCAGAAATGGGATTACTGGGTCCTTCTTTGTCTCTTACTAGAGCCTTTGTTTTAAAGTCGATTTAGTCTGATAAAAGTATTGCTACCCCAGCTTTTGGTTGTTGTTGTTTTTATTTGCATGAAATACTCTTTTCCATCCCTTTACTTTTAGCCTGTGTGCCTTTCAATCTGAAGTGGCTCTCTTGCAGGCAGGATATTTATGCATTTGCCTCTCACTGATTAGAATAACCCATGTGTTCTGCTCAGGGGGTGCTTTTCAGGGGAGTTTTCCATACTGAGTCACTGTGTGTGTTGCTTACCATATCATAAATAATATTGGCACTTTGTTCATCAGCAGGAATAGTGGAAGCAATTCTGAACAATATAACAGTTTCCCATGTAAAAGATGGCTCCACGACTAGTGATGTTATTCAGACATACACAGGATTTAATGCACAGTAGCTTCTGGCTCCTTGTAAGCCTATCACCATAAGAGCCCCCTGCAATTCAGATTGGTATTTTAAATACTTGACTGTTTTTAGTAATAGCCAGGACAATTGATTGATCGCCCTCATTACTCAAGATTGTAACCTAAACTTGTCACCTTCCTTCTTCCATTCACAAAGTCAAACCTCAGGCATAAGCCTCAAGCAGAATGAACCCACACAGACCCAACTCCAGGTGGAAGCTGAGAGCTTACAAATTCCAAAGCTATTTTCTTGTCTTGGGATGCTGGGTAACTTTCTTTTAGTGTCAATAAAACAGAATCACTTTGCATGTGACTTTTTACATTTTTGAGGCTGAAACTGAATTTCATGTGCTAGGGTACCACTTAGGGCAGGGGCTTAGTGTAGTAGGTTGTTTATTTTCTCCAGTAACGCTCATAAGGAATGAGCTTGCCTCATTGAGCATCTTGATTCTTCGGGAAGTGTTTTAGAATCACTTATTAGCTTGGAAACATGAGTCACAAATAATAATTACCCCAGGAGAAATATATGTGAGTTACTGACCAATGGACAAGTAAGAAAGTCAACTGAGTCCCATCCATTTCCACAGTGAATTGCTAGTTTGAAAGACCATGGCACTAAAGAGGCCCACATATTATTATTAAGTTTATTTGCACAGGTCTGCCTAAATTTTTAAATTTATCAGTGCTCCAATACCAACCATGATGTTATTTTTGAAAGTTCCCATTTCCTGGTTTGTTTTTTCTTTTGTATCTGTTCTTCCTCCTCCCCCCCTTACTTTGGTTATTATTTGAGATGGGTCATATTTATTCATATGCATTTTAAAATGCGTATCAAGTGCTTTTTAAACATTTACTACTGTTAAGCAATATGGATGTACAAATAAATGTAAATTATTCTTGAATAAAACAAAGATACCTATGCATGTTAAAAAGATCTAAACAGATGTGAAAATATTTCTGAGGTTGTATTTAAGTTTGGTCATTCTCTGGTGGTTATATAGTTTCCTGTGTTTATTTTTGTTAATAAGAATACTATGACTAATGATAATAATAATAATTATTGGGTGCTTTCAATGTCCTATAAATATGCCAATACTTGCTATATACTTATTGTGTTGTTTAATTTTCTCAACAAATCTATGAAGTTATTAGTATTATTAGCCACAGTTTACAGATGAGGAAACTACAATTTGAGAAATTAAATAACTTCTTCAAGGCCACACTGTCAAAAAGTGGTGGAGCCACTGTCCTGACTCCAGGTTCTGTTCTGTTAACCATTATGGTATGCCACATAAATGCAAAACTAAATAAACTATATATGCCTGACCTCAAGAAGAGAAAATTACACCTGTGGCGGAAGACATATATACACCATGATATGAAAAAATGTAAAAACTGCCAAAAAACAGAAGTCCAATGAATAGTAAAATCAATAAAAATTCAAAGGTAGGCACAAATCCAACAGACTGGAGAGGTCCAGGGATTTTTATGTTTTTGGACATCTTAAATTGGCTATACAATGATAGAAGAGCATGAGAAACCTTGCCGGCAATTTGGGGAAGAGGGCCGAGTTTGGAAATGTTGGAGGTGAGCCTGGGGAGATAGAGTTCTGGTTTTGACTGGAAAGAAGGGGGAATAAGGTAAGAAGGTTAGCTGGAGGGGGTGATAAAAGACTTCTAATGCCAAGGCAGTCGCCTCTGACCAATGGGAAGACTGATTGGACATAGGAAGAGACTTTCTGATGTCACTGAAAGACTGTGCAGGCTCCAGAGTGGAAAGGCCTGCTCTCAATCCCACACACTACATGTGACCTTGGGAAAGTCACTTCATCTTTCTACACTTCAGTTTCTGAAAGGGGTAATTAAAATTAAGATGTTCACTTTGAAGGGTATTTTCTGGGTTAGAGACCATTTGCATGCAGCATGGAACAATGTGCTTGGCATATAGTAGCGTTTCAATAAACAGCAGCTATCTTTATCCCAGTTTGTATGCATTGTTGCAATGATGGTTCCATTGCTTAAAACGGTTTTGATCTTCTTGCTTGTAATTTCCCTCAGGCAGAGATTGTGTATTCACTGCAAAAGAAAATCTGCTTCATTGTTTTTCCAAATATGAATTGAGTTTTTCCTGCTATAAATATATGTAAAAATCATTCATAAATCTACCACTCTATAACATTTTACTGTGTTTTCTTTTATCTGGTTTTCTCTGGGTATGACATTCTTTTATTTACTGTGATCATAGTATAGATAGACAGTTTTTACGATTAATTTTTTTTATCTTTTACTTTTGCTAAATAATATTACAAAAATCAATTATGTACAAAATTCCATTGCAATTGTGTTTAGCTGTTTCCAAAAATAAGGTTTTACTCAAAAGTTAGAGATCTTCCATATTAATGCAAAAAAATTTTTTTGTTTTCAATGAGGCATAATTCTAATACTGAAAACAAGGTCCTGAACTAATATGGTAAAATCCCCGCTTTCACACTCACAGAGCTCCCTAAGGCAGATAAAATGACGTCACAAATAGTATAAAATGATAAACCATGTGATCTGAGTGCAATATCAGTATGTTTCCAAAACTGCACATTGTTGAATGTCTTGCAGACAGCATCCCCCAGATTTTCCTAACTGAGGGTCTCAAACTCAATTGAATGTATAACTCCATGTGGATGTATTAAAAACCTGTTACATTATTTTATGGTCTTTCTTCACTCATGCCTAGGGAGAAAATATGTGGACTTTCCCACTCATCCACTTTGCCTGTCATTCCTGGCCACTCAGTGAACAGTTTGTAACCTGTGAAAGAAAGCAAGGCTTTGAAAACAGAACCGAGTTCTTTTTTTAGTGATATACAATGTTGACAGAAATACACTCCAGAGGAATTTCATGCGGCTTTCTTCGGGTTCCTGGCACAGCTTCTTTAGTGCATCAGTAAGTGAAAAATGAGCACGGGAAACTCCTGACAGTAGAACAGCAGCGAAGAGAGCCTGAGCCTCAAAGCCAACGATTAGATTCTACTGTACAAACAGGGAAATGTCTATGAACTCCTCACCTTTGAAAGGTAAACACTGAGAAGGAAATACTCCTCCCACGTGCTTTGAAGCATTCACCTTGTAAAAGGAAAAAGGACTTCTTTAAAGAGTTCTTCATGCAGAGAGAAGAGGAAGTCCTTTGAAGTCCAGGATAATTTTGAGTCACCATGAAACTAACTATGCTTCTAGCTACAAGCTATCCTGACCCTTCAGACCAAAATCAGTACAACCACAACCAGGTTATTTCTTCATCCATGTGAACAAAGTAGAAAATGAAAACCTCCAGGAAAGATACCAAAACTATAACCATCCAAAAGGTAGCTCTATTTACATCTTCTCTCAGTGCCCTCTCATTCCTTAGCTAAAAGGTAAACCATCTGGTAGTGGAGAGAGTAATAAATATATTGAGATTTTTCTCTCATATGAAAAATATGATTGTATAATAGAAAAGATATACTTTTTCAAATTTAAGAGACCTAAATAATGCAACATGTCTTTGCTTTTGATTAATGTAGTACCCAAAGCCAGGATCCAAGAGTTAAGTACCTCTCTGATTTAAATTTAAATAGTAAATTAAATAGCTTGTTGAAGGATCTCTAGGAAGAGCTCCACAAATACTGCTGGAAGATTCCCAGGAGGATGGGCCACTGGGGCATGTCCTTTTGATTCTTTTATTTGCCCAAATGGTTCACCAGACCAAAGCCCAATAGCCTACATAGCTAATTCAATTCCTGTTATTATCTCTCCAGAGATCCTGAGACACAATTTACAGCCACCATTCTTTCTCACAGTTATAGCGAGAAGAGTGTCTTAAACCATACTGAAGACATATGAATGGGTTTTAGATGATTTACACGAGAATTTTTAAAACAGAAGTTTCAGAGGAATGGAAAAGCCTAAATATTATTATTTTATTTCACACAGTTATACAACTACTGCTTTTGCTGGAAAAGATAAGTTTTATTTACAAACAAGATATGCGTGTGGCTTCTGATCCTCTCTTGCTTCTAAGTGTCTGTGGCACTGCCAGTTAACCTGGTTGGCATGGAGCTAGCAAGGACAAGGTGAGGAAATGTCTGCCTCATGGACCAGAGAGTATTAACACATGTGAAATGACTGTCAACACACAGTGCACCCCTCACAATGGCTACAGGCCTCTCATGTCATGAGATGTCAATGAGTCTGGGCAGAAAGAATCAAAAATTGACCTAACTTTTTATTATTACATAGAGGCTTAGGCCTTTATAAAGTCTATGATAGGTCAGTAGCATCATCTCTATTTTTAAAAATACCAAGTACTTTATGTAAGTAAGTCATTAGACATATGTTGCCTCATGCTTGACAACTTAAAGAAAAATTCTCAAAACCTCCCTCAGTGTCCACTACGGCCTCAAATGATGTGGGTCACCTTTCTTACATCCTAAATCTAGGGAGACTATTCTAAATCCCATGATATCATCCTAGGAGAAGTAGAAGTGCACACTTTCACTACAGATAGGGCACATACAGATCACTCCATCTCAAGGTGCGGTTCAGGCTGTAGACATAAAGAGGTTCAAGATGAGTTTTAAACAAATTCAACAAATATCTGTAGTTGATTATATGCCAGGCACTCTCTCTTCCCTGTGGAAATTACAGATCAGAAGTTCAGATGCAAACATGGATGATGAATTCACAAAGGTTTTCAAAAGTTAAGTGAGAAGTATTCCATGTGTATTGTCTGAGCCTCTGAGAATGGTAGAGAGAGATTCAAGCATGAGGCAGTTGCTCAAAATACTGACAGTGTGAGAGAGGGAAACTCAGCCAATGAAACAATGATTTACTCCTACAAGACAGTCTTATTAGTCTGTTTTATCTCTTACATCCAATTTTCTTCCTTCTGTTGTGAACTTGAATCTCTATTTCTTACATTTATATAATGTTTTATATAACTCGAACCCCATAATATCTTTTGGGGATAGCTTTTTTACCCACATTTTACACAAGAGTGAATTGAGTCTCATAAAATAATATTTTTTATCACAGTAAAGTAGCTAATAATTACTAGAACCAAACTTTAGCCCAGTTAACCCAAAGCTAAATCCTATCAATTCTCCTTTACATAATGCTAGTCACTGTATAGTCATTCCCCAGATGACAAATAGATCATATTACAAAACTTTGTTTTGGAACTTAAATCTGAATTGAATCTCTACAGAAACAATATTATAAATGGCAGTTAAGTTCTTGTCTAGTTCAGAAAAGACAACTTAACCTGTGAAATGAAAAGGAATCATTGTAGGCTTGTTAGAATTCTGGGACTTAGAAACAAGAGACTTGTGATGACAGCCCTTCAAACTACCAGAGGTATTTGCATTTTTACAAAAGGCACTTAGTATGCCAGAATGAAGCTATAATTGGTGAAATTACATGTAATATTTCAGGAAGAAGTGCAAAGCAAACAGCCAGTGTGGAAAGAAGAGAGTGTAGGGCTTACTTAGAATTCTCAACAAGGTCACTTGCACTTAATGTCCTCTTGATTTTCCTAGTTTCTTTTCTTTTTCTCCACATAAAAAATAATAATAATTGCAAAACATAATACATATATAGAAAAGTACACACTATAAGTATACTATTCAATGAATTACCATAAACTAAAAATCCATGTAAACTCCTCAGTGTTCAAGAAATAAGACATTGCCAGCAATTTGGAAACTTTATTTGACCTTCTCCCACTCAAAAGCCTTGCTGCCCCACCCCCCACACTGGAAACAGTATTCTGACGACATACTTGTATAGCTATCACTTCCTTGTTCTTATTTATAGCTTTATTACGTATGCATACATTTCTAAATTCTTTATTAAAATTTTGCCTATTTGTTAAATTTTACATAAATAGGATAATACCTAAGCATTTTTTAGAGTGTAGCTCTTTCTGTTTAACATCATGTTTGTGACATCCAACTGTGGTTTTGAGCAGAGCTTTAATTCTTTTCATTGCTATACAAATTCCAACGGACATGTTTATTATAGTGTCGATGGTTCTAAAGTTGTTTTCAGTTTTTAACAAGCAAAAAAAAAAAAAAAATCCTGAAAAGAGCATTCTTGGTTATGATATTCACACTTTTCATTGGGTATATACCAAGAAGTGGAACGGCAGGTAGTAGCGAATGTAAATGCTTAATCATAATAGATAACCCCAAAATGTTTTCCAATGTGGTTGTGCCAATTTTCATTCTCACAAGCAGTGGGTCAAGAGTTCTCATGTTTCTGTCTTTGTCAGCACTTGGTAATGTCAGTCTTTTTAATTTTAGCCTTTTTGGTGAATGAATGACATTATACAATTGTGATTTAAATAGCATTTCTGATTACTAGAAGTTAAACACATTTAGAAGTTTATAGGCCAGTTGTATATCCTCTTTTAACAAGTGCCAGTTAAAGTCTTTTGCCCATTTTGCTATAGGTTATATGTCTTTCACATGCTTAATTTGTTGGAGCTCATTATATATTGAGTATTTGCTAGTTACATGTGCCAAAATTTTTTCCTGCTCTGTGGCTTGCATTTTACATTCTTGTGCCTTTTGATGAATGAAATTTCTTAAGTTTTATGTAATCTAAATTCTCAATCTTTTCTTTGTGGCTCGTAATTTTTATACATTATATATTTTTAACTTAAGAAATCATTATATATCATGAACATATTTTCCTACATGATCTTTCACAAGTTATAGTTCAGTACAATCCACCTGAAATAGCTTTGTGTATGGTGAGAGATAGGGGTTAAATGTGATTTTTTTTTCATATGGCTAACCAATTGATCCAATATCATTTATTGAAAAGATGACCTTTTCCCCAATGCTCTACAGTTTAACTTTGTCAAAAACAAGTGTCCAAGTACTCATACATCCATTTCTGAGTTCTCTATTTAATTCTATTCTATGTCCTTGGGACTAGATTATCTTAATGAGTGTTTCTTATAAATATGTCTCGATACTTATTAAAGCAAATTATCTCCTCAAGTTCTTCTTCAAATAGTACTTCTATTCGTGAGCTTAGTTCAAATTTTATTTACCTCTTCTTTCCTCATTTCTTAATTTACAAGCTGAGGTCATTGATTTGTGGCCTTCCTTCTTTTTTAATTAGTCACTCAATGCTACAGGTTTTTCTCTGAGCTCCACTTTGGCTGCATCCCACAAATTTTTATATCTTGTTTTTCACTTCAATTCAGAATTTCTTCTATTTTCTTTTTGATTTCTCATTTGACCCATAGGTTATTTGGGAATATATTCTTTCATTTCCAAATACTTGAGAATTTTCTAAAGATCTTTCTGTTGGTTTCTAATATAGTTTCATTGTAGTAAGAGAACATCTTTTTTTTTTTTTATGACTTCAATCTTTTTACTTTTTGAAATTTATTTTATTCTCACAACATGGTCTATCTGGAAAATGTTCTATGCCCCCTGGAAAAGAATGTATATTCTTCTGTTGACATTTTCTATAAAGGTGCCTGGAAGTACTAAAGCTCCAGGAAACTATTAATCTAATATTATGGACTGACATGGTGCAAAGCTGAGCTTCTCTGGTTGTAGAACTTACACCTGATTCATTCATATTCCGGGATGGAGCCCCTAGGGTCTTAGCTAGAGTAACAGTGTTCACAGGTGTCCATTGCTTGAGTGACTCCTGCTCATCAGTATCTGTTCCTGAGCCCTAAAAGGCTGTCAAAAGTGCCACTTACTCTCTCCATATTTGGGAGACAGAGAGGGAAAACACTATGTTTATAAACATCCTCAAAACTGGGGTTATTACCTTAAACTTCCATCCTCTCCCAGGTCTTGGCTCAGTGATTCATCTCTTATTGATCATCTCTTCAGTACATTTAAGCAGACTTTTCTCTATTTTTCTTCTTATTGAATTTTTTGGGGTGACAGTGATTAACAAAATCATACAGGTTTTACGTGCGCAATTCCATAACACATCATCTGTACATTGTATTGTGTGTTCACCACCCCAAGTCAAGTCTCCTTCCATCACCATTTATCCCCCTGACCCTCCTCCACCACCCCCACCCTCCTCCACCCAGCAATCCCCACACTGTTGTCTGTATCCATGAGTTTTTTCTTTTTGCTCAGCCCTTCCACCCTGCACAACACACACACAGCCCACCTCCTCCCCTGACAGCTGTCAGCCTTAATCAGTTTTAAAACTTTTTTTTTTCCAAATAGTCCACTTTTTCTCAGAAAGGAGTTTGGTTTAAACTATCTATCATTATCAGAAAAAGAATTACCCCTGTTCCTGCTTGCTTTTGTCTTTTTCCAATCTTTACTATGGCAGTGGGACTAAGAACATGGCAAACTAAGTTTGTGGCTGGTAGTCAACACTTGTTGACATACAAGGGTCATTTATAATTTGAATGCATGATGTTTAGAATATCCCCAAGTAATTGAAGCCAGATGTGCTTCTTACTGCATCTTTAATTTAAATAAAATACAAAAATCCAACCTCAAGATTGCTCTTGAACTTTCAGTAACTCTTTGAGAGACCTATTTGGCCCTTACCTAAACTACTTATATTGTAATGCAATTGTTTTGTGTCTGTAAATCCTCACTCCTTCGGTACTTTGCAAGGTGCTTGAGGAGTGAGAGTATATCCTAAATTTTTTTCTATCTCCTTCTGATATTAAGACCATCCATGTTATTAAAATAGCTACTCAATAAAAATTTAGCTGAGTGAGGCCTGAATACCCTTCATCTCACTCAAGAATCCCAAGCTTATTTGGTTGCCACTCAAGATCTTCATGGTCTACCACTGCCATAATTGGCAGCTCTATTACAATCCTGCTTCTCCGATGACTAAGCCACAGAAAGTTTATGCTCTAATACTACTGAACTGCCATGCCACAAGCCCTCAAACTCACTACATTCTAACAGCTGTATCTTTGTAAATTGTATTCTTTCTGCCTCGAATCCCTTCCTCTCTGTTCTACTCTCTCTTCCTATCACTTTCTCTAACATCTACTAATTCCTGCTGAGCCATGAGAACTCACTTTAGACATCACCTCTTCTGGGAAGTGTGCTGAATTTATTGGAATCAATGCCTATTGTAGGGGTCCCGTTTTACCCTTATTACAGAGCTTTCAGCCCTGTATTATAATCACTTCTTTATTCATATGTCTCCTATACTAACTATATATTTCTCAAGAGGCTTATGCATTTTTTGTTTATAAATTTGTTTTCTCAAATCTTAGATTCTCAATAAATGTTAAGTAAGTGACTCAATGAGTTGATAGGATGAATAAATATAGACTGAATTAACAGTCAATTGTTGAAAATTATACAAATGACAGATTTTAACAATATGCAAATGAATGTTTTAAAATATGTTGTCAGACCTCAATCAGCTATGATTTTTAAAAATTACATATATTAAGAAAAATCCTTAAAGAAGAGTAAAGGGCAAATGAAATGTCCATCTTTAAAAGAAGGAAAAAGAAACATTGGTCAGCCTAAAACACAGTGCCAGGGAAGTTACTAAGATAAATCATCAAAATGATCAATTTGCAATCACCTGGAAGAACATAACGAACTGGGTAGCAACCAGCACGGCTTTTAGAGGAACAAATCATGCCAGGCCAATTTAATTTCCTTCTATGACAGAGTGACAGGCCTTGTAGATAAAAAGGATGCAATAGATGTAATCTCTCTAGACTTCTGTAAGCCTTTGATTCTGTCCTACCTGACATTCTCATCAACAAACTGGAGAGATCTAATCTAAACCACACAGCTATTCAGTGGGTGCACAGCTGACTGGACAGAGGCATCTAGAAAGCAGCCGTCAGTGGCTTAACATTAACCCAGGAGAACCGTACTGGCAATAGCCTTGTTGTGGGGCCAAGGATTATTTGGAATGTTTACAGTAAAAAGGAAGGTAAAATTATAAACATAGGCATATAGGTAATAAAGGACATGTTTACACAAGAACTGCAAATATATTTGTAGTCAAAGGAGTATTTCTGCATTAGGATTACTTGGCGTAAAACAAATGGATCAGCAAGCACATAAATACTTTGTGACTGACCTATCTTCACACTAAAGAGATTGCTCTATAGATAAATTACAGCCTGGTCTCTAAGAGTAACCCAGAAGTGTTATAACTGCGTCACCACCACCATCACTGCCTATCTTGTTTTCCTGGGTGGAATCTCTGCTCATCAATACCCGGACTTCTGCTTCTAGCATTTGTTTGTTCTGCGTTGGGGGGGGGGACTGCTGGTTCCATCTTTAACTATTTTTTTCCAGCTTTCTCAGCTGTAGAATTGATCATTTCAGCCCAACGTTCCATCTTCTTGTTCTGTCTCATGACATCTGTATTCATGCATAACATACGACCACCTGTTGTTATCCATGTTTTCTTCCCTTGCTTAATATCCAGAAGGTGCAAGTGAGTGAGATAGATTTAATGGAAACTCAAGGTAATAAAGAAGTTTGGGAGCAACATTTAGAGACGAGGTAACCATTAGAGTCATCTAGGATTTTTTTAAGATAATTTCAGTAGGTTTGGGGTGGGTCCTAGGGGTAGATCCTAGAAAATAATGGATGAAAGAAAGGGCCTGATGGAGTGGGCAACTGAAAAAGATGAGCAGTACATAGAATAATGTTGGGAGATGGGTTTGGGAATTCTGACAAGAATTGACCATCACCATCATCAAAAGACAAGAAATAACAAGTATCGGTAAGGATGCGGAGAAAAGGGAATCCTTGTGCCTTGTTGGTGGGAATGTAAATTGATGCAGCCAGTATGAAAAACAATATGGAAGTTCCACAAAAAATTAAAAATAGAATTATCATGTGACCCAGCAATTCCACTTCTAGGAATATATCCAAAGGAAATGAAAAAACTAATTCAAAAAATATCTGTAACCCCATGTTTATAGCAGCATTATTTACAGTATCTAAGACATGGAAACAACCTAAGTGTCCATCGATCGTGAATGAGTGAATGAATGATGTACAACATGATGACTATAGTTAACAGTATTGTATAATATATAGAAAGGTTGTTAAGAGAGTAAGTCCTAAGATTTCTCATCACAAGGAGAAACTTTTCTTTATTTTATTTATATGAAATGAGGTATGTTAATTAAACCTAAGGTGGTGACCATTTCACAATACAAGGTGGGGCAAAAGTAGGTTTACAGTTGTGAGTACACAAAAGTTTATTCTTGTATTATTATTTACTAATTATTGTTTTATTTTCCATATGAAAAACTGTAAACCTACCTTTGTCTTATGTAAGTTAAGCTAATACAGGGATATATGCCAAATATTTGTCAATAAAACAAGAAAAAATATCCCTCCTAAGAATTAGTTTTTAAAAACTTAATGGGGAACATAGTTAAAATCCTTCTTGTCGTGGTACAAGGCTCTCTGGAATCAACATTTTCAACTTGTATATTAACAATTTCCTGAATAGCGAGTTTCCACTTCTTGTCCTGTGGTGGTCTTTCTGTCTGGATGAGAGATGTTATACAACATTCAGAAAGAGATGTCTGGTGTTTGGGGTGTGTGGAAGGCCTCCCAGCAGCTGTACTACTGCTTTTATAATGCAAACTCGTGGACCAGAGATAAGGGGAGGTCTGCTCTGCTCTCTGGGGAAAGAATCTTAACTCTAAAATGGCCAATTAGATTAAATGTCCCTTCTGGAAAGAATAAACTAACAACTAAATGGAATTTGTATTATGTAAAGAAGAGCAAGTTAGATTTTGTTTAAGATAACTTCGGAATTCATTTATAGGCCTCTTTCTTCATAGAAACAATTAAGCAAGATTCTAGCAGTAAATATTTCAGGTGGTGATGGAACATATGAAGTGAAGTAAAAAAATGAGGTTTTAGCAAGAAAGTGCAAACCAAAAAATATTTTAAAAACACTTTGTCCTAGACATCTGATCAATATATCAGATGTCGTTATAACAAAAAAGGGAGGGGTCTAATTTATTCAGATCTTCAATTTTTTCTGTATATATAGAGTACAGGAGGTGATCCTAATAACACTTGTTACAGGCTTAACTAATTTGTGGGGTTGCAAAGCTCCCCCCACATACTTTATATTCTTGCATTGTCACACTATCTCTAAATATTATTATATCTCTAAATATTATATCTCTAAATTATTATATCTCTAAATATTATTCTTTAAATTTCATGGGTGAGGAGACTGGGATATGAAATCAACACAAGATCACAAAATAGAATATTGGTGGAACTGTAGCTAAACCAAGACCTTTGCTTCCTAAGAGAGAACTCCACTATATCATAAAAAAGTTTTATAGCTGTTGATATATTTTGAATATAAGTTCTCAGTGAAGGTTATAAATATCAGTCTCATGAAGCAGCTTGTAAATTTTAAATGTTCATTTCTAATGAATTTTATATTCATATGCTCTTAAAAATATAAATTTGAGGGTGTGGAAAAAGTATCTCTCTGTCATTCAATTAGATGACTCAAGGAGCCTGTGGCATGTAAAGTCTGAACAAATGAGGCCCTGGGATGGTGAAAAGATGAGTCAGGGATGGAGCCTGAGCAGTTATATAAATAAAGCCAGTGACTGGAATTACTAGCTCTGAACTAACCTGCTTTGGAGAAAGAATTACATTTCAAGTTGTAAAATATGGGATGGTTTTACTCAGAGTAGCTTTTAAGTAGTCCACTTGAATTCAATTTACTTTATAAACTTGAATTAATCCATTTTAATCACATTCCACAATAAAGTGTTATTGTACCATTTTTCTCCAAGGCAAACTAAGCAAAAAGAGGTAAGTACCCTAAAGTAGAATTTAAAGGGTTTTATTTTTAAATTTATTTATTTATTTATTTATTTAAATATATCTTTATTGATTTCAGAGAGAGGAAAGGAGAGGGAGAGAGAGAGACAGAAACATCAATGATGAGAGTCACTGATCGAGCCCGCAACCCGGGCATGTGCCCTGACTGGGAATCGAACCCTGATCGCCTGGATCCTAGGTTGACGCTCAAAAGCTGAGCCAGGCCCGGCCAGGCTATTTTTAAATTTATTAATTATGAGTTATTGATCAGGAATAGTGTTCAAGAGACAGAAATAAACTTAACTCTTGGCTTCAACCTCAGTAAAATACACAAAGGAATTTAAATCTGAAATATATCTAAAGAAATTACCTAATGAGGTTTCTTTTTCTTCACTTTATAAAATAGGAGGAAAAAACTTGGAGAAGAGAAAGGAAACAGCAGTTATGATAAAGGAAGGAGACGGTAAACCAATGTTAAACTAAGGAAGGAGATGATAAACCAATGTTAGTGGTCACCATTGTATTTCATACATCTGAAAGTGAGCAGAAAATCTCAGTCAAAGGCAAGGACATTTAAAACCTACCATCTCTGAGCATACTTTGATAACTTAAACTTTTTCTTTAGTGTCCAGCTTCCATCCTTTGCACCCTCCCTAAGGCTTTCTTTGAATGCAGGCTAGCCATGCTGGTGAAGCTCAGAGATACCTATTAATTTCAAACTCGGGTCATTGCTCAGATCCAAACAGAAAACAGCCCTGGTGTGGTGGGAGGTGCCAGGAAAATGTGCTATAAAAATGCAAGTAGAATTTACTGATGAGAAGGGGGTGAAAAACAGTAAAAGGAAAAGCTGAACAGAGCTCAGGGTCTACAGAGAAAGGAGAAAAAATGTTTAGTGTGAGACTACATGTAAGATGCCATGGATATTTTAATGATTCAAGAAGAATAAACATTAAGGCACAATCTTACAACTGGTAGATAAATTAATTCCGGAGATTTAATGAACAGCAATACAATATTGTGTTATAAACTTCAAAGTTGCTAAGAGAGTAGACCTTAATTGTTCTCACCACAAAAAAGAAATGATATGTGATGTGACAGAGGTGTCCGTTAATCCTACATTGGTAGTCATACTGCGATATGTAAATGTATCACATCAACAACATTATACACCAGCTATTTCCACCTTCTTTATCTCATGCCACACATAATTACTAAAATTGTGTGGCACACCAAAAAATTATTATATTTTTTGCCAATCTGAAAAGAAAAATATGTATATTTTGATTCATTCCTACTAGACAGCTCTGTTTGTGTTGGCTGTTGTCATTTTTTTATTTGACAATCTGAGGGAAATGAGGTCAGTATCCCTGAGTAAACAGTCAGGTATTGCACATTTTAAAAATCCTAAATCACACTGGTTGAAAATTGTTGTTCTACACCCTAAACTTGCACAATGCTGTAAGTCAATTAGCTCTCAATAAAAGAAAAGGAAACATCATCGTTTTATCAAGAATCAGCGAAGTGAGAATGAGGCAAGGGTTTCCTAATAAATCACTCAGAATTATGGACAAGCATTTACTCCAAGTCCAGCTCTGTGCTGAGCCTTTTCCACGTATTACCTCAATTAATCTTCACCAGATTCCCATCTTTTTCCAGCTTGGGCAATGACAAAAAGGAAGCCCAGAGAGATTAAATAGTTAATCCTAAGGTACATAGTCACTCAACAAAAAGCCCTCACTGGGAAACAAGGAGTAACAAAATTATAAGCACAGCTAACATTTATTGAGCCTTACTATGTGCCCTACATTGTTCTAGGCATTTTACACCTATGATCTTATTTAGTGCAACAACTTTCTGAGGCAACTACTATTTTATTAATGAGGAAACTGAGGCACAGAGTGATTGAGTTGCCCACAACCTCCCAGCTAATACTGGCTGAACCAGGATTCAAACCCTGACTGAAGAACCGTTGCCCTTAAAATAGTTTTAACAATAACACCAACCTCATGGAGTTGTTAGTGTCAAAATCAGTTGATGTATGTAAAATGCTTAGAACTGTGTCTGGCACATAATAAGCATTTAATAACAATTAACTAATTATATTATTACTGATAAGATCATGCTCTTCCTCCTCCCAAAATGTAGATTTCATTCATTCGTTTTTGCCAAGCTGGTGAAAAAATAAAACTGGGACAATCAATGTACTAGGAAAAATACATTAAAAGAGAATTATCAACATCTATCAAAAAGTGGGGTTTTTCAAGGATAACTCAACTTAGATTTGGGCACCAGGGAGTTTTAATGCCCAGGGAATGCATGCAGTATACTGCACATGGAATTAAAAAGTATGGTTGACCAGGAGGAAACTGAACCAAAAGTTGCCTGGGACACAGCATGTAGCTGGAAATCTAGCATAGTAGGAAAAAGTCAATTTATGCAAGAGTGCTATTTTTTGCAGGAAAGAAAAGCAGTGTAGCATATTCCCAGAATTTCCCTCTCCCTTGTTCTCCAGGCTCCTTATCTTGTCGTCTGAGTTCCCAGAAAATAGAGAAACAACCAGAGGACCCTCATTCTTCCCTTACCTATTATTATCAATGAGAAAAATTTGAGCTATCTGGTGCAAAGAACCTACGGGATGGACAGGAGGGTCAAAGCTGTGTGTGCACGCCCAGCTGGTCTCCTGTTCAAGTTTACCCTAATACATTTTCCGCAATGATTTATCCTTCCCTCTGAATAATCAGTTTGTATTTCTGGTTTGGACTTTTGCGAGATGAAGGATGGTTGATCTCTCAGCCTAAGAGTCAAAGATCAGGGAATTCAGTTTGATCTTTTGACCTTGCTTTTTTGTCTAAGATGAAATTGTGTTGACAGCAAGGCTTGCAACCTGTGCGATCACCCCAGACTCCATGCTCAGAAGGAACCCTGGGCTTGATTTAATGCTCTGCTGTCACTTTTCAAAAATCTTAATTTTATCGTTGAACGGGTGTTTTGTAAGTGACATCAACGAGACAGTGGAGAATATGTGTGAGCAGAGGGGACTCACACAATATTGCCTCCATCCCTTGTCACCCCATTCACATATAGCATTTGTGATGCCCCATGACCCATGATGTATGGGATTCAGAAAGAGTCCAGGAGAGCATAAGATAAGGGTGTTATGTTGCTAGAATGTGCATGTATCAAGAACTGAAATAAAAGTAGCTGAGGTCGTTTTCTGCAGCATTTTTACTGTTCTGGTAAAAATAAACTACAAATGCATATATGAGAGATATAATATGCCATGTGTAATTGTTAAATTCTCTTATATTTGCACTGAAATTGGCATTGCACAAAATAAAGATAAATGATAAAATTCATGCTAATAGTTTAATTTTAAAGTTTTCTTTACCTAGAATGACAAATAGCAAATAACAGCATGACCAGTCAAGAGAGAGAGAAAGTTTATGAAAGAAAGAAATAAGCTTTATATTTTAGTATCTGGAACAGCACTTTTTTCCTGCTCTCTGAACAAGAGGCCCTGCATTTTTATTTTGCACTGTGTCTGCAAATTATGTATGTACCCAGCCCTAGTTGATGAGTTCCATGTGCCTGAGAACAAGGGTGTTTCTGAGGCACCCCTTTTATGTTCGAGTTCATTTCCACATGCCCTAGGTCACTATGTAGTCCGGGGAACTCCTAGTGTATTTGGGGAGACAGGACCACTTATGCTCCCACTGCTTTGGAGGGACTGGATCCTTCATTCTTGTTATTTCATTCCCTACACCTCCCTTGCTTTGGCTGGACTAAACCACTTTACTCTGTGTTCTCAGAGTCTTTGGTGAGCTTTACTAGATTACTTTTTATCCTATGTTGGCATGATTCTTATGTTTTTACTCCTCCCTGAACTGCCAAGTAGCTCTTGGATGATGAAGACAAGGAACCAGTATCATTCATCTTGTCACATCCAGACCCTGAACATAGGGCCTGGCAGATGGCAAGTCATCCACAAACAGTGTTAAACTAAATTACATCTTCTCCTCCCAAAGTCCACTTCCTCACCCCCCTTCATACACCTCCCCATACACAATACCCTTTCTTCCCTGTCCCTAATTACAAAGATAACTATTTTTCTTGTCATTTTATTATCTCATTAAACTAAATACAAAAGCAAATACTCTGATTCTACCTAACAACACTCCCTAGCAACCAACAACAAACCTCTTCTTCCATCTCATGCCTCCTTTCAGTCTATCATGCCACCTATATGAGAGAGAAATGGAAGACATAAACGACAATATAGAGTTTTATAGACCAGAGTTTGATTCCCAAACTGGCTTTTAGCACATGCCTCTAGCCAAACCACTCAAGTTTTCTGAACTCCAGTTTCTTCATTTTATTAAATAAGTGTGATAGTGATATATGAGAGAGTATGATTGTGATATATGCATGTTGTTTCTATAATATTTGCTGTATATTTTGTAGATGCATAGTACATAACTGATTTTATAATTATTCTTGTCTTTGAGTAGTTTATAACATTAAGTTCTAAATTAATGTTACATTCCTTGAATGTTTAATTAAGACAAAGACCAGAGAAGCCTATAAAGCAGCTCTTTCCTAAGGTGGTCAATAGGTGTAAGTGCTATGACTCAATACCTGCTTCTCTTATTGAGAAAAATTTCATGGGTGAGCTGGAGCCTGACATATGTAGCTCTAGTCTATGATAAGAAGTAAAAGGTAAGCACTCCAGGTAAGAGGGAAATGTAAGCAAAGTATGCAGATGTCTGTGTTCTTACTCACAGTCATACCAATCTATGTACACAGAGCAGATAGCGGGCAAAAAAAAATAAGTCACCCAAGAACATTTTGTACTGAATGCTGGGTTAGAAAGCTCTAGTCTCCTCTTCCTTTGGAATTGTATGAACCAGTCACTACTAAGCCTTGGCCTGTAAAGCCCGTTAAATGTGCATTTGTGGCAATAGGGAATTTGGCATATATTTTCTTAGGCTCCGTTGTCTGAATCTGAATATAGGATACTTTAGGTAGGAACTATACTTTCTTTATTATGTTTCCCTTCTTCTAGTTGGCCAAGAGTTAGACCAGTTGGCTCAATCACATCAAAAGTGGGAAGCATCAACATTCAGTAGCACCCTGGTCCTCTGATGGCCAGGTGTTCACCTTCTCTTAAAATTCTACTTCTCAGAGGAAACATTTTTAGAAGAAATCCTTTATTTTTCAATATTAAGTGAACACTTACTTTGAGGATAGAGGGTAATAAGCCAACATCTCTGCCCTTAAGAAAACTCAGTCTTTCATAGAATATTAGAATAAGGTACCAATTTATTCCTCCAAGGAGAGAGTGGATTTCTTACACCCAACAATTGGACTCAGGTTGCAAACTGTGTAAAGTTAATGTTTAAAGTGATGGACTGTGTGTGTCTGTGTGTGTAGATGAGAGCTGGTGACAGAAGAGTGAACAGAGATTAGGAGATAAGGTGACAGTGGCAGTTAATGAGCCAGCGGCCGGTGGCAGCAAGGACTTCAAGAACTGAACACAGAAGCAGAAATTCTTTTTAGGTTACACCTTCTTTTATTGTCAAACTTTTTTTTAGAAGAGCATAGATTTTCCTTACGTATATGGCACTTCTTTCCTGGCTTTTTCCTTCCTTATCTGCAAGTAATCTTGGAACAACAAATATTTAAGAGCTATATCAGAATTTTTTCTAGGATCTAAATTTGCCATGATTGGTCAGTTCCTTACAAACACTTATTTCATTAGTCATTTATTCTGTTTTCTTTCTTAGTCTTCTCCAGGTCAGCTCTAAAAGTACAGCGTATTCCTCAAGGCTCATTTTGGCCATCGGAAGAGAAACTTCTCTCCAGTCTCTGTTTTGTGTACACTCACCATGCCTATGATGGAATGCCAGCAATGTTGCCCGAAGCAACCTGACACATGCAACAATATGTGTATTCATTGGAATATTAAACAGTGAAACAGCTCCATAGCACAGGCTTTGTGATCTGTTGATCACAAGCCCTTAGATTCTAGCTTCATCCCTTGCCACACATCACCCTCTACCCCTAGAAAATACATTTTATTGCACATTTTGTGGCAAGATTTATGACAATTATCACCCGAATCCATAATTAGCAAGTGGTAACAGATAGGCAGATAGATCCACTTACAGTGACATCTCTGACAGATGGACACCTCCCCCTTTAAAAATACCTGGGAGACTTCTCATTTTAAATGTGACTGTGCTCAAACACAGTGTTGGCAAGCCTCGTCTCGTGTTCGTGGAGGGGGAGGGGGCTATAAAAGCAACATGTTCTCACAAGCATGGCAGAGCCCATGCATAAACCATTTGGCTTTGCAATTAAAAACAGGTTTGGCTTCCCTCTGCATCAGTAAGACAACGTCAAAGCAACATTCATCCCGAAAATTTTCCCTTGTGAATTCAAATGAACTGTGAGTCTTGGATTTCTCTTTGTTTGCATGTGCATGCCTTGAGAGAGAAATTTGGAAGGGGTCTGTGTGTTTCTTTCTGGGGTAATGCCTTGATATGTATGTGTTGAATCACTGCTACCAGATTGGTCTCAGTGACACTTTCCATTCTGTGTTCCTTGGATACGTGGTTACTATTTTGAATTCGTTCCGTCAAGCTTATTACTGCACGTGAATTAACTAAGTCCGACCCTCTTGCCCCAGGAAATGAGCGCTCATTCTAAAGATCTTCCTGAGCAATTGACTCTCATGACTGGCCCTGAGTTTCAAAGATTCTGAAAAACATAAATATATTTACTCCTAGGATGTGTTGTAAGCTTGACTGCAATGATGGTTAATTATATCTTTACTCATGTCATTCTTGAATGATGCATTGAACTATTAGATCCCTTATATTGGGTGAAATCACTACTTGCCAGCTAAAATTCTTCCACTCACTGTACAAGAGTTTAACAGGGTACTATGAAAACCAATCCTAGTCCCAGTGAAATGGTCAATTTTCTATAAGATAGTTTGCTTCTATTTTCCTTTCTCCCATTCAGTTGCACAGAAAAATATATTGGGTGTTTACAGTAAGTTTGAACGTTCTGCCACAGAAGAAATTGCAACATAGTGAGACCTAATTCATGAGCCAAAACCTGTCAGAGCCCAGGCCACTCTGCCTATGACAAGGTTTTTGCAATAGAATAGGTCACCTGCACTCGGGCCACCCACTGATGTACAAGGAAAGTCCTGTAAAAAGACAATGTATTAGGAAAGTCAATTTTTCAATAATAATGATGATCAATATTAATTAAAAGAGGGACAACAAAAAGAATAATTCATCTCAGTGCAGCACACTTGATCTAAAAGTTATCATGCCCCTATTTAGTTTATAAAAGTCTCAACAAACTTAAGAAATTTTAGCTTATTCGTGTTTTTGGTTTGAAATTATCTTATCTCACACAAGCAGCCCAAAGTTGTTCAATAGAATAATTACTAATATAGATGGACTTTTTAATTGCATTATTTTGAAATCTGCAATTTAAGATAAATATAAAACATTTTTATAATGTGTGAAATAAAAACATTATCAGCACAAAGTAATTAAGTATATACTAATATACATGGTAGTATGTGTAGTTGTGCTGAAAACATTTTTATAAATTTTAAACCTATTTTGTCATATACTTACCTTTATATAAAACTGCAGATGCATGCACATAATTTTTTTATGTGTCTCAGAAATATGTTTTGCTTGCTTTTGATCTGTGGACTTAGTGAATAGGAAAAGAGAAAATACATTTTTCTAAACATGAATATTTATTTTTGCCTTGATAAAATAAGTCAATTCCCTAAATTAAGAGGGCACTAACTATAGGTACATATTTTCTATTTTTATTAATTCCTTATGTTGGAGATTTTTTTATTGACTTGGGCTGCCATTTGCTACACTGGGTGTTTTATTACCTTATACATAAAAGTTAAAGTATAAGAAGCAGCTTTAAATTCAGTCCAACAAAGGCAGAAATAAATT
Source organism: Miniopterus natalensis (assembly GCF_054644295.1). NCBI lineage: Eukaryota > Metazoa > Chordata > Mammalia > Chiroptera > Miniopteridae > Miniopterus > Miniopterus natalensis. The sequence continues at coordinate 128,642,096 of NC_142081.1, forward strand.
CAACTTTTAATGTCACAAAAATCACATTAGAATTTTGTAAAAAGTAAAATAAAATAAACATACAAATAAAGTAGAAATATAAATGTATGAAAATAAAAATAATTTAACAAGTACCTTTGTAACTTGAGCCTTCCCTTCCATTTGCCAAAATATTGCTCCTTTTAAAAACATATTTAATGAGAAAGGAATTGTTACCAATTAATTTAAATATTGATTGGAGGGGAGGAGAGTCTATGCTTTTATAAGCTTATAAATGTTACTAGTGAAGCTACTTTATATGAGTATAGTCTTTATTAATTCAGCATTAATAGCTTCGTTTCCTCCCAGTTATGTATCCGAAGTGTGGTAAAAGAGAGCAAGAAATAAAGGGTCTTGCTCTTTACATTTAGGTCTTTAAATTTAAGTTTTCAAATGCCTAATAAAATGACACAATTAAGCGACTACAGAGGTTTTGAGTCAGAGAAGGGTTAAATAATGAAATATTGGAAACTCATTTGGAATTGTGATTGTATGTTTTTGTGAGAGCGCCAAGAGGCTGCATGTAAGGGACTGCTGCTAGGAGTGGGCTGAAGAATCAGAGTTATTAATAAAAATTCTTAGATCTTAATCAGAAGCTTTCATTTCAGTCAATTAAATATCCTCCGTGTAAAGAAAAAAATGTACACAAGTCATTATATCATTATACTAATTTGTCATATGTCTGAACTGAAAACTCCCCTGGCCGAATTTCTTCTCAGCAGCTACAACGACCCAGGAGTTGTTTAAAAGGCTGTCGTTTCGTTTTGTTTTTAAGCCGCACCTTCATTCGTATGAAGCTGGAGACTTTGTTTTCCCAAACACGGCCGATCCCATTCCTGAGGAGGTTTTCCTGATGGAAACACGATGGGCCTGAAGCTCCTGCACATCGGGCCCGCGCCCCTGCCCAGCTTACGAAACGCAGACGTGAGCAAGCAGGCAAGTCCCCTCTCTCCCCCTGGGCTTAGAGCCCAGGACGGAGCTCAGCTGTACAATCCTACATCTCTGATTTTTATTTTTGGTCACACAAGTCCTGTAAAAACATGGCTGAAAGCACAGACTTACCGCACAGGTGTGTGTTTTGGAAGTCGCTAGTAAAAATGATTTTAAAACTCTCAGAAACCGCCAGGCTCTGAGAAAATGCTTATTAAAGACTAATAAAATTGCGAAAATTGAGGGAAAAACATCCAGTAAACTTGTGTGTGTGCTTTAAGGAAGTCGGGTTAGTGTCTGTGCACGTGGGCTAGGCTGTGGTAAACTCGGGCAAGAAAAACAAGCTTGGCCATTATTTCACAACAGTGCTAAGGAGAGAAAAAGCGGCAGTTCAATATTCAGAGGTCACCCGTGGAGGCAGAGGCATTTCCGCCCTTCACCTTTATAATTCTAAATTTTCACAAGTGATTGGAAGTTCTGCAAACGGCATCTCCCAGGTCCTGTCCATGCTTTCGGTGATAAACTAAGTGTGAATACTGTCAGATGAAATTGAAAATGGCCTGTGAGGCTATTTCTGCCAGATGCCTGGACTCAGGCAAGTGACTGAGTTTGGTCATTTTAATAAGTCGGTTTCATCTTCAGTAACTCTAAGGAGAATCATCGGTGCCTGGTCTTAGAATTCCTAATATGGTTGTTGGATCTCCCCTCTAAGAAGTTACAGTTTTTGCAAAGGCCAAAAAGAAGAATTTTCCCCCCAATTTTATGACATGAGTAGAATGTTTAACGTACTGATTTAAAAATTACTTAAGCTAACTCAATCAGCTTAATTCTTCATGACTACCTAGTTTCTGAGAATACAGTGACTTTAGTCTTCATTCAGTAGCAGTTTTCAAACCTGCTGAAGCCTTCGAATCTCCCAGGATGCTTGTTAAAAATGCACACACCTGAGCACTGTCCTAGACCTAAGGAATCAAAATCTCCAAAGAAGACTCCTGAATATATGCAGTTTTTTAGGGCATCTTGGGCACTGTTTATGATCAAGCAAGCTTGGGGAATCCAATTTCATTGGAATAGGTTTAATATTAAAAAAAAAAAAAAAAAGACACACAAAATGCCCAAGAATCACAGAGAGAGGAAACTTTATGATATTGCCCCAAGAAGAGCAAGGATCTCTTTCCTTAGAGACTGCCTGAGGTCTGGAGTATAGATTTAGAGATAGCACAATAAACAGCAGTTGGTGTCCAGTGTGAACATACACAAACACACATATGTAAACATTTTTAAACACTGTCTCAAAAGCTTTAGGGAAGTAACAGCATAAAAATTGTAACTAAAGAAACTCAAATATAGCAGTCAAAAAATTTGTTAAATAAATGAAAGAAAAATTATGCAATTATATAATGATATCTAATTATCCAGTAGCCACTTGCTGTTTCATTAGAATCTACCTGGTATCATGAATTTAACATAGCATATAGATGTGAGCCTAAGCAAAATATGTATTTATACAGATATTCACGTAGACATCCAAGAGTGCAACTTCTAAAGATAAAAGATGCTTTGAGCGAGATGGAATAGTGCAGTCATAAGATAGAGTGCTTTCATTTCTGGATTATTACTTCTATATTGAAAATATTATACTTTATAAAGCCAAGAAATACCAATCAATACAGCAAAGGAAATAGCTTTTGTTTTACCTTTTCACTAAAAACTGTACCCAACTATAGCACACACCACAATGATTAATAACTCTGATTTTTCTGTAGAAAATACAAAATTATCCAGACTGCCTATGCATTAGTTTACATAACAAACAAGTAAAAATAAAAACAGATAGGTTCAGTTAGATTAGTTCATACAAACTTTATGTGATGTGAGCTCTTCCCATGTAATAGCTCTTATAGCTCCTCTCTAATGTCCCTTTCTGCTCCCCATATCCACCAAATACACACAAAGGTGATGTACTGGGGCATGGATGAGCTAGCTTTTATCTCATCGGTTAATTAATATTGTAGATATTTTTTCCAAAGTATTATTTTGAATAAATTGTTACCACTACTAATAGAAATACTGTTTGGATGTATAAAAAAGACATAATATTTAATAAACCAATAACTTCATATCATCTTAGTACAAAGAAACTGAGGAATGGGGGCTGACTGGCCCATACTCACAGGAGCTCTAAGAGGCTTTCATTTCAGATCTGTGAGGCTGGACACTATCCCAGAAAAACCAAGGCCCAGTGGCAATCAGGGAGAAAACTGTAATTACTATAATTATTAGCTTTATCTGCATATCCAGTTAAATAATTGTCACTTCCATAAAATTTCACAAAAGAAAAAACCATAATGAATAATTTAATGCAAAAGTAACCAAATGAAATTTCCAGCTCCAGAACTTTTAGTGACTTTGACTGCAGTGGCAAAATCTGTGCCACAGATCATTGCTTGCCCTTTCACTTCGCTTAAATGCCTCTAAGGGATCCTAATAGCTATATGATATGTTTGCTTTGGAATCAGATACCTGGAACGGTTAGCAGATGACCTGAACACTCCGTGATAAATTCAGTTTGTCTATTTGCGTATTTGTTACCTGTATGTTGTGATTGAACATTCCTGCTCAAAGATGGGCTTTAAAATTAAAAGGCGGGGGTCTGGAAAATTGTTCAGATGATATTCATAGGCTGAAGTCGATGATAGTACCTTAATTCTATTTCCAAATGGAGATTAAAAGGATATGTAGCTGCCTCTCCATTTTTTTCTTTCCCTACAGACGGAGACAACACTCTGAGACCTTCAGAGGGCCTCATTTGTTGTGAAAATAAGGTTTAACCCTCAAGCTCTGTCTGCCTTTTTTTTACTTCCCTGGGTTTGGCTGCAGGTGAGTGAAAGGAGACCAGACAGCAACCCAAGGAGCTTACACTTCATCCGTTCTCATGTCTTTATCCCCACCCTTACAAGCACCAGTATAGGGAAGGCAAAGTTGTAAATCCACTGAGAATTTATAGGCAAGAGCATAATTTCTCCTGGACTCCCAAGTGAAACAAACTTGGAATTGCTCCCGTTGTGAATAGCTCTGTGTGTGGGAACATCACATCTCTAGGACAGGGGAAGGTTGGACCAGACAGGGGACTAGCATCTTGTATTCCTTTTGTGGACAACAGAAAACTCCAGTAAAGGGCAACCACACAGCCCCTGGAAAGGAGACATCTGTCCTGCTGTTTTTGACTAAATAGCCACATGGAAAAGAAGGTCTATCTACTATCACTCAGACATCAAATATCTATGGAGAATCTATTATTGTATGCAGGAGATTGGCACATGAGTAAAATCAGTACAAGATATGGTCTGGCCTTCAAGGAGTTTATAATCTCTGTGGGCAGACAGGATGTCTTCACCAAAACAAGTGACACACGAAAAGTATACAACTTAAGTATAACTACAGCAATAAATATATCCCACAGGATTCCTGAGAAAAATAAGATCACAGGCTCCTAAGATGACTGGGAAAGAAATAAATCATAGACTGTGAACAGTTGAAGGTAGCACAGTAATAATTTCTAATATGAAGAATTTACCCTGACAAACCGCAGTTCCTGACTCTCTCTAATTCATTTAAAATACTCTCCACCCAACGCAAAACTGAGAGGTGAGCTTATCATCAGAGAGGAAGTGGCATTAGAAACAAACATTAAGAGGTATTTTTCTTTTTGTTAGTTTTTAATTTATATGGTTTGTTTTATCCCTTCTCCATAGAAATGTTTGGTGTTGAATTTGCCGCCTTCTGTCCTAGGGATGAGGCAGGGGTGTTTAAGAATCCCTGAGCACACTGGGTAATTAGGCTCTGTTTTCCTCTGCCTGCCATTCCAGGGGTATAGTAATAGTGGTTGTAACAAGTCAGTGCAGATTCACAAAAACAAAGTTCATGAAGAAGTGAAGGCTACATTCAGCTCGTCGTTTTTTTAGAAGTTCCTTTGTTATGTCTAGCTGTTTGAGCCCAAACTTTCTCCGCAATTCTATACTTGTTGCTAACATTGATTTAATGTGTTCAGACAATATATCCACCATACATTTTTCACAATTCAGCGCTGACAGGAATGTCTCTTTAACCCTGTGGCAGATGGAAACAAACCTACACTTTTGCAACTGCCTCTAATGCATGGGTTACCAAGGTCATTTCAACGGCTATCACAAATGTAGAAGAGCTGACTTCCCACTAGAAAAAAGGGGTGGGGAGCCTGAGGGGGATGGGGGTGGGGGGAAGAACGGAGAAAAGGAAGGGAAAGGGGAGAAAGAGAAAGAAAAAAAAGAACAGTAAGCATATATTGTTTTAGAGCTCTGTCTTAGCTTGTCACAGAGATATTTCCCTTGACTGAAATAATAGTGCAATAAAGTTATAACATCAGTTACTTCAAAAAGAAGCCTCCCACCCACACAACCTTGCCATTCAAATGCCATGCCCGTTTTTCTTGTTACATTACTATGACCCGTCTCTTAGTCAAGTCTCAGTTTGATTAACTTATTGCCATAGGCTACTAGTTGGTCAACCTTTATGCCATTTAACAAAAGCAATGAAATGGCCCTGAACACTCCCAATGCTTCCACTACTCTCACAAGCTCAGCCAGATAATCTAGCCGATCAGACAGGCCTGAGACGGAGGGCCCTGTGGGACCACACTCTTTTTCTGTAGCCCTTCTTTACATAACGAAGGTGCTGCTTGGGCTATGTTCTCAATTTAGCATTCAGCTCACAGAGACATGTGTTAATTTTTTTTTCGTTCTTCACATTTACATTCAAAGAAGGGACATTCCAGTAATTTATAAGGAAATGAGGAACCAAAATTATGACTAAAAATAATACTAATAACTGACACTAACTGGTTGCTTACAATGTGCCAGGCACAGTTCTGAGAGTCTTGCCCAGATCAATTCATCAATCTTCAGCACAATTGGGTGAAATAGGTGCTGTAATTACCCCTATTTTATAGACCAGAACCTTAGGAAACAGCAAAGTTAAATGACTTACCCAAGCCCACACAGCAGGTAAGTAGCATAGTCAGAATTAAAATCCAGGCAGCTTGACTCCAGACATACACTGGTATTTTCCACCATTCCACTGAAAACACTGCGGGAACATCGCTTAGTAAAGGTCCATTGCGGTCAGCACATCTGTAAAACCAAATCTGGGCAAAAATTCTAAATATAAAAGAGTCATGTGAAAAAAAGTGGAAAATGGATTGAAAAGAGTGATTTCCCAGAATCCATCATGATAGTTTGAGAATCTGAATCCATTCAAATTTTCTATATCTAAAGCCTCAGGTGAAAAAATATGTCTCATATGCAAGAAACATTGAGTCCCAGTTTCTTCATCCATGTAACTTAAATAACAGCCTCCTGCCTCGTAGGGTTGCTGTGAAGGTTAAGATAATATATGCAGAGCCCCTGGCATAGAGGCCCACATGAAATAGGTGATCAACAAGTGGTAGCTACTATTTATATCTAACTATTATTGGGTTTTCCCCTGTCCTCCTCACTATCAGATCTATCTTGCACTTAGGTGTCTACTGTCACTTCAGGAAGCAAATGAATGTTCCCACTCAATCCATCAAAACAAACCGCAATGCTAGGGAACAATGTCTGGTACAGAACTCCAATTGAGAAACAGTGAGTACATAAGCTAGTACTCCCTGGACTTAATAATCAGCTTTGAAAGGAAGCACTTCTATATGACGGTGAAAGTTGTTTCGGAAAGATCTGTCAGAGCAGATACAGAGATGGAAACTTGGATAGCCACACTGAAGAAGGAAGCTGCAGCCGTGTAGCTGCAATTAGATAAGGTGCATCCAAGTACGTTTAGGATTCAGAAGCATCGGAGCCTGTTCCCACTGCCTCTTCTCTGTCTGATCGTCTCTGCCTCTCCTCCCTGCAGAGCAGGAGAGCAGGCCGTGCCGGCGTGTGAAGGAGTGTGGCTCCCAGATTTCACAGACGGAGGCGGGGCAGGGCCAACAGCCTGTTTTCAGGTGTTGGTCACCTTGTTCTGGCCATGGTTTTCCTTCTCACTCTGTTTCTGAAATACAGTGGCTCCTGCTGTCAGTGTGGTCACAGAGGCCACTCGGTTCCAGGAGGTGTTTCTCATACTGTGACGTGTGACGGTAATTACAGTGCACATGGTAAAAAGTTACACCTAACCTAAGTCATACACCCTAATTTCTGGCTACCATTACCATTTCCCACACTGAGAGAAATAAAAGTTTCACCGAAGTAGTTGTGATCATCATCAGTTCAATAGGGAGGGCCTACACATGTAGTTGTGTCTTTGTCTTTATTTGTGCATTTCTGTGTCTGAATTTCTGTGCCCATATCTGCATGTGACCACATTCATGTGTCCATCTCTGTATGTGTCTGTGTGTCTGAGGGTGTGTCTGTCTCTATGTCCATGTGCATTTCTGTGCATCTCTTCGTAAGTGTGCCTGTATGTGTTTGTGTGTATCTGTACAATGTGGCTGTTTGTGTCTGTGCTTGTGTGCTTGCATGCATGTGCACGTCTGTGTGTGTGTGTGCATGCCTGTCTATGAGGCATGCAGGAATAAATGCAAATTCATTCTAAAGGACACTGTTCCTGTTTAAGGACCAGCCCCTAATATACATTTCACCTGTGTATGGATACAAATGTGGCCTGAGCAAGGTAGAAAAGATGAAAAAGAAGAAAAGAAGAAGGGATGAAAATTGAAATAGCCAAGGACCTGCTCTCCGACGCCTGTGGCTATGCTTGACCTGTGCTTCTCTCAGCCACGCTGAGCTGACTGCCTTCTTGCATTTTTGAAGTAATAGATGAGAGCATATCTCTGGGGCCACAGGAATTCCCACTTAAGAAAGACAGTCCTCTAGGAAGACAGAAGGGAATTTTTCCATCTCCCTCTTATAACACATAATATATGACAGCCCATAAGTCCAAGAGAAGGGCTGTATTCATTAATTTACTAGGTGATTTACTAGGTGATTACTAGAGGTTTCATTGACTTCTTTCCAAAACTGGCATTATTTCTTTAACCACCCTAGCATTTTCTAATATAAACAATTATATTTGAAGTCCAAAATACCAGATACACAAATCCTGTATACATTCTAAACTTGACCAAAGAAATGTTATACTGGAAATCTTTTCAAAATCATAACACTATTAATGAGGGGTAAACAAATATGCGTGAAACTACTGCAGGATATTGATTTGGCAGAGTAAGAATAACACCTTGCAGAGTTGGTAACTTAAATGCAATTTTCATCAAGACTAATGATTTTCCTGTGCAGTAGATACCTTCTGAGTTCTTAATAAAAGCTACTGGAGAAATGTGAACGGAGGCCAACTGCCAGTCATTTTTACAAATAAGCTTTAACTTGGCACAATAAGCCTGAAGATACTTAGGACAACTGCTGGCAATCTCAGAAGAGGGAGGCAGTCTGATGCAAATACTACCTTTATCTTTTGAAATTTGATAGAAGAAATAAGGTGATACCTTGGGAGACCAGCAGTCACAAAGTTTTGGGAAAGACTGGAATGGCTGAATTAGCTGCTGATTAACTTTTGGCTAGAAATCTCTTCTTAAAAAGTATTTGAACTTACCAGCTTGATGAAAACTTTTACTTGCCAACTTTGGTCTCTCATTATGAAACTAATACTCAGGATGGTTCCTCCAGATATTTTCTTTCTAAAATATTTACTGATTACTTTCCCTAGGATTATCCTGCATAAGAGCCCAAGTCCCCATCCTACCCAGACTCTTATATTGAAATTATTATAAGGTGGTGCCAAGATGGGATGAGGGACTAGAGAGCAGATGATTTGAAACATAACTTTGGAAAAGGTGATAAGCCAGAATGACTCTGTGTGTGTGTGTGTGTGTGTGTGTGTGTGTGTGTGTGTGTGTGTGTGTGTGTAATTACACTGGACTTAGGTATCAGGGCACAAATTACAGTGCCCTGGGCTGGGAATCAGAAGACCTGAATTCTAATCTCTGCCCTTCACTGATTTCCTGATTAACCTCAGGCAAGTCACTTCAAGTTGCCCCATGGTGGTTACAAGGCCCCTCTCAGCCAAGTTGTGTTGATTTGAATCCTTTCTCAATTGCATAGCTTTGGCAAGTTATTCAATCTCTTGTACCTCTGCATTCTTATCTGTTATAGAAAGATAATAATAGTTTCTGGTTCATAGGCTGTGGCAAAGGGCAAATGAGATTATAAGCATAAAATATTGTTTGGACCATCAAAAATCCTCAACAGATATTAGCTAGCCACTGTTATTAGCTCCAAGTCACAGTCTCCTTTTGGAGAGGGTCAGAGTAGGTGGCCTCATGAATTCTTTCAACCTTTGGGAAAACCATGGTATGGATACAGCCAGTAACACAACCTCCCAAAATCTCTGGCCACAAGGAGCCCTCCTAGGTCTTATTTACCAAAGCTTATTTCCATCTTGCTGGTCAGCCTTCAGGCTTTATTGATTCCTATTTTCCATGCAACTCTAACTACCATGTTTATCCTGTTTCTCTGACTGTAGCAAATTAGGTGCTCAAATTAGGAAGGAAAAATGCTGTTGGAAGAAAATCACCTTGTAAGCAAGAGTGATCACAAGGAGTCTGACATTAAGAGAGTAAATAATTGTGATCACAAAATGCAGTCCGTGTACACCACCATGATGTCATGTCACTAAAAATCTTTGAATTACATTTAGTAAACTCCTCGGGGCAGCTTTTAATTCTAGAACTATTTCTATCAAAAATCATTAGCATAGTGTAGCCTGGGGGATTATCAATTTTCCGATAATTTTTTTATGGGCAAAATGTCACTGGTTATCGGTTAATTTGCTGGCCTCCTTTCATCTCTCCTGGCTTGGCATCACTCACAGCACACTGAATGTGGTAGGGTATCCAGAACTACTTTGTCTCCCAAATCAGAGGTGGACAGAGAATGAGTATCAGGCCAAGTAATCAGCACTGACTACAGCAATGCCTCTTGTGTAAGCCTGACTTCAAACTCTTCCCCACTTGCTTTATGCCTCCTCAGGAGTGACTTCTTCCCTTGGCTCCACATCCCCTGCCTCTTTTGCAGACTTCAAATAAGGTTTTCATCCTGCCTCTGCCACTTGCCAGCTAGGCCACTTTGGGCAAAACATTTTTGCTTCTCTGTACATCATTGTCACATCTATAAAATGTGAATAATAATGCCTTACTTCCCAGTGCCGTTGCAGAGAGTGAGATTGTGGACATGGAGCAGAGTCTCTAGGGCACGCTCAAGATGTCTTAGAGATTCCTAATGCCCATTCTAATTGAATCTAGGATTTTAATGAGTTTTCCCTAACCATAGTTCATCACATCACGTGTCCTGGAAAAGGAAATTACCTCTTCCATGGAATCGGAAGAATTGGCTGTTTATACATATGGGTACCTCTGACTCAGTTCACTTGCAAATAACGCCTGACTCAGTTTCACCAAATGATAGTGAAACCTTTGTCTAACTGGGAAGTATTCTCCCTTCACAGAAGTGCTACCAACCATGGAGCTCCTATAGGCCCATGAAATGTGTCTCCCAATGCATGTCTCAGAGCCCGGTGCAGATAATGCGTTTTCCTTTCCACTGCTCAGAACTTATTCGTCAGGATTGGCAGTTTCTGGCACATTCTGAGCATTACATAATCATATGTCGGTGCAGAAGGTTTTAGTTTCTTGTCACTGCTCGTGCTAAGCCATCCTCAATGTTGTAATATTACCCATAATGCCAAGAGATAACACAAAGGTGTCTACTGGCTATATAACTTGTCAGCCATTGATAGAGACTGGAACTATCAGTAAATATACAGTAACCTTTGTCATCTTTTCCTGATAGTGGTTTTGATACCATTTAAAAGTAGCCTCAGCTTTAGCTTCCTTAGATACTAGTGTGTGTTTATTTGCTTGTTTGTTTGTTTGTTTGTTTGCTTGTGTGAAGCAAGCAACTCACAATGCGAGAGGTGCTAATCTCCTGTAACTATATGCCAAAGACTTGCTCAACTTTCTGACTTTCTATTCAGCTTTGACAACTGCTTTCTCTTGCTGAAAAAAGCTACCATTTTCAATGTGTTAGTCCTTGATCCCAATTTGTCTAACGGAAGCTAACCTCAAGGAAATTGTCAGGAAAGTCCCAACAGAAGTTTAAAGGGTACGCCTCCCTTGGCAGCTGAAACAGTTTCCAAAGGGGCTCATTAAATTCTTTTTTGAAAACTTAGCAATTTAATAGAAAATAGCACATAGATTCTGCATAAAATTCTGATTACTTGATTATTGCCAGACCCTGAAGTTTTTTTCACACTGTGATTAAGAAAATGAACAAAATCAATCCATTTAACCAACTTAATCACTGCGGTGGAATTTCCGAAATCTTTCACTGAATTGATCGCGTAATTTAAAAAATAATTTGATAAAATAATTTAGGAAAAAAAATCCACAATTTTACTGACTCCCTTAGATCGATATTTCAAGGCTCTCCAGCCTCTGGCTCACTTGAGGTTTATAGGTTTTTCAACATGGTATCACTGCATGAACCATCTACACCAACCAACCTAGTCTACTGACTGCCAAGCATATCTCCAACTTCTCTTATCTTGGCCTTTGCCCTGTGTCTTGGTCTGAAGTGCTTTCTTTTTTCTCTCTGCTCATCTCCTAAGGTAAATTAAGTCATGCTTCTTCCATGAAGTTTTTGCAAATGACCTCTACAGTACTTATCGCCCATTCCACACGTTGTAAGATCTCTTGGATTACTGCTACCATTTTATATTGCTGTAACTATTCCTTAATTAACCAGGCAATTCTATTTTACATACCTCAAGTAAATTATCAGTTCCCAGAGATGTTGTATATTTGTCTTTATGTCTGTCCGCTGCTTTACACAGTCAGTGCTTTGCATATGTCTGACGTTGATTGTTCTAGCTAATCTGAGAAATTCAACTGATGGAGTAAAATTATTTAATCACAACGCAAAGATAGAGAGCAATGGATTTTTAGGGAATAGTTATAAAAAGTGTAATTCCATCGGTGTCCCAGAAATAAATTTGCAAATCTGCCACTTTCTAGATAGTGAATTATCTTGGACAAGTCCTTTCACATCCGCAGCTTCAGTTTTCTCATCTGTAAAATTGAAAGAATAATAATTACTCTTAGTTTTTCCACAAGACTAGTGTGAGAGTCAAATGATGTAATGTCTTTGAAAGTGTCTATACAAAGTGAAATACCTTTCGAGTGTAAATGTTCATTGTTACGCAAAAGAAATACTACTACCTTTAGAGATCCCTTATCAGATACAATGAAGAGCTCCTGAAATTACCAAGACTCGTGTTAGTTTTGAGATATACTTGATCAATTTTAAATGGTGCTATATATCAGGTTGTTATTGTTATTTTCATTTACAGATGAAAGTTTGACTTTATCTGGAAGCTAATGATTGAAGTGAAATTAATGATGGCACCAAAATCAGATCCTTCATTGTTCCAGTTAGTAGCTTTAAGTTCAATAAGCACTACTATTTCTAAATTTTTCTTTAAGCACCACTGAAGCCCTGATTCTTGGGGATTAATATAAAGCAACACACTGAAACTATCACTCTGTCCTCCCTGTAGTTTCTTGCACCATACGTTAGCATAAATTATATCCCTGGATCCATATCTCTTTAAAACCTTGCTGTATTCTTCTAAAAGTCCTCAAGTAAATGGTCCTCGTTCCTAAATCCAGATCTTTACCATTTCTTCATTGCTAAATTCCTTTAAGACACTTCTTAAAGAATCTCAAAATTAAGAAAACCCAAACTAAACTTGTCATTTCTTTCTCTCTCATCCCCTTCCCCCCACCATCCATAAACCTACAACTCTTTCTGTGTTGTCTATATTAGAGCATGCACAACCATTCATACAGTAGCCAAAAACAAAAACCTGGAAGTCACCTTGCCCACAGGGTAATTTATGCTAATTCTGTCCCCTTTCCATCTCATCAATTCATACACTTCCATAAATCTCCATCTTCAAGAGCTGGGGTTAGCCCATCCATTGTGTAGATTACTGCCGTAGTCTTCTAACTAAACTCCTTATCTTCAGTTTGCATCATTCCAATCCATAGTTTATTCAGTAACCAGAGTAATCCCTTTAAGATGTAAACTTAATCCTATCAATCCTAGGCTTTCAATCTTTCATTGGTTCCCTATTTCCATCTGCAAAGCAGATGTAAAATGTAGGATGAACCCTGTATCCAAACTCTTTTACATGCAGCCACGACCTCCCTTACCCAAATTATCCCCTCTCCTTCCTTCAAGCCTCAGCTTAGATGTCGAGGTATCTTGGAATATCTCCCTATTAACTCTCTTCCAAAAATTGACTGGTTGGTACCCTGCACTTAGCCTGATGGAACATTCTTCTGCTCTCTTGTAATTGCCTTCTACTTGCCTATGCACCCCAGTAGCTTGAAACCTCCTTCAGAACAGGGCCAGTTTTTCACCAAGTTGTGTCAGTTATTCTTTCCACCTGAGCACTGCCCATAGTGTCTGGCATATAATGTACCCTCAATTAAAAAAAAAAAATAACTTACTCCCCTTCTTCTGCACATACTTTTCTTCATCTTAAAATATTCTACCTTCCATTCTGTTGTGTATTATGGATCATGTTTATTTCAGGAAATCTTCTCAAATTAATACATTTGTCTGTCCTTACTCTGCATTAGGAATTCTCAATGTATTAAATGATGTGCATCATTTTCACTTTTTGGAATGTTGTAGATAAATACTGTGAGATTGAAGCATGTGGTTATGGTGCCTCCCAACAACTTTGGACTCCTTGGGAAAGCACCACTCCTCTAAATTTTCAGTTACTCTTGACCTCATACATTCACTAGCAGTTAGATGAGGCTCATTGAAGTCTGTTTAAGGTGTGCCATTAATCCTTTCAGTCTTCACATCCAAAGCTCCTATGAATCATGGTTCATCGGGCATCTTTCTCCCTTTAATCTCACATAACATTGACAGACTGTTCATTATATTTCCATCTTCCAAGGAGCCAGAGTGGTTATTGACAGGAAGGCAGAGTAGAATGTACCCTACGGAGAGACAACCAGGACTGTATGGTCAAAGATGTGATTTCACCCTAATCTAGGGCTGCTTTTTTTATAGTTGAACAAGTCATGCCCTACCTGTTAGTTTTCTTATCTATTAGGAGAAGAATTTGTAAGATTCCTACTAGCTTTGTACAGAGGTATATTATAAAAGTAATAATAACCCAAACAAATGACTGATCTGACAGGCAATCCATGAGAGTCAAAATTGACTGCACGATAATAACAAAAATCTTTTATATGTTTAAAGATGTTTTGAAAGAAAAAGGTCACAAAAGATAGAGCTAGCTAGAATACCAAAGATTTTAGTTTTACTTTCATGCAGCCTGAACCCTTAGCATGAATGTTCTTAGGTAATGTGATTTCCGTGCTCCCTACGTAGAAATAATTTGGATGGCCCTCACCAAACTAGAAGAGTCTTCCAAGGAGGAAGGATTTAGAATTAAATAGAAAACCAAGTACCCAAGCAAACAGGAAATCTTTCAAAGAAAGTATACTACACTGATCCCTATTACTCTGTTTATTTTTGGATTAGAATCCATGTTTAATTAATTTGTTTAAATTATTTAACACAAAATATTTGGTAATCAAGGTAAACTTATATTTGAGAAAAGAGGTAGATAAGGAAGTTGACCTGAAAAATCTGTAAAGTTAATTCCATTTTCTTTAATTTGATGCAGACAGTTACTGCCAGAGCCACAATATCAGATGGTGTGGTTTGTGTTCAAAGCGTTCTTTTGTTCCAACATAGCTATCTACATTAACATCAGAATTATCATTGCCATAAAAAGAGTTTTATTTTACTTTAGGAATAATATTTCAGTAATAATGCAGGTGATAAAAATGTGTGTGTATATATAGTATAAATATGATTTGGGGAAAGAACTTTTCAAGATCTATTTCTTAAATTACAAGCTGAAGTATTTATACATTTTAAAGACTACTGAAACCTTACTGATCCTAAATTACTTTGATCTTCCTTATTTTTATTTATTTTTATGTAACAATGGTCATAATATTTTTGTTTTTAATCTACACAATATTCAGTCATGCTGTCAATATAGTTAGCTTACACCTTTTCGGATTTGGAGGTGTTTGAATAGCTTAAAATTAGCTTAAGGGCCTTACAGATAGTTCTGCTCTGAATACTTCACCCAAATTCTCTTTCGTATCCATTTATACAACCACCATATAATTGCCACCATGATGGGCATGTATGAATGTGCAATCCCCTTTAGCCCAGCCTTCAATGATTTTTAAAATTATGACCTTTTGTTTGGTAGGTAAGACACCTAAAATTTGTATGATTTTTATTTGTCTTAATATTGATGAGACTGCATATCATTCACCGTCATCCTTTATCACTTCATTCATACTATGTGAATCTACGGACCACAGCCATGTGCCAAGTGCTGTGTCAAGACTGGAAATCTCAAAAATGAACAGGATGTCATCTGTACTCTCCAAGACACTATTTAATGGGGGATCCAAATATAAAAATAAAGCCACAGCAAAAAATAAGTTATGTCCATAGGGTGGAATACAATATAGCAATAAAAAAGGGATGAACTAGTGATACGTGCAACAACATGGAGGAATTTCAAAAGCATGACACTAAGGGAAAGAAGGCAGATTCAAAAAGCTGCCTAAAAGCTGATCCCCCTTATATTATATTCCAGAAAAGTCAAGACTATATTAACAGACAGCAGATTAGTGTTTGCCAGGGAGTAGGGCAGAGGCAGAAGACTGACTAGAAAGTGCTGGGTGATGGAAGCATTCCATGTCTTGACTATAGTGCTGATTGCATGACTACATACACTGTCAAAATGCATAGAGCTGTACACCTAAAAAAGATGAAGTTTACTAAATATAGGTCTTATTTCAGCATGCCTGACTTAAAAAGTGCTAAGTGAAATAGTTTAGGGTACTTGATAAGATCAAAGGTTCTCGGGTCAGGCTGCTAGAATTTATATTTCTTCCTGACTGTGCCAGCCTAAGCGATTATTTAACGGTTCTGTGCCTCAACTTGTTGATCTTTAAAGTGGGTATAAGTGATAGTGCATACTTCATGAGATTATTACGAGATATGATCAGTGGGAAGTATCTGGAATATCATAAGAGCTCAATAGGTTTTTTTCTTTTCTTTTTTCTTTTTAATAGGTTTTTTCCTTATTTTGAATACAATAGAGTAATAAACACTGTCTTGTGGGAAATGGATAAATGGCCAGACAAGGCCATTCATGAAGGAAGGAATACAGATGTCCATTAGTCATAGAAAAATAACTATGGCCTAACTACCAGTCAAAGGAATATACATAAAATATAAACATCACTTTTGTTTACAACATAAGCAAACTTTTTTTCTTTCATTCTTTATTTTTTTAAGAATGAGACCCAGAGTTGATGTGGATCTGTTAAAACAAGTACTGTTGTGTTACCAGTAGACATGTAAATGTCTCTACCTCTACAGAAAGCAACTTGGCATGTGTACCAAAGGTCTAAAAATATTAAAACTCTTTAACCTAGTTACTTTACTTTTACAATTTTTTTTAACATATCAGTAAAGCTCAGCAGCATTTATGTGCAAGGTTATTTATTGTGATGTGTTTATAAGAGAAAAAAATGGCAACTTCCTACCTATTAGAGAAAATGTTAAATAAATTTTGAGATATGCGTACTGTTATGTAAACACACACACACAAAAGTGTCTGGATATTACTAAATGGGCACGGGGGAAAATGCATCTGAAGCACAAAAATTTTGGAAGAGTCAGGATCTGGCTCCTGAAGAAAAATAGAAGTTCTTGGCATGGGAAAAATTTGGAATTAACATTCCAGGCAGGAGTTAGGGGCAGAGAAGCCAAAGCCTAAGAACATTCTTGGCCACCAGGGAAGGTCAAACACCCTGGAGTGACTAGACTGTAGTATTCGTGAGAAGAAATGATAAGATACAAAGCAAAAAACTAGCCATCACCAGTTTTTAAAAGATTGAAATGCCATGCTAATGAACTCTATTTTTCAATTGCAAACCATTAGAGCTTTTTAAGAAAAGGCTTAACACAGTTGTTTTACTTTCAGTGACACCTCTGGTGAGTAGGGACCATCCCCGCTTTCCCCTTTTGAACACTCACCAAATGGAATTAGATAAACAAAAATTACCTTAAAAATTAATAGCAAGGGATATGTCCCAAGTTTTGTACACTAAATAAGTGATTGCAAGTACAGCAAGATGCACGGTGATTTAAAACATCTTGTGAAAGAGTCCCCGTGCTTGTTAAATCCATTCTTTTCACTGGGAGGTAAGTCTATTGTTTCCAGCATTGTTTTTGCTATTTGAGTTTGATGCTTTTCTAACAAAGGCTTGTGTCCTCTACTTTGATCTCTTTTTCTTCCTTCTGAGTTGTTTTCTCGACTCCTGGGTATTTTCAAATCTTTCTTTCTTTTTAATTCTTGGTAAGCTAATCAGCTAAAGTGTGTGCTTTTTGGAGTCCTAAATCAGCAACCCAGTTTAGGTGAGCAATTTCCCTTTGCTTTTCAATCTTTGAATCATCATTTTGTGAAATGCTAGTCACTGCTTCTCAGTGGTAATCAAGGCTCCAAGTGGTTACACCCTGAGTAAAATACCATCTCCTTGGCCAAACTTTTATCAGAAGGCGTTGCAGAAACTCATTAAGTTCCTTGAGTCAAAGAGCCAGGTGAATCACTCTAAACCTCCACCCAGTTCAACTTTTTCCTCTGGTAGCAATTAATTACATTTTTCTCTTTCCCATTCCCACCTCCACCAACATTCAATCCCAGGTTCCATGTGGCCACACACTCACTCTTGAGTTTACAAGCTTATATAAGGTTCGCTTGCTTGGCACTCACAGGAGAGAGATAAGACATGAAATGTGTACAGCTTTTCTTCCGAGTGCCTGGCAGTGGGCAAAAATAATAATAATAACTAAAAACTTAGTCCTAAAAGTCATGTAGCTTAATCTTAAACATAATTCACTATTTGACTTAGCATTTTAACTTCTTAATAAACAGAATGTAAGGCAAACATGAAAATATTTAAGTATAGTGTGCTAACTTATTAATTATTCAAGTAATTAACATAGCTTGCATGATTAGAGTCTGTCTGAGTGTAGAATCAATGAATCTCAGAATTGTGAGGGTATTCACAGACAGTGCCGGGCTCTGCAGCTCATCACACTAGGTTTCAACACCAGCTCTCTTACTTACCATCTGTGTGACTTTAAGCAAATTATTCAACCTCACAGAGCCATGATGTCATCTACTGGACTAATACCTATCTCAGATGGCCACTGTGGGGATTCATTGTAATAATATATTCAGTGCTAAGCACAATGACCGTTCCTTGGGAGGTAATAATGCAACAAAAACAAACAGCCTGATAACATTTTCCTTTCTAAGCATTCTACCTAAGTTAGCTCACTTATCCTCTCTACAATCTCCTGGGAGAGACAGCACCACCATCCTATTTTACAGATGGGGAAAACGAGACACAGAAAGGCTACTTTCTTTATTCAAGATCATGAAGGTATGAGTTGGGTAAACTGGATTTTAACCCAGAATCCATACATTTAACCACAATGCCTCTGGATACATTATTTTCTTTCCTTAAAAGTTAAGGAGATGGTTAACTGACAGTCTCAAAAATTCAAAGTCATCTTGAAAGTTAATGATTGAGTAAAAAACTAGGACGTATAATCCTAAATCTCCCAATTCCATTCTAGTACAATATAATAAAACAAAACAAAGATAAGCTAAAGACAGATTAAAGCATTGGATAAATGTAAATAGTGGGTTTTGAATAAGAAACTAGAATGTTTCACTACTGTTTTGTGATAAAAAGTCCAGTTACAGTGATTAATTAGTTGGTAATGGCCCATTTTGAAAGTCATGTCAGGTCCTTACCCTTAACAGTCAGATTCATAACGCTTTAGAAAGATCCTATCTTAGGAGCTCTAAGAGGGAAATCTTCTTTGCTAGCATATCTTCCATCCATAACATAGACAACTCCCATCCAGCTCTAACGTAGGCAAAGCTGAAATTTGGGGCTGCTTCCCTCTCTTTCTTCCAGGTGTCCCCTCCCCTTCCCATCAGTGCATCCCTGAAGGGAGAATGACAGTCAGTAGAGCTGATATGGCCTAGCTGGTGATGGAGCCCCTAAAATTTACCTCATAGAAACAGCTGCCCACCCCTCTCACCTACAAGACAGCCTGTTTCCTTCAGTATTATTTATAGACCCAAGCAAAGCCTTAAAAGTCTTCTAGCCCTTTGTAGTTCTGAACACACTTAGCAAGTCGTGCTTTAGACTCCAAATCCACAGGGATTTTCCCACACCCGCCCAAATAGCTATACTGGCCGGAGCTTAAGTCCAAGGGCAGTGAGGCTAGAGCCAGCTGTAATTGAAGAGATGGGAGGTGGGAATTTGTTATCTGTGCCTCACCAGCTCCTGACCTGAGGCAAGAAGAGCCAAGGAAACCAACCGTTCCAGCTCTCCTAATGTAGGTCAATGAGATGTGGTGAGAAGAGACTCGCCTTCCCTAATTGAACTAATCAGTCTTGGGGCCACTAGGTGTTGAGAGTGATTCAGACGAATATAGGGAAAACTTACTAGCATAATAAGGACAATAATAGCTAACACTTGTTTGTGCTCCTACCTTGTGCCAGGCATCCTTCTAAACCCCTCCATGAAGCATCATATTTCACATCCTTATTACAGCCTTTTGAGGTTTGTGCCATTAGCCCCATTGTACAGATGTGGAAACAGAGGCAGAGAAAGGTTAAACGATCTTTCCCCAGCTGCCATAGCAAATGAGAGACATAGGATACCAACCCAGCAATAAAAAGTGAAAGCCCTTATTCTAAACTCCTTTACCATGAATAATCAAAAGCTGAGCTTGGCCAGCTATTCCAGCAAAGAGCCAGATGGTAATTGTTTTAGGCTGTGCAGGCCAAAGGGCTTTGGTGTTTTCCAATAAAATTTTACTTATGGACACTGAAATTTGAATTTCATAGTATTTTCATGTGCCATGAAATGTTCTTTTTTGGATTTTTTCCCCCCTATCCATTTAAAAATGTCCAAACCATTCTTAGCTCACAGGCCCTATGAAAACAGGCAGCAGGCCAGGCTTGGCCCACAGGCCACAGTTTATTGACCCTTGATCTAAAGGATTGGAAGAAAATTAAAACAAAGATATTTGGAAAGAAATGTGAATCACGATGTCCTTTTTCTGCCATTTTCATATAGTGTTTATTTTCATCTAAAAATTATTGTCCCTCATTCTTGTTTATGTCATTTGAACCCACACATTCCAGCTTCAGAATCTAGTTTGAATCTTCACATTTAACAAGCTATGTGGCCTTGGGCAGTTTACTTAACCCTAAACCACAGCTTCCTCATTGTAATAATAGTAGTTACCTCACGGGGGTGGTTGTTGTAGGCATTAAATTAAATAATACGTGCTAAGCAATTACCACAGCTCCCTAGCACATTGTAAACTCTCAATAAATGTTAAGTCTTCTTATTACTACTATTATTATTATTACTGCTACTGTTATCAACATCATCATCACCCCAGGCAAGAGCATTAAAACAGCTCCTCTCCTGAAGCTACCTCAGCAATTCTGTGGACTGAGTCCCTACCTAGGAGGCAAATACAAAAGTCCTGTAAGTATCCCCACTCTCCTCATTCTATGCTACCGCTCTATCACACCCCAAGTATTCTCCCCACCAAAAGAAATTCCACTTACTGCATATTCTCAACGTTCTAGAAAAAATAGGTCTCACTTGCTCAGCTCCTAATAGAATCCTTGCCGTGCGCCTCCGGCACACCGTCCTGCAGGAATCGACTGCCTCCTAATCTGCAAGATACCAACATTTCGCTCGCCTGTCTTTAGGTTTTTTTGATGCTGCTTGCAGTGCTCATAGGTCAGCGTGAGAACAAAGAGATACAAAACCTTCATGATGAACCTCCGTGAATGAGAACAACCGCATTTTATCTCATTTTATCTCCTAGATCTTAGTTATCAGACCATGTGCGTGGAATGCTGCTTTACTTAAACCGCTGAGCACAGTTCTCATCACCATGGTGAGCCTCTTTTCTCTACTATTTATTAAATACTTACTGTGTCTCTGGCACGGTGGTGCCCTCTGAGCATGCTCGTTATAGCAGCATGTGCTGAGACCAGGTGAAATGTACGAATAGGATGCTGATGAAGATGCAGAAATTACCACTATCGCTCTGTGGGCCAAGGAAAACCATGACCCTGCTCCAAGTCCCATTGCCTTATTATCTCAGGCTCTGGCCGGTTTTTTTCTCAAAAGACTTGTGGGCAGGTAACGTCTGTAAAGTTCATCATTTATCGGCTGGCAAATCAACTGAGCATGACTGAGTTATCTGATTCTCTATTTCAGAGGACTGATGGGTTATGTTCTCAGAAGAGCATGACAATTCATCAGGAAAAGGAGTGAGTGATGGTTCCCAGAAAATGCCTGACTTGTCATCTCGAGGTTTCCATGTCACTGGAGCCAAATGTTAGCCCCTGTGGGCTTGAATGGCAAGAAAGATCCTGGCCCTTTTGACAGAAGAAATAGACTCTTTGTTATTTCTCAAGTGTGTTGATATGAAACCAAATAATCATACTCAGATAATTGTAGACAATTATGTATCTCAATTGGACACGTTTGCACCAAGTGCTGAGCTTCGGTGTACATTAGCAGAAAAGTAAATGCCCGACTCCTATGGTGAGGCTGCCCCATTATTTCAAATGTCTTCTCTACATTTTTGTTTAGTGGTTCGTTAGGTTAAGAACTTTTCCTGCTTCCCAAACCAGTTACCATTAATGGGACAACTTTGTTGATTAAATATTTTCTTTATTTTTTTCTAGAGCCACAAAATTATTCAATGAGTTGAAGACCTGACAATGACCCTATTGGCCCAGCTAATTTCTTGATCTGGCTATAAAAGTAAGCACACTAGGGAAGGAATAGACAGATCACTGGACACACAATTCTGTCCCCTTTTTCCCTGGAAACCAATCATAGGCAAAATGTGAAGGAGACAGAGTTTATCTCTACACAACCCCACTTCTAAGCTCCTAATATTATTGTTTTCTTTTATCCCCTCCTCATAGCTATTTCCTGAAAGCACCTTCATGATTTCAGGTTTGTCTTAGTTACCACGAGTAAGATAATAACAGTGTATATACTCTTTCTTCCAGTACAATGGGATATTTTATTTTAGTAAATTATAATAATGCTTAACACAAGAAAATGGGTAACTAAGAGCAGCATCTTACACATGGGTAACAAGACAGTGGGGGTGAGTTTTCTTAGTAGATCCCCCCAAAGATCTCTCCTCCTACCAATAGGCAGCCTCCTCCTCAGTTACTCCAATGACACTCATATCACCAGTCGGCTATAGGTTTACAATCCATTACCCAATTTGGAGACAGGGGCATAATAAGGGAGTTCAGTGCCTGCAGTAAAGAAAGCTTTCTGAAATATCCCAAGGAATGAACAGATAGTAGAAACGCAAGTCACAGTTTACGGGCCAGAAAATACAGGAGATCTGTGAGAAAGTCTCCTCTTTCTCTCTCTGTCTCTCTCACTCTCAGAGAGAGATTTTTTTAAAAAGTAATGGAAATAGAGACTACTGGTATATAAAGGCAGCAAATGTGCATCTTTATTCGTTCAGAAACATCCTTGTCTCCTCATTATCAAGAGCAGCGCGCAAAGAATGGCTGACACATAATAGTCACTTCATCAGTATTTGTAAAGTGACTGGACAAGTGACTAAGTTGTCAGGTATTTGGAAGCAATCTGAAGACCCATTTTTTGTTCTGGGTGCCTTGTAGTTAGGGTCTATAGCGATTCTTATTCAAAAAGTTTAAGTATCGGGCCAATAACAATTTCTCCTGTACATTGCTTCAAGTGCCATATTCATCCTTATTTTTCCACCTGAAAAAATATTTTTAAGTATAACCCTACCCAAGAAAAAAAAAACTTAAGTCCACAAAAAAACCTAGACTCAAATGTTTATAGTGGTTTTATTTGCACTCACCAGAAGCTAGAAACAATCCAAATGTCCCTCAGATGCAGAATGGATGGACTAACATGGTACATCCAGACAATGGCATACTACTCAGCAATAAAAAGGAGCATACCGCTAGCACATGGCAATAACTCAGGTGAATTCAAAAGCATTACAGTAAGCAAAAGTAGCTAGAGTTAAAGGGCTGCATATTATATGATTTCATTTATACATATGACAGTCTTGCCAAAACACAACTCTGGGGACAGCACTGCCTGCGGTTGGGGCAGGAGAAGAGCTTGGCAGGGCAATTGGTGTGCGTGATGGACTCGCACACCAAGATGGACTTTATATCTTGATTGTGGTGATGGCTACTCAATTGAATACATTTGTGAAAACTCACACAGAAGCATGCACTACAAAGGGTGACTTTTACTGTATGTGAATTATAGCTTAATTTTTACTTATTTATTTTTGTTTAAAATATTACAGATGTTCATTTTTCTCCCCAATGACCCATTCCACCCTAGCTTAATTTTTTTTTAAGTGAAAGAAAAAGTGTAACCATGTTTAGCAGCTCAGTGGGTAGAAAGATACTTTACAGTTGTTCAGGTTTTCTTTCTGCTAAAATACACACTTTTTTTGAGACTTAAATTTGGAACCAGCAAAGGAAGCATCTGCTTTGGAAGAGGAATGCTGTAGAGACTTAGTTACCACTGAAGGGACTTCTGTTTGGAGGCATTTTGAGGGTACCAGGGATCTAATATTGTGGCGGCCTCTGAATCCCCTAATATTTTAATCCACCATGAGTGTACCTCTTATCTGGCAAGCATGTAATAACCATAAATTAGCTAATATATGCAAAAACTTTGCGGATGCAAAGCACCAGGCAAGTTCTAGAGCACGGCTAACACTGAAACTGGACGGAAGGTGAAAGCATTTTCAGAGCCAGTGCCTGGGCAGGTTCTTCTATCACTCTGTGTCCATTTTTCAACTCACTTCTACACAGTGATTACACAGCTCTGCATCTCTGTACTGAAGCCTGGACCACTGGAAAGAAGAAAGGCACTGTGCAAATGCTACAAAAACGAATGACAAGTTGGCAGCTTGACTCACTGGACATTTCAAAGCCAAGAGCAAAGGTCTGAAAGTCAATACCTTAGAAAGAAATAGTGCAAAACGTATTACTGATTACAGAGCACCTCATCTTAGAGAACAGATATGTGATGCAAAGTGCGCTGCACGCAAAGAATTATTCTACTAAGAGTTTCTTTTTGGAGAAATGAAGAATCTCTGTATAGTACAAGACATCACACCCAAAACAATGTGGTGATTAAGTTTAGAATTTTATAGATGAAATTTTCCTACAAAAAGCCACAGTGTTCACCGGTGAGGTCTGCAGCTAAAGACCAGTGCGCTCAGACCTCAGCATGCGTATCTCCTCCTTCATAAGAACACAGCAAGCACAGCTAACTGCACCCTGCGGGTTACCCAAGCCCTCATGCAGGCTTGTTTTCCCAAAGGGCTGCACTTATTCTTTTGATTTTTATCTGCTTTTTTCCCCTGCCTCTTCTCTTGCTGACGTACAAAGCAATAACGAAGACCTGGCCAAAAGCCAGTGAGTCTGAAGGAGGAAGAGAAAGGAGACATTGGGCTAGGCGTCTGGTGAGGCATCCTGGCCTTGAGTCCTTAGCAGATTTTCCGCTGTAAGAGCAGCACGACACGTCAGCCTGCAGCTACGCCTGCTTCGTTGGAAAAGTGGAGCATAGGAACAGCCCTCATTTTTTTCTACCTAAATGTTGAATAAAATCTTTAGGAGAATGGGTGCCTACACAACTCAGATGGGCAACATGGTACAGTCAAAAATATTGTTCGGCCAAGTACTAGGGTACCTGAATTCTGGACCCAGTCCTGCCCTAGCATAGCTGGTGGACATTGTGCAAAGCGTGTGGTCTCTCTGGACCTCTGTTTCTGCATTTGTAAAATTAGAGTGTTTCATGGGATAATCTCTCAGATTCCTTTCAGTTCTAGTGTCCAGATTCTATTTGTTCTCTTTTAAACTAAAATAACTATTTATTTGTGAATCTAGAAATAACCCCAAGATTTGTCTCTCTCCATTACTCAATATTTGAAGCAAGTTAACTGAAAATAGTACCCTTATTACTGCACTGATTACTTCCTTTATTCTTATATAAAGTGGAAATAATCTCAAATTGAGCCTTAACTACACCTAACATTCAAAGATGTGCCTGGGTGCACTTACAGAAATAATGAAATGGAAAAATGTATATGTATTTGCATGAAGGATGAGGAAACTCCTGCTAAAAGGCTATTACATGAATGGAGAGAATCATGCAAACAAGGTTGGCCCAATTAGTAAGTCTTAGTTTTAGAGGAGCAAGTGATTCTGACAGCACAGTGTCTGGTCCATGGACTTGCCTACCAGCCTGGCCCCCATAAAACTCCTGTGTCAACCTAGGGAAGGTGACACATTAAGGGGAAAATGGCATTCTTTAGCATTGTTCAGATTAAGCCCCTTGAGAACAGGTAGATCTGCAGGGACAGTATTTCCTAGTTGAATCAGGTGCCTAGAAGCCATAATGGCTTAGCCAACTGTCCTGGTGGAGCCTGGTCCCAGCAGTGCATGACCGAAGTGGCAGGGACCCCATCAGGCAAGATGTGCCCAATCAGGGACAGACTGAAGCTAGATGAAAGGTAGAAATTCCCTAACTCTGAGGAGAGGCACATTGATGAGGTTTTTTCTATTTCACATTTATGAAATATCCCTAGAAACTTCCAATTATAAGGGTGGTGGGGAGAGAGGGGATGTAATTGGTCCAGGGTGATATGGACAGGAAGGGAGTGGGACCCAACAGAATTCAAGCTCTATGTGATGATTTTTTTAAATTCACAATATTGCCATATTACTATTATTTTGGCAAAGGAAATCATAGGAAAAGAGCTAGAATTATTAATTAAATTCACTGTATGAGAATTGGAGAGAAGATATACTTAAATAAGTAAATACTGAAAGAAAATCACAGAACGCCTTCTCTGATTCTTAGTGGAGGAGACAACAGTGAATGGTATGAATTTCCTTGTCTTTACTTAGAACCAGAAGACCCTTCTCAGCCTCACCTCTTCCTTTCCCTCCACTCTTAACTTCCTAGTTTTGCCTCTGTCCATCTGTATCATCAGATGTTACAGTATTACCTTGAAAGTTTTTTTAGTATATAGTATATAGTAAAAAGAGCCATCCCATTCAATTAGACATTTGGGGATTGAGGATTTGGAATAAATTTAGTCCCAGACCTCAAAAATATTTTGTTGTAATTTATATTTTAGAGAATCTTATCAAGAAGAAATTTATTAACTGCAAAATATAATTGCAGACCTACTTATTTTGATAATGAAGTAAAGGTTCATAGAAAATTTACTGCATTTGCTTATTTTTTTAATATGTTTTTATTGTTTTGGGGGCGTTTTAGAGAGAGACGAAGGGAGAGGGCCAGAGAGAGGGAGGGAGAGAGAAACATCAATGTGAAAGAGAAACAGCGATTGGCTGTCTCCTGCATGCCGCATACTGGGGATCGAGCTGGCAACCCAGGCATGTGCCCTGACTGGGAATCAAACAGGTGACTTTTTGGTGCATGGGACTACTCTCAATCAACTGAGCTGCAACCAGCCAAGGTTACTGCACTTGTTTAGAAGGAAAATTAAATAGCGAAATTAGGGTTATCTTTCATAAAGTTAATGTTATATTTTTTATTATAATTCACTTTCAATATTATTTTGTATTGGTTTCAGTTGTACAGCATAGTGGTTAGACAATCATATACTTTAAACATGTTTTCCCAATATTTCCAGTACCCACCTGTGTGTTATATTTTAAAACTGTAATCTCTCTCTCTCTTTCTCTCTCTCTCCAAACCCTCCACCCTTCCCTTTTTTTCTCTAGGAAAATATTTTCATAATATCACCTGACATTTTATAGTGACTCTAGGTCTTATATACACTAAAAGGACTCCCATAGATTTTGAGGAATCTAAGTAGTCCAAGCTACATCTGTCATTCTTCTATCAAAGTTAACTGGTTATAGGAGACCCTCGATCTATATTCAAGAGCTGGATTGAAAGTGTAGCTCAAATGTTCCTAGTCTTATGAAACTTTCTTTGATTCCCAGCCAGAGGTTGTCAATCTTTTCTCTCATTCATTCTGTTTTTAAGTTTTTCATTCAATTTTTTAAACAAATATTTTCTAAGTCCATCTATTCTTGATATAAAACAAGAGACACTTTGTGATTTTCTTCTGATTTTTCTCCTATTTGACTTTATTTTCTTAGCTGTCCTTTATTGAGGCACTACTGTGTGCCAGGAACTGACCTGGGTGCTTCTTATGCAAATCTGTGAAGCCTGGGTACTTTCCACATTTGATAAATGAGGAAATAGGCTCTGAAGAAATAAGTTGCACCATGGTAGGTAGAAGAGATGTGTTTTTCTGACTCCAATGACTATTATTTTTCTAGTAATAAAATAGACAACATTAGAGCTACTATGATTGAAGCAGGGCTGAGAGATCCATAGACCCTTCATTTCACTCCTTGAGGAGCTCTGTAGACCTTCAGGACTCCCTGATTTGAAAAACACTGCTTGACTGTACTCTTTTAACCCCTGCATAATTTAAATCTTCTCAGAGATGAGAATAGTATCTTATCAATTATATTAATTTCCATAGCACCTTGTTTGTGCCATGAACATGGAGGGTGCTCAGTAAAGATGAGCTGAATTAGTCATCTCTCCATGACACAAAACATCATACAAGGGAAACACTGTCATACTTTACAAATTTCCACAGCCATTGTTTTGTTGTTTGTTTGTTTTTCTGTTGTTGTTTTTAGAGGGAGGGATGGGAAATGAGGAAATGGAGACAGGAAGTATACCTATTGTTTTTTTAAAATATTTTTTAATTGATTTTTTTAGAGAGAGAGGAAGAAAGAGGGAAAGAGAAACATCGATAAGCTGCCTCCAGCATGCCCCCTACCAGGGACTCAAACCAGCAACCTTTCGGTGCACTGGACAATGCCCAACCAACTGAGCCACACTGGCCAAGGCGATAGCCATTGGATTTGATCACTCTTCTTCATGAAGATGAACAAATTTCCTTAAGGTAAGATTTTAGGACGTGGTTTCTCAGAATAGGACCTCACAGCATCAGAGATTTCCAGACAGCTATTCTTTCTGGGTCTTTTCATGATATCTCTAAGTAGAGTTTAGAAAGAGTTCGAATAGGGTGAAATAACTATTTTCTACTTCTATTTTGCAATTATCAGTTAAGCGAGTGGAACACATGACTAAAAACCTGTCGGAGAAGGGCAAACTGGCATAAGAAAAACAGCCATCGGGGTAGGAGACATAGAAAAAGTTTTACTCTATTGGCTTCTGAAGATTGGGAGAACGGTCTGAGGCAACTATGTAAAACTAACATCTGGCTTCCTACAGCAATAATCCAGTTGTTGTCTTGTGGCAGAGCAGATAGAAAATCTCAGAGACTCAAACCTCCCTGGAGAACCCACCTGGGCAGTGTTGACCAAAAATGTGGTCCAAGGAACCCTGGAGTCCCAAAGATGGTAAAGGCATGAGCACGAAAAGGTTCTATGGACAAACAGGTGTGGGAAATATCACCTCCTACATCTTCTCTTAGACATTCTCTGTGCATTTGAAAAACTAAAAGTCCCAAGCAGACTTGCCTACATTTACCATCCTTGCTCAGCCATGGAACCCTTATTCAAGTATACCACTTACCATCTTGAATCTTGTTGGACTCATTTTTGCTACTTGTACATAGCAAAATGCTGCTCCTTAGTTGTTGCTTCCTTTCAGTCATTGGTCTCCATGTAGGAACATGGAAACAGTCTCTGGTCTGTTTGAAGTTTGATGATAAACCAGAGTAGTTTAAGACAGAAGTTGGTAAACTATAGCCAGCAGGTCAAACTCAGGCCCCTCGTGTCCTAAATAATATTCTATTGGAGCACAGCCATGCCCATGAGTTTACATTTTGTTTATATCTGCTTTTAGGCTACAAAGGTAAAGCTGAGTAGTAGTCAGAGATCACATGACCTCCAAAAAACTTACTAGCTGGCCCTTCACAGAAAATAATTGCCTACCCCAGGTTGAGGACATCTCATTTCTACTTAAACCTTGCTTCACAAAAAATTTGAATTTTAAAAGCCATTATATCAACATTTTTAAATCTTCTGTCTCCCTCTCTCTCCCCCTCTCTCTCTCCAAGTTCCCATGCCTATTTATTTATTTGGGTGCCTTGTCATATTTCTGATGGAAGACCCAATTTTTCGAGAACTGTGAAAATAATTCTGGCTCTCACAATCCATAGGTTCAACCCCAATGGATAACCCACCTCATATAGTCTTCTCTCTTTTTCTATTTCTACTTTCATTTAGATCTTTATTCCCTTCGATAATAGTTCTTACCCTAACCTTCTAAGGCTTTTCAGCTCAAAAGAATATTGTAAAGAAACCTAGCAATTTCCACTAGTCCTCACACAAATAACACCTTTTGCAGTGCTCTCTACAAACATGGAACACCACCTGCAGAGTCTCTTTCTGCACGTAGAAGGTGGCATGTGCATGCCACCACTCATGCTAGCACTATTTTCCAAGCTCAATCCATACTCTATTTAAATGTGCTAACTGTAGCAACACTTTAGCAACATAAATAAAAGTGAAATCACAGCAAAGCCTTTTGGGTAGAATCCCTTGGAGCATCTTTCTGTGGAAGATGCTCCCAGGACTGTTCCTTTAAGGAAACACACGTATTGTGCATTTTCCTTCTTCCAATATTCAAAATTAAGCCCCTCCGAATGGCTCACACACTGAAGTTTATAACCTCAGCCTACGCAGGTCCAGTGCAAAAAGATCTACAGCCTGCAGGCAGAGCGAGGAAGCTCTTTAAAGATGAATCATTTTCATAAATGAGTGCAGAGGGAGGTCAGGCCAGGGGACAAGGAAGGTTACATGTGTGCCTGAGATAAGGCCCCATCCATCTTCCTCTTACTGTCAGGTCTTGATGGGTGAACATTGCCTTGAGCTCCCATAAAACATGTTGTTTGCAGAAAACTTGCAGGTGGTTCATAAAAAAGTCCAAACTGTTACCATGAAATTTATCTCCCACTGCGGGATCTGTTTATAATAGAAACGAAGGGTCTCAAATAGAAATTAAGTATCTCACACCGACTTATATTGGCTGGGAGGACTGAAAAATTCAACCTGCTTCCCAATCACTGCATTAAAAATGTCAAAGTCTTTGTATTGATGGCATCTTGACAAGATACAAGTATGTTCAAAAGAGAAATAATGTCCATTATGTGCACAGCCCTTTATCCCTGGGGTAAGAATGGGCTGGGTGAGATTTTATTGGGAGAATTTAATCAGACGACTGAACTCTTCATCACTTTTTATTTCTGAAGCATGTCAAGAATCTGTTATTTACAATTTTCCCATCTGTATGGTCAAAGTGAAAAGGGCATCTCGATTTTTTTGTTAAGTTGTTAGGAGATGTTTATTATCTTGAAGTCAAAAAGAGATTGGGGGCATTGGCAATGTTGGCCATAATTTGAGTTATCTCCATACAGAAATTGAAGGTAAATGCTGAGACAATTCATGTAGATAATTCAGACCCTAAAACCTCTGGAACTTGAAATAAAGAGATAAGTGAAGGCTAAGTGCTAAATTCTGTTCCTGTGTGTTTTTCCAGTGTTGGTTTGTAATTGGCTCAATTTATCACATCACATGCACGTATACTCTATGGTAGTTTTAAGTTGCTGAAAATAGTCGTCGTCATAAATTTCAATCAAATTCGTGAACTTAGCACATCAACATGGCAGAATATTGTGCTGAGAACAGTACACAGAATTCAAGCGACTTATAGCTAAAGGGGATCTTCAACCCCCCTCCCATGCCCCCCACAGGCATGGAAGGCAAGCTTCTGCAAATATAAGGACCCACATGTGCCCTCCACCTTGACTGTAGCCTGTCCAGGTCTTCATCCCACCAACATGCACACCCAACCCTCTCTTCCGTTTCTTCACCCAGGCGAAGGTATATTCTCACCCAGGTGAGTATAAAGTGGACTGAGAAGCACTGTTTCTAACTCAATACCTTCATTTGAAATATGTGTGTCATGAGACCTGCTTTAGCAATAGAAAGAAACCAGAGATGTTCCAATTCAGCACCTTCTAGGCCTCCTGTCTCTACTTTTACCTGCCTCCAACCCTGAACTCTGGCTATGGAAGCCACTCGGAATCTCTGTGGCCTCCCTGCATAAGAATTCCTGTGTTCTCTACCCAAACAGCATACTGCTCCTCCTTATTTCATGGAAAATTAAAATTTTTGCGTGCCTTGTTTTGTCCTCTCACTGCCAAGGGAACATCTCTAAGGTCTTAACAGTTCTAAAGCTAAAGTTTACCCTCTTTATACTAATACCAAGTTAAAAGGGGATAGACAATTCTGCTCAAATGAGTTACCTCAAAAGAATAGATTTACAACTAGGGAGTTTCAGGCATTGTAGCAACCATGAAAGGAGTATGTTCAGAAACAAAGGGGCCTCTCAGTACTTTAAGTGACTACTTTTATATTTCTTACAATTTTTTTTTTTTTTTTGCCAGTTCTTGTCTTATATTTCATTATTGAAGGGAAGTAGGGCCTGCTGTTTGAAATGTTAGGTTATAGAAGACTAGCAAGTGTCAAGCCCCCAAAGATGTTTAATCAATATTCTTTCAAGCAGTTAACTTGGACACAAGTAATGTGGTGGGAGACATAACTGTCTGTATCGTTCAATGATTGACATTTGCAATTTTAAAATTATGAAATAGATATGACTTCATCAGCCCTCTAGTCTTTTCTACTGCTTCTAGCAAGATTCTATCTAAGATGATGCAAATGAGCTACTCTTCTAATCCTGAAGGCCTTCCTGAAAAGATTCCTCCTCAGTCTCTCATCTCAGCGTTTAATGTCACTGTCACAGAATGCCTTCCAGTCTAAGCCCCTCCCATGACAAGGCAGGAGAGAAGGCCTAGACTTGCTCATTTCGAGAACAAATATAGCTTGAACATTTGCAACATACAAATAAAGTGTTTCACAAAACCTAAAATTAAGCAAGGAAAAAAAAGGCAAATTTAATATTTTCATAAGTTGGGTATATAATAATAATAACAATAGTTAGAACTTATATAATGCTTACTAGCATAATAAAAATTTAATCAAAATAATTAAGTAATTCCTACAATACTAAGGAGTGTAATTATTCCCACTTTACAGATGAGAATATTGAGGCTTCAGTTAATTTAAGGTTCAAGGTCATCTAGCTAGATACAGGGATGGGGAATGTCCAGCTCAAGGGCCGTATATGAGATCATTTGGTCTGGCCCTGCCAAGGCAACTGCAGGCAGGACTAGAAAGCCAATAAATCTAGGAGCTTTTTTCATAGCTAGTTTTTAAGTTGATAATTTTATAGGCCCATGAATTATGTTATAAATATCCAAATGGCCCTTGGCAGAAAAAAAAAAGTTTCCCCACCCCTGATAGAAAGTGGCAGAGCTAGGAGTTTGTTTATTAAATAAAATTTTAAATTTTCTAAAATATTTTCAAAGTTTCTCACTTCTGTGACCTCAAACGCACCTATTAATAACTTTTTTTTAAAGAAAAATAACTGTACTCAACGTGTGCCAAGCAAATGTCTTCATTTGTTATTAAGCCATCTTGGTCTTAGCTCAACTTCTAAAACTATAGTTCTGAAAGGATATATGAAGAACACTAAACTGGACTATAATTCTGCTATATCAATTATCTTGATGTTTTG
The DNA here is from genome assembly GCF_054644295.1 of Miniopterus natalensis. Lineage (NCBI taxonomy): Eukaryota > Metazoa > Chordata > Mammalia > Chiroptera > Miniopteridae > Miniopterus > Miniopterus natalensis. The sequence continues at coordinate 128,675,076 of NC_142081.1, forward strand.
CCCATTGAGGCTTAGTGTTGAATTGCTAATATAGTCATGGGCATTTATCCAAAAGGAAACCGTCAAAAAATCCCACAGGCCCTATTCTCCTCTCCCCAGACCAAGAGCCATGAGTTACATTTCTTCCCATAGTCACAAGTGGGCACCAGATAAAACTTTCCTGAGTTTTTGGTTCACTTAGAAATTGTTTTGACAAAAATCATTTAACTGACCCATTGCCTTAATTTATTCATCCATTCTCCAACTTTTTATTGAACACCTACGATTAAGTGCAAAACATATCAGAAAATAGAAATATGAGCCCAATGCCAACCTTGTCCTCAAACTGTTTTATAGTCAATGGAAGAAATAAGATATAAGTATAAATACCATATGGTAAAAAGTGGAAGATCCCATGAGGAAAATCAAACCCCCGATTTGGTGGTGATCAACTTCAGCTTTGTGGCGAAGAGGCATTTGAGTTAGAACTTGAAGGAGGGAATAAAAAATGCACATGATATCAAAGTCTAGTAAAGCAAAGAGGATATTTGATGTATAAAGAGACCGAAATTTTATTTCACAGAAATGTAGGCGGTATAAGATTTTATGATTGTTGTGCAATGAAATTTGAAAAGAATTCTTTTTGGAAGAGGAATGCATTAAGGGTTTTGGACAAGGAGGGGGCAGATGTTAAAGCTTTGCTTTAGTATTATCGATCCATCCCAAGCCAGCTTTTAACATTTCCTAAAATACAGAATATGCTCAACACATTTGATGATTTGTTGGGTGTGCACAGGGGATTGGGAAGAGATACTATTAGAGCTATTAAGGAATATTTTATTAGAGCCTAAACTAGGAAGTGGAAATACACAGGGACACACAAATAAAAGAAAATTTTATAGAAATACAATGGACATAATTAGACATCAGATATCAGGTAATAGTGAGAGATAAGAAAGAATCAAATATGAATCCACCATTACAAATAGGATAATAGTAACATTATTCAATAGTACAAAATATTAAGAATATGATTTCTAAAAAAAAAAAAAAAAAAGGCCTGGCTGGGTGTGGCTCAGTGGTTGAGCGTCGACCTGGGATCCAAGCAATCGGGGTTCGATTCCCGGTCAGGGCACATGCCCTGGTTGAGGGCTGCAGCCGATCAATGACTCTCTCATCATTGATGTTTCTATCTCTCTCTCTCCCCCTCTCCTTTCCTCTCTCTGAAATCAATAAAGATATACATATATTTTTTAAAAATATGATTTCAACTTACCCAAAGCATATTACTTTTGTAAATATTGGTCTGAACCTTCTTAGTCCATATCTTACACAAATATTCTATCTGTAATGAAATATCTTATGATACAAAGAGATAACAGAGGGAAACATGGCCGTACAAGTGTTGCCAAGGACAGTTGTAGGTCAGTGTTAAAACTCTATAATGATGAAAGGCAATAATTTGGAGAAAGAAGAAGAGAAAAGCTTGTAGAACAATTGATTCGTCATTCAGAAGACTCACTTTGCTCTAGCAAGTTGCAGTCATTCTCTTGGAGAAAACAAAGAAGATAAAAACATTAAAAGGAGATTGGAAAATAAGACAATTCTATTTTTTTAATTTATTTTTATTATTGAGGGTATTACAGATGTCCCCCATTTCACCACCCCCCATTGCCCCCTCCCATCTGGCTCCCACCCAACCCCAGGCCTTCACCCAAGACAATTCTATTTTAAAAATTATATGTTTGAGGATAAATGTGAAAATAGAATTTCAAATAAAGTTAATCCAGCCAAGATAGACTAATTGCAACCAAATTTTCCTCCTACCTGAAACAACCAAAAAGTGGACAAAAACATATGAAAGAATGGTCTGTAAGAGCATGTATACCAGATAATGAAGGACACTGACCCTCTGAAGATGAAAAGCAAAGTGAGCCTCATAGTAGCCACAGATTACTGCCCTGAGAGAGCTTCCAGGCCACAGTGCAGGGAGAGGTCACTCAGGTGGGGCTTAACATATTGCATGGTCATGGAGATGGCGTTGAGGCGCTAAGCTGACCAAGGCAGTCCTGTTCTAAAGACCAAGTATCAGAGCAGAGAGCGCAGCTCAGAGAGAGAATGCCAGGTATCTGCAGAGAACACCCACTCTAGTATCTGACTTAGTACTGACCAGCTCATGCATGTGAGGAAACAATTCAAGACCATGAAAAGAACCATCCAAAGGGATTTAGAGGTAACAGTGCCTGGCACTCACACAGACTTGGGAATAGTTCCCAAAAGCCAGATTAGAAAGCATCAAGATTCACAGGGCATCAGGTAGAGTACTTAAATGGCTCTTTTCTCAGTAGGAAAGAATAATTAGCCCTAGAGTGAGCACTGCTCCAATCCACCTAAAAGCCTTAACAGCAAGACCCAGAAGGAACAAACTGTTTCTAAGTAACTGGACTACATCCCAGAACAGAAATAAAAAAAATCCAGCATTCCGCAATGTAAATTTCACACTGTCTAATATCTAATCAAAAAGTACCAGGCAAGCAAAGAAGAGAGACAATATGATCCATAATGAAGAGAAAAATTCATCAATCATAACATACCCAGAACAGACATAGATATTAGAATTAGCAGACAAGGACATTAAAACCATCATTATAAACATATTCCATTTGTTCAAAAAGTTAAGTAGAAGGATGGAAAATATTTTTTTTTAAGCCCATATCCAACTTCTAGAAATGAAAACTTAAATGTGTGAAATGGATTAATGGCAGATCAGATATTATAGGAGAAAAAATTAACTAACTTGAGACATAACAATAGAAACTGTCCAAAGTAAAACACAGAAATGAGAATTTTTTTAAAAAGAACAGTACATCACTGAGCTGTGAGAAAATCACAAGCAGCCAAATATACATGCAATTGGAATCTGCAAACTAGAGAAAAGAGGAGGGAAATTATTTTAAGAAATAATGGCTAAAATTATCGAAAATTTGATAAAACTTTAAACCCATAGATTATGATAGCTCCTCCTCACTCATCTACCCAAACTTCCTCTTCCTATACCATGATTTTAAATAAAGAAGTAATAAGTAAATGATTATATTAGCATTTTAAACATGTCACTACAGTAGCAATATGGGTGGAAGGTTGGAAGATAGGAGATAAGGAATATAATTTGCAATATTACAGAAAAGGAGACATCCCCTAAACTAAAGCAATAGCAATGGGGTGAAAAAAAGAAGCATCCAAATTTGAGACACACTTAGAATTGTAACATTGAGAGCCCATGATTGCAACAGGATTAAATCAATTTAAATCAGGGTATATATAAGGCCTTTCTGAGGTAATTTCTTTGGGGGAAATCAAAGAAGGCTTCTCATATAAGAAATGTCATTCAAGATGGGCAGGAAAATATTTTAGATGGAAGGCCTAGCAAAAGGAGTGCTACAGAAGAAGGAAGGTGCTACCTAATATCTCAAAAACAGCAACCACTCTGGTGGGACTTAAAGGGTCCTGACCAGGGCATGAGGAGAAAGAAACTGGAAAGGCTTTGAACAGCCAGATAAACTTTAGGAAATCATTGACAGTGTCTGAGCAGGAGATAGGACGTGTGGTTTCGGATGTTAGAAAGGAGGAGGAGGCAGGGAGCTCCTTTGTGATATTGTCATAATGTTCCAGTTGGTGGTTAGTAAAGAACTCAGCTGGCATAGATGCAATCGGAGCAGACAGATGTAAGAGACATCACAGACGTGTTGGGGGGGGGGGGGGCGCGGTGCGGAACGTTACAGGATTCTGGAAAGTCAGAAAGCCTCAGGCTCTAAACTATGAAGGCCCTTTTCCAGTTTCCTCTTGTTATCCATGAACTCCAGGCTGGAGTTAGTAATCTGGGCCTATTCATGCCAGCATGTCCCATAAAGATATAAAAGGAGATACATAAGTTCACAAATAAACATATACACAGATATAAAGATACCCAGATAGACTGATATGAAGGTACATCGACTCATAGATCCAGGTACAATGTATAATTGGGAAGATACCTGTTTGTTATTCTACGACTCAAAGGTGCATTACAAGGAGCGAGAAAATGTTCCAAACTTTGGCTTCAGACACTTCTAAAAAACTGGGTGATAGGTCAGAGTGAGTGGGATAAACAGGAGTTCTAACTTTTCCAAACCAGTTCTTCTATCTCTCCACTAGATAATATTACCAGTATAGCAGTCCTGCCTGTTGATTGAACATAAAGACACTCCTACTCCTTTCCCAAATGCCCTGAGTCCATCTTTGCACAGAAAAAACTCCAGCTTTAAGCTCTCTTCCTAAACACACACAAACAGCACAGTGAGTGACATTACACTGTTGAGTCAGCTGTGCTAGAGCTTCAAGCCTATGTGATGTTCCAGGTATTTCAAAACCAGGCTCAGGACACTGCACTGCCCTGAGGCCTTTACGGGAGCTCTAATCCCGAGCTGAACGCCAGCAACAACAGTTTGAGGGGTTACAGCAGTGGTGAGAGCAGTTCATGCATTTCATAAACGCTGATCACGCTTTAAGTCCTCAGGTTCTTTGTTATGCAATGACTCTTGAATTACTAGGTAGCTTAGTTGGGTTTATTAGTTAATGCTACATGATAGCATAGTAATAACAATTAACTCTATCACATTCAAAAGGAAGTAGCATAAAGATCCTGCACTGTGGTTTAGAAAGCAGAGGTAATTATAGCTCTACCCCATAATTGTATGGTTTATCTATCTCTACGAGCATGCCACTCCACGATAACAAAGGCGATGCTGTGCAACTTTCATTGGGAAACCAGGGAGCCCTGTGAAACATTGAAGGGATCTACCCATAAAAATCTGAACTTTTGCTGGAAACACAAAGTTAAGATCTTTTCCATGGCGATTTTAACTAGAGAGATAAAAACATTTAAAAGGAAGAAGATTAACACAACAGGTATTGGGAGCTCATCTATGAATAAAATTACCTGTTTTCATTTGATTTTGAATTGACTGAGTAGCATCTTGTTTAAGGCTTCCTATATAGGAAGGTGGAGAAATGCCATGTGCTCTGGTGGTCTCTGTCCCATTGTGTCTGATATCTGCCTAAATAACTACCTCCTGACCGGCTGTCCTCACACAATAATGAAAGGGTTTGACAACCTGGGTCTAAATTTTGCCTACGTGCCATCTGCATGATTTTAGATAAATTACTTTCCCCATCAAACATTAACTTCAGGTTTCTCATCTGTAAATTGGTACTAATAACTAATTTAAATTGTTATTGAGGTAGCATGTAAAAATGCTTTGCAAACTCTAAATGCTAAAAAAAAAAAAAGATTATTCTACCATATAATTGTTACACGATACACTGTGTTCATAGGAATGAAAGATATTGCACAAGAAACACTAAAATGTTTTCAATTAGATGTTTATGAAATAAAAACTATTATGTATAACTTTCTAAACCACCATATTTTAAAATCTTACTATCCTCCTTGCTTATAGGAGCACCATTTCGGCTGAATATAGAACGCAAGTGTTACTTAGCAAGGCCATGTGAAGAAATCGTTGCATAGCTAAGTACAAAAATATTATGTAGTCAACCATGGTTACTGCCTAGATGGTGAAACAAAATATGCCTGAACTGAAACAAAAGCATCTCCAGCATTGTGTTCTCTAATAACCTTTCATGTCCCAGGAGAGGAAGTTAAGTGGGATTTTCTCACTAGTCTTAAAATATTTGTCTATCAGACTGGAATATTTGCAATAACGTGTGGAATACTAATGTCATTTCATTGTAAAGAAACAAAACTAGCTAAATCTTGATGTCCATTACTCTGAAATATCTGACTACAAAGATGCTTTAAGTTTACTAAAGGAAACATGAAATGAAAACTGGCAATAAAGGTAATAATAAGAGATATCTGGAGCTAAGACTCTTTAGAAATTTTCCTAGGGCTTTGGAAGTAGTACCGGTGTCTGCTCAAACCTGACACCAAACTTAACCTCCCACCCTCAAGCCAATTTGGATGAAAACCAGTTCCACTTTAGGCTTAACTATATAAAACCTGCATTGTCATTCTGGGGCCTGTTTAAACCCTTTTAATAGATCAAGTCAGGATGGTATCCTCATAATTTAGTGTCATGAATAGTACAAATAAAGCCTTCAATGACATCTAATCAGAACATTTTCTTTTCTCTTCCCTAAAACCATTATTCCATAAAAATCCAGGTTTCCCCAGCCTGTCAGTCATTACAAGCTGCCCAAGCACATTTGAAAGCATCGAGTAGCTAATTTGCCAAGATAGATTTAAAAGACATGAGACAGTTTATGGTTGTGGTCTTTCTGGCTCCTACCACACAAAGCAGAGTTCTGAAGTGCATGAGGATTCCTTTTGCTGATGCTGGGCTATTGTTTAAACATTGATTGCCTCTTTTTTTTATCATTCACTTCCTCCGCCTCCTCCTACACCACCACCACCAGTCACAGACTCTATTCACAGCCCATCATCTGAAAGTTCTGTGCTCAACATCCGGACAAAATGGGCCATTTACAGGTCAGATCTAGGAGAGAGGGAGAAAAAAAGAACAACAAAAAAACACTCACAGATATTAACTTAGCCTTGAGTGAATTTTTCTTATCTGTCCAAAAGACTTAACATGCTTTTTATGCCAATGAACTCTAGGATATACAACAGAAAATGAAATAATTCATGTTAAAGTAATTTCATAATGCAAAAAAGGGACTATACAAATGCAAAGTATTTGAGAACTATATGGCATATCTCATTAGAGACTGCAGGGACCCTGGACAATTTTCCCCAGCCTACTTTGCACAGAGCAAGTACATGGTGATTTGTGGTCCAGAGAAGGAACCACAGATTTTAGAATCAGACCTAGATGTGAACCCTGAGTTGATCTCCTATTAATGACTATGAACTACTTAATTTCTCTGGGCCTTAATTCCTTATTTGAAAACAGGGATAAAACCCATCCCAGGTCTTTGGAAGTCACAATGAAATAATTTATATATTTAGCAATCTCTGGCACATAATGAACTATCAGTACATAGTAGCTCTTATTATTATTTTATAATTACTATTTCTTTTGACTCTGTGATGCTCAGAAGCAAAGGTTATTTTTCTCAAAGCAGAAACACAGACAGAGTAATAATAACAATATAAACACAGATATAATATTAACTATGTGTCATGCACAGTTAATGCATCATTCTGTAAAGAAATTGAGTCAGAGAGGTAAAGTAATTTACACAAGGCCACACAGCTAATAAGTGGTGAAGCTGGATTTGCACCCAAGCAGCCTGGCTGCAGAATCCGTGCTGCCAACCATTACACTCTGACAAATGTGTTCTGATGCAGGTCAATTATACTTGTGGTCCTTATGATTGTTAAAAACCAGAAACACTTAAATGAAATGGAATACAAAGAGTTTATTGTAAGCCTAACAGAGACTCCAGAGGCCATGAAACTCTGGTTTCCAGTCATGACTCATGGGAGTTAGAATCAGAGAGTAGTTCTGAGTTCAAGTCAGTACTAGCACCTCAGCAAAGGAGTTGTACACCTTCTTCTCTTTCCACCAGCAGATGGAAGTTCCTGCTTACTTTACTAAATCTTTTGCTTCTGCTCCCCCACAGTTCAATCCCTCCATAATCGAACTGGATATTCCAAGGAAAGGAATCATCGTGAGGCAGTTTATAAGGAGGGAGTGGGGTTCATTCCTGAGCCAGTCAGGTGTGCATAAAGAGGCAGGATTCAGGCCACAAACATGGTCACCAACATTCGTTGTTAGTGGAAGGTTTAGAGAAAGGAACTATCCATAGGTACTTCAAAATAGATCCTTCCCATCATTTCCTGGCTGTCCTTTTATCCTTCACATTGTGAGATGTGAGTGTTCTCAGACAGTGACGGGGCAGAGCTGGTCTGCCTCAGGCCAGCCAGTACTGTGTGGGTTCTTGACTTTGTGCAGGGCAGGTTTCACAACACAAGTCCAGGTGATTTTGAGAGTATGTTTATTAAAGCTGGGGACAGTGAAACAAAGGAGAGGCTTACAGTAAAAGAAGCAACAGGAGAGAGCCTAGGTAGGGCTTCTTTGGCTCACTGAGAAACAGAAGTCACAGTAAAAGAAGTGAGTCAAGGTGGGGCTGCTGTTAGTTCACTAGAAAGTCGGAGAAAAACAGGGCCTTGGAGACAAGGAGGTAAGCCCGGGACGAGATGCCACTGCCTGCTGCTCCCCTGGTTGCAAGTCTTATGGGTACCACTAGAGTTTAGGAGAAAGGGAGCAGGGATACAAGGTATGGGGATGCTCTAGTGAGAGAGCACTGTGGGCCCTTTGTCTTGAGGCTTTTTTTTTTTTTAATATATCTTTATTGATTTCAGAGATAGGAAAGGAGAAGGAGAGAGAGAGGTAGAGACATCAATGATGAGGGGGTCATTGATAGAGTCCGCAACCCGGGCATGTGCCCTGACCGGGAATCAAACCCGGATTGCCTGGATCCTAGGTCGACGCTCAACCACTGAGCCACGCCCAGCTGGGCTGTCTTGAGGCTTTTTATCTTTCTTTGGCCAGCGGGAATCCAAGGGGAGGTATCAGGGAGGGTCTTAAGAGAATATTCATTAGCTTTTTAGGTGTGTCCTTCAATATGTTGATTTACTGAAATATGTGTATAGTGGGGTCAGGGTTTTTTTCTGGTTAGTTTTATTTTTAAAGAAAATTGTTGAAGAGGGACTGGGACCAAGGCCAGTGTGCCCCAGGACAAAAACCATTTGCTCCTAAGTGTTCTTCGTTAGGGAAGACAAAACTTTGTGATTATTAGCTGGCTATAAATTGCTCAAATTGTTTGGCCTAGCTTAATTATTTTGTCTCACTTTCCCTTCTTCCACTTGTCAAGAAATTTCCCTAACTTCTTACTATCTTGCCTCATGAGGAACATAGTGGTTGAACTCAACCTTTGGACTCAGTGAGCTTAAAAAAACCCTCTAGCATCACTGGCCATTGAAATTAGATGAGTTATCAAATCTCTCTAAGACTGTGTCCCCAGGTATAAAATGAGGGTGATAATAATAATGACTGCCTCGTAAGTTTACTTTGAGTATTAAGTGTGATGTTATATGTAAAATATTTAGGCATAAATCTTGGCACATAGTAAATGTTCAGTAAATGTTACCTATACTTTTATCACCATTATCAGCTCTAAAGTCTTCATAAATGAACTTCAGCCTTTTGAGTTTTGGGGCATCTAAACTCTTTTTTCCTCTTCCTCCCAAATCTTTGCTATTTCTTTAATAGCCAAATCATCAAGCCATCCAAGGAGTCAGAAAGGGCCAAAATTAGATACACAATGAAGCAGAGGAAGGCAGTAAGTAGACAAGTGTGTGTGGTAGATACTGTTCATTGCCATCTATTTGATCTTTTTTCCTTAGCAACAGAATCTCAATTTTGTTGATATTGATATGGCGTACAGCTAACATATTACATTTCCAGCTTCTCTTGCAGCTAGGTGTGGCTTTGTGACTAAAGTCTGGTCAATGAGATATAAGGCAGAATTTTGTGGATGTCCAGAGAAACATTATGCAATGCCTCTACTTTGTGAGACAGAAATAACTTCTATCTTGCTGAAGCCACTGTTATTTTAGGATATTTATATCAGAGTATAACAGAATATAATCCCAATATATGCAATGAATCTGGAAATCTTCAATTAATGCCTAATAATGAAAATGTTAAAGATAAATGCATTAATTGGAAGAGAATGGGTAAGTCGAAAGGAAAAGACAAAAGAAGGAAAGATGGATAGATACTTGCAATTGAAAATCATCTTCCTTAAAAGAAAAAAACATATCATAGCAGAATTTTAGTTAGCTAGTCTAATGTAATTAACCTAAAGGGAAATTATCATGATCTGGTACTTCACACCTGGATACACACTTAAATTATTAGATACCTACCTGACCACTAAGCTGCTGAACACAATGAGTAAATTACTTGAACTTTCTCTGTTTTGCTTCCTCTTTTTTAAATGGACATCATAGATCTTACCTTCTGAGATTATCTGAGAATTACTTAGGACATCACCAAAAATATTTTATTAACATCCTCACATACTTCCTTGTATTCCTTGTCAACCAAATTCTTTTTAGCCAAAACTATTATCTCTCACGTCCTGATTCTGAAATGAAACATAGAATTGAACCACCAACATGAATTCCCATAAAAACAGCAAGCAGAATTACTCAAAGGTTCCAAAGTGTCTGAAAGGTCCAGCCTACCTTATCTTGTGATCCATGCTCTTTTGACTGATGGAAGAAAGTCATGGCTTTAAAATCCTTACTGAGTTCCAAAATTATTTAGTTTCTTTGAACCTCTGTTTTCTCACTGGTAAACTGTTGCACTTTTTCCCAAATATCTTTCAAAATGTCGAAAATGTTTATTCATTCATTTAATAAATACTTATCCCAATACATTCCAGGTTCCCTTCAGTCTTTGGGATCCAGAAGTAAGCAAATAAAACACAGTTTCTTCCCTTATGAGCTAATCTACCTCTAGTGAGGTAGATTAAAAAAAAAAAACACACACACAAAAACAAAAAGTGTTGGAGAAAACTTTATTAAGCTTTTGTCTTTGAAATTCTCTATTTCATTTGGGCTGGGGCCCAACGGTCTCCATCTCCATTGGGCCAGCTGCTCTGCTAGGTTTTCCTAACACAGGGTGCCAGAAAGAGACTAGATGGTTGGGGAGGAAGAGGGAACCCACTCCTTCCCATTTGCTTCCTGTCAACAGCTCCCCATCAATGGCTCCACCCTGACAACAACAGTTGATACCAGAAGCACCAAGTGATTCCAATTTGCAATTTTTCCACACTTCAAAAACCAGGCTCACCCTACCTCCTTGAAGACACCCACCCCAGACAAGCAGTGCCCCCTGCTCAGAGGTGAGAATTTCAGCTCAGGAGCCCCTCTTCCATGCCTCTAAATTTTAATTATCCTAACCTCATCTTGTTGTTCTCCAAGCCTGTATTAGTCCACTAGGGATTTCATAACAAAGTACCACAGACCAAGTGGCTTAAACAATAGAAATTTATTTTCTCTCAGTTCTGGAGGCTGGAAGTCCAAGATCAAGGTGTGGACAGAATTGTTTCTCCTGAGATCAATCTCCTTGGCTTGTGGACAGCTGTCTTTTCCCTGTGTCTTCACCTGGTCTTCCCTCTGTGTCTGTGTCCTAATCTCCTCTTCTTACAAGGACACCGTCAGATTGGTTTAGGGACCTCTCTAATGACCTCATTTTAACTTAATCATCTCTTTAAAAGCCCTTTCCCCAAATACAACCACATTCTGAAGTCCTGAGTGTTAATACTTTAACGTGAATGTTGAGAAACACACAAGTCAACCCAAAACACAGCCTTAGCTGCTTCCCTCAATTGCCTTTTCTTTTTTTTTACCTTTTCAGTTCTCTAATACTTGGTTAAAACTCTTATATTAAATTATCTCTGTTAATTTAATCATGTGGTTCCTGCCTTTGGAATGGATCTTGGCTGATACAGTATGTCTCATGGTGATAGTACTATGGAGAAAACATAAAGCAGAGAAAGGAAGTAGGAAGTGCTGAAATGAGGGTGGGTTTAAACTAACACAGGAGGGACAGGAAAGACTCACCAGCAGAGGACATTTGAACAAAAACCTGCAGGAGGTGAAAGAAAAAGCCAAGAAGCTTTCTTGGGGCAAAATATCTCCTGACACAAGAGGTAGCCTAGTGATAAAAGGCACTAAGATTCTTATTGAATATTGGGCAATGCTCACTAAGACAAGTCACTGCAAAGCAAAGAGCTATTTAATACTTGCTCTGATGGACTGTTTCCCATTGCAAGCGAATTAGTAATTGCCAGTGGTGAGCTGGGAAGTACTGAGCAGAATTCACATTAAAATAATAATAATCAAGAATTTTAGGTCTGGCAGGAATCCTGTAGTTCATCTAACTCACCTTTCATGTTTTGTGGACCTCGACCCAGAGAGATGAATTCATTTGACCAGGTTTATACAGCCAACTGGCTGTGGAACTTGAACTCTGGTCTCCTGATTCTCATAGTTCAGGAGTCTGTGTGCTTTCCACATCCATAACTGCAACAAGTATCAAGTTGACTAGAGGCAGATAATCAGGGATATCCTTCCACCAAGAATGTCCAATTCTTAGGTTAGAATAAAACTTATTGTTCAATCATATCTTCGGGGGGGGGCGTATGCTAACAAAATTTTGACACATACACATAAAGGCATGGGCAATAGTCCACAACCTTAATAAACAAGTAACAGTAATACTAATGTATACTCTTTAGTATGGTTTTTCTTGGCCCATATTGCAGGTCTAAGCCTTGGGCTTCTTCTCCAGGTCTAGACCTAATCTCAGTTGTTCCTCTGCCTTCTCCAGACATGTTTGAGGATAAGGTCTTCACGTTCCTTCATTTCCATTAGCCAACAGGAATGCCCAGTAAGCATTACCAGCTTGTAGAAACCAAAATCCTGGCAACTGACAGAACCCTGGTGACAAGGATAATAGCATGAAGAAAGGACACAGCAGAAACCATTCTGTTAGCAGTGTTCAGATCCTCATTTTGCAAGGCTTTTGGTCCGATATAGATGTTTTTATGCCACAAAGACAGAGGCTTTTATTTTCTTTCTAGAGAAAATTATAATATCATTGCTATGCTATTGGTTCCGCTCTGGACCCCAGAGCACAGTATGGCCATTACACATTCACTCCAGACAGCGGGCCCAAAGAGGCAACGTGACTGCCTTGAGAAACAGTAGTGCCTCTAAATATTTAATACGTGTCGCTTGCCTTCTTAAACCATAGGTTCCCATGGTGTGTTTGGCTTAAATGGAAACCTCATAAATATCATGTTTTTCTATATTTTCTAGGGATTCATTTCATTACAAATATCATTAGCATCATTAACAAATATTTATTGATGTTGACTTAACATACAAGGCACTGGGGGAGGTAAAGAGATCACAGGGCAAAATTCTTCCTTCCTGCCTCTAAGATAGTTACCATGAGCTAAGAATAGCAGAGGCTGAAAAGACACAAGTGGAGAGGAGTGTGGATTAAAAGGAATAAAAAGATTATAAAGAGAGAACTCATGAAATTATTATTGCATTGGGAAACTAGTCGTGACTGTAATTTCAGTGAAATAAATATAAATTTGCATTAAAAATATTTCTATAGAGACGCGTTGTCATATGTATTACACACATTAGATTTAAATATGGCTTCTGTTATAAATATAGTTTGATATAAATTTAATGCCTTGGGAAGTAGGATTTTGGCTGGCTAAGGAGGCCAGCCCAGATGGGGGAAGGTGTCTTTTACTTTTTAGTTTATGCATGTGACTGAACTACATGGTAACTTTTTTATCCTAAGGATTTCTTAATAGTATAATAAAATATTTAAGATAGATGAACTCAAAGTGACTACCAAAAAAGTTCTGCATGTAGCCCTGGCCAGCGTGGCTCAGTGATTAGAGCATCGGCCCAAGCACTGAAGGGTTGAGGGTTCAATTCCCAGTCAAGGGCATGTACCTGGAATGCAGGTTTGATCCCCGGCCCCTGTTTGGGGCTCATCTCTCCCTCACATCTCTCTCTCTCCCTACCTCCCTCCCTTCTACACTCTAAAAATCAATGGAGAAAAATCCTTGGTGATGATTAACAAAAACAAACAAACAAAACAGCTCAGCATGCAGAGGTGCCTGCGCATAACCAGTGAAAGGGAAAGGCTGAAAGGGCTGACCGAATGCTATATGGTGTTCCACTAAGACATTGTCCTTGAGGAACAAACAGAATCTCAAGCAAATGCCAGGGTGTATAATTCACTGTGTGTTCAGGAAAGCAGCACAGAAGAAAGACCTAGAAATAAATAGGACCAAATGCCAAAATGGATGGTGTAATAATAAAGGAGAAACAAGCAAAAGAGTTTTTAAGAAGACTCCACAACAAAACAAAGCTTTATCGGGCATTGGCCCTCCACTTCCAAGAGAATTTGATCGCTTCTGATGAAACAGTGATAAGAACTGTAAAAATGATCTCAGAATTAATATACCTAACTATTGGCATATGTGTGCCTACAACATTTAAACTTTGAGTATTTGTTGCTAATTTATCCAAATCAACTTCTCTAAGATCACTTGGCAATATTTACTTTTGTCATTAGCATTGTGAGGGGTTTTATACATGTCTTATTCAATATGTTTTGCTCTTTTTGTTTTGTTTTGTTTCTGTGCTTGGCTTTGGTAATATTCTTATCAACAAGTGGATGACTTAGGCAACAATCCAGGAAAGACAAGCTGTGGAGGGCTGGGGCTATTAGGAATTCTTCAGCAAGGAGGTGAGACCTGAGCTAAGACTCAATATTTAGATACACCTTTCTTTCATTGTGAGTAGAAAGCACAGCTAATAAAAATGTGTCATTCTGCTTTCCTCTGCCCACATTTAAAAAAAGCCAATTGTTTGGTGGGGTTTTTTAAGCCCACCTGCCATGGTAGCTTTAGTCAGTTAGTTACATTTATCTATAAAACATAGATAGTTTCCTTGGCAAGTGTGGCTCAGTTGGTTGGAGGGTCATCTTATACACTGAAAGGTCTCGGGCTAATCCCCATCCGGGTGTCTATGGGGCAACCCATCTATGTTTCTCTCTCTCCCTCTCTCCCTTCCTCTCTCTAAAATCAATTTTAAAAACACACACACATAGATCATTGCTAATATTGTTGCTTTTATTATTTTAGTTCCCTAAGTATTAAATGTTGTATAGTAAGTATAGTTCCATACACTGGACTTTATAAGACACAGAAAATCCACACCTTTTGCTTAAATACGGTGTCCCATGGCCGTGGGAAAACTGCCAACGCAAGCTGCCAACCCCGCACGCAGTTCACTGCATCGCCTTCATTTCCTCTCTGATCTCACGCCCCTCTCCAACCAACCCTCAGAAAGGGCCGGCATAGCAGTAGGTCGTGCTTTATGTCTCAGTAAGCTGGAATAGATATCACCGCTGGTAGCAGGGATGCAAGTTAAATAGACAGAGAAGAGGTTTTCTTTCCACAGCTTGTAACACTCCAGCAGGGTCGCTGCTCTCCCGGCTCATTCAGTGGCTCCCCTCAGCCCAGTCTCTCCCTACACCCAGCCACTCCTCTAACAGCTTCCATTTGGGGGAGGCCATTGGTCCCCTGGGGCTTCATCTGCCCACTGGGTCCTTTGGCGTCTTGCCTCCCAGTGTGCTGCACGCCCTGCACTAAGCATTTGCTGTCACCATTATCCTCCTCGCCTCCTTCTGTAAAATGCCAAGTCCCCGGTCTCACCTGCACCTGCAAAGCTGCAGCTGCAGGTGTTTATCTGCACAGAAGTCAGCAGCAGGCGGTGCAAGTCGGGGCAGTTCCCCGAGCAGCAGAAATTAATATGCAGGAGAGTTCCAGGCTCACGCAGTGTTTCCTTCCAATTATATTTACTCATTTTCACGAGGTGTTATTTAATTTCTGAGGTTTCGTGATAAATTGTACCCAAGCCATTCGCTTCCCTAACACAATTTGTTGATTTTTTTGTTATGCGAAAAGGCACTATATTTAAAAAAAATTAGTCTTAATATTAGGTCCCTCTGTTCCCTAGGCAGGAAACTCATTGCAAAGCCATTCTCATTTACAGTAATACATCTCTGCTTTGAAAACCATGATAGCAGAAAAGTGCGCAAAGGAGAAGGAAACTGTGCTTCAAAATGTCAAACAACATCTGTTTCCCATTTCTGAGAATTACAAAGCTTTCTCCAGCCCTTTAACCCTTTAGCCCACATTGTATCTGCCCCTTCGTAGTTTATGAGCTTTATCTTCAGAAGCCTTTCAGTAAAATGAAACCTGATATAGAAAGTGAATCTCTGCCTTAAGTTCTCTCCAAGGATTAGGGACGAGATTTATTAGCACAACACCGCTCGTGCTGTGAGACTTTAAGGTTGTGTCAACATTTCGGTTCTAAACCTGCGCTTCCAGAGGCGTGTACACAGTCTGCTGAAGAAAATAATAATTCCCCAGCTTCAAATTTGGAAAGTGGGATCGTCATTTGAGGATCCGTGTTTACTTTATTCATTTTTTTAAAAGCTGCATGCGATTGACCTTTCCTAGTGTAGAAAATTATATCCACAGACTTTTTATACCGAAGACCGTGTCCCACAGTCAAAGCAAAAACGTAATGGTGAGATGATAACGTATATAATTCGAGCAAAAGAAAAATCTATAGGTGATCATTCTGGGAATCTGCAAAATGAGTCAGTATTTTAACATTTGTTGTGAGAACAAGGCAGAAGCTATTTCGTCACACGCAGTAATAGTTCTGTATTCTCCCAGCTATAACTTTAGGTCACCAGGCAGCTGTGGTTTCTCCTAAGTGACCTACAGCAAAGCCCCCTGCCATCTAGAACAATGGCTTAGCTGACTGCCAAAATGGCATGGGGGTGGGGGTCAAGGTCAACCTGGGGAAAAGCAGTGAATGGATGAGTTTATCTTTGGTGCCCTCCTCCTCACACTTCTTCACCCTTCTCTGTTGCTCCATGCCCCCTGTCCCTCCTCGCACTGTCCCCTTAGCCTGTCATCCCAAATCATGGCTCTGGCTCTGAGACTTTCTCCTTTCACCTCTCTTGCCACCTGACACCACCCTCCAGTCAAAACTCGCCTGCTACCCACTTGATTGATCCAGAGCCACCTATAAGGTTAAAAATGATCTACTGGGTTTTTCCTTAATTACCGTCAGCCGCTAAGTCTTCGACGGTTGTCTGTCTCAGAGGGTTTGGTACTTTTTAAAGGAGCAAAGCTGGTGGAATTTAAGGCATCTCTACAGGTGCAGTGACAAGGCATTGTTAAGAAAGGTGTCTAAAACACCCTTCAAATACATCGCATAGAAAACAGTATACTTCTATAATTGAGAGATTGAATTAATTTTCCATTTTTCTACACCATGTAGAGAATTGAACATAAAATATAAGTTCCATGAGGTCAGAGCTTTGCTGTTTGGTTTCCTGCTAAACACCTAGCACCAAAATCATTGTAGATATTCAATAACTATCTGGTGAATGGAGAAATCAACAACTCAGTGAACATACCAACTATTCCGTTATCAGCTATGAAGGCCTTAGTAAAAGTAAAATACATTTCCTCAATGCGGAAAAAAAAGCTATTACAGTAGAGAAACTATTATCTATATCTTGGCATCTGCAGTGGGGTGATACAGAAAAGCATTACGTAAAAAATAAGTGAGTAACTAAGAGAAATACCCAAGAGCAATGTTTGTTCTTTTTTCTGACTTTTAAATACCACTCAAACCTTTACTCTACAACAGATGAAACTGAAAGAAAGGTTAACTTTTCTGTCTCACCTTTGCTCCTCCTGTTTCTCAAATATAAAAAAATATGTCAGAAATTAGTATTTTTTAAAAAATACATCGTGCTTTGCTAATGAAGCCAACCAGACTGTAAGTTCTTTGAAGGTAAGCAGGTACAATTTCTCTTTCATTTTTCTGCCTACAAAGGTCCAGAATGGTGGTGACACCAAGAACATGTTTAATAAAAATATGTGACGCTGGATGGCTTCTTAAGAGGCAAGACTCCTTCTTCACCTCTCTTCTGCAGCAAACATTTTATCTAGACTTCTAATGAGCAGCATAGTCTGCTTTCATTTTCATCTGCTCTCTGCCAAGGCTCAGATCGAGTGAGAGGAGATAAAAGGAGGTGAGACAAAAAGAGAAACAGTCTGACAGTAAGATCTTCTAGGTATTTAGGTGATATGAGTGTTTGAGGCATCTTTATGTATTGCTTTTCTATAATGAGTAGTTTTTCTACAATAGGCAAGTATTACCTCTTTGAAGACAATGGTGTGTTCATTGTTTAATAAAGTCTCCTGCCACTGTTGGCTGAGCAACTTCGCTTGGCCAATTAAACCACCCTGGTCTGTCTCTCCCCTTGTACCTTCAGAAAAGCTAGACCAGAGGGTCTCAAAACTTTCCAGAGCTGATATTTTGTGTTACTGCAAATATCTTCTGTTATTTCTATGTGGCCTTTCTGAAGCACTAAAAGTGCACTCAAGTTCCCTATTAACCTAATTCTGCTTCAATTAGCCTACAGAGTTCTGGTGTTTTCTGTGGAAAGTAAAGGTACTCATTGCCTAGAAGTTGCCCTCTTCCGGTCAGTTGCAATGAGGGAGACCCTCCATGGAATAAAAATTTTAAAAAAAAGTATTATGCTCCTAAGTGTTTATGTCCTTAGTCTTAATAGCAGTTTCTCTGTGAGAATGAGAAAAACAAAATCTCCACACACTGGCACAATCGGTCTGATTTCATTCCAGCAAGTAACTACAACAAAAGCAGGGCCTTTTTTTTTTTTTTTTTAGTTTAATTAAATTCTTTGAAGCCGTGTGGAGCAATACTGCTGGGTAGATCTTGTAAGAAGAGATAATTAAAACACAAAACAAACTAGTTCTTTCATTTGGAATGGCAACCACTGCACGTGCTCAGGACGGCCAGCCCTCCTCACACACTCCCAGAGGATCCTCAGTGCGGTGAGCTACGAACCCCTCCACACTGGGAATCGGGCAGGGTCTCTCTGGAAAGTCAGATTTTCTGAGACATTTCCACTGGAGCCAGGCAAATGGAATGATGCTTTTGGCATCACAACAGACTGATGGGGCTCAAATAAAGAGCTTTCTCACTCATGTTGAGGTGAGGCAGTCAGGTGTCTCTAGGCCTTTCAAAAGGAATTAAAGTGGAAGGAGCATAGGAGAATATTTTCATACTTATACATGCATTTTTCCCAAAGTGCTAGTCAGTTCTATTTGCAGATTTCCACATTATATGAACTGATTTGGAGTGATTATAAACCCCATCACATCGACGTTTCTAGGGGTGATCAGTATAGTTGTCAACCTCATGATAAGTAGTAGAGTGTACTGAACTGTATGGATTCTGTGGGCTAGATTTAAGAAAACAGAGCATTTGATGGGAGATAAGCCTGAATTTGAATCCTGCCTTCCTGGGTGATCTTGATGAAGTCATTCCTTTCTGAGCATCAGTCTCCTCACCAAGTTTACACTGAAAACATTGAAATTATATTATCACTTTAAGTACTTTTCTTATTACAAACATATCTTATCTGTTAGGCTTATAATAATCATGTTCAGGGCACCAAATATATGCATCACTAGGGAAAAAAAGTGAGTGAGCAACTGTGGTGGATGGAATTGCCACACCCTACCAGACGTCTGTAACTTTACTCTTATATGTTCTCTCCCAAAAAAGTCTTATCTTCCCATCTGATTCCTACATATCCTTCAATACTCAGCTCATTTGTTCATTCACTCACTCACTCACTCACTCACTCACTCACTCACTCACTCACCAGCATTTAATGAGTATTGCTATGTGCCACATGTTAAGTATACTTGTATCCTCTACTCCTAAAGTACAAAACCTTGCCCTCATCTGCTTCTCAAGCTATGGCTCTAGCTCTCTCCTTTTCTTCACAGTCAAGCTTCTCAAAACAGTTGTCCCTATAAATTTCCTTAACTTGCTCATCTCCCACAGCTACTGCTTAACTAAAACTTCTCTTACTAAGGATTTGAGTTGTCTCCACATTAATAAATCCCAGTGGACAGCACCCTTCATTGACTTGACTTCTCAGGAGCATTTCACACTTTTTACCCCTCACTCCTGGTGTCATGGCTTCCTCTTCTATATCTAGCCACTTCTTTTTAGGGCCCTGCCAGTTTCTTCTCCTCTAAATCAGTTAGGGTTCTGCAAGGAACAGTAACCACACGTGAATGACAAATAATTCAAATTAAGTATTATGAGTAACTCACAGAATTAGTGGGAGGCTCAGAACTATGCTGCTAGAAAAAATACCCAAAGGATTGGCTGGTTTCTTAAAGGCAGGTGACCTCTATCAGGAAGTCAAGCACTGGACACTGTGACTGGTACCACCCCATCTGCTGCTCCAGAAACTCCACGGGGCTACAAACTCATTACTGCTAACCCTGGTGCCCATTAAATGTGAAATCCAGTTTTGTTGCCACCACTAAAACTGCCAAGAAAAACTCAACATTCTCCACTAGCTCCTGAATCTATACCCAGTGACAAGGGTAACTGGTTGGTGAACCTACACTGTATACCCATACCTGCAAGAGAGGCTGCAAAGCCAAGCATGTGATATTTATGATACGTATCATGTGAGGTATTCTGTCCCCAACCAATTTAATAAAGAGTTGAATTCCAAAAACACAGGAAGATAGTTTAGGTACCAGGCAGCCCCCAAAAATAGCAATTAGCCACTACTTCTCCAATAAAATTTTGTCTTAAGCTTTCTCTAAATTGGCATCTTCTCTCAGGAAGGTTCTGATTCACATATCCAAATACATGCTTGACAGCTCCATTTGGATGTCTTGTAGCCTTTTGACCTTAAGAGGTCCATATCTGAACCCTTGCTCTTCTTGTCCATCTGCTTGTCTTCTTCATCTAAATAAATAGCAGTTCCACCCATCCATTTCCTTATGCCACAAAACTGGAAGTCTTCCCTAACATCTACTTCTTTTTAACTTCCTCATTAAATTCACTACCAACTTTTGCCAATTCTCCTTCCAAAATATATTTCTACTTGTTCCCTATCTCCACTGTTACCATCCTACACTAATCTACCATCATCTCATCATCTTCTTCTTGAAAGATTGCAATAGCTTCGTAACTGTCTTCTTGCCTTCATTCTCGGCCATATCCAAATCATTCTCCATGCAGCAACCAGACTAATCTTATAAAGCATAAATTGTATGATTCCACTTCCTTGATGAGAATGCTAGAATAGGCTTCCATTTGAAAAAAAAAATTAAATTTTCAACATGGCCCATGTGATCTGATGCCTACTGACTGGTCCAAGCTCACCTTGAGCCATTGTTCTTCTATCACCATTATTGTGAACTGATCTAAGCCACGCTTTTGTTGTGCTGCTTTCAAATCTATGTGGTAAATAGCAAAATCCACTAAGAAACTTTGAGGTAGGTAAGTTCAGCTACTACCCACAACCTCATGACTGAAACAAAAGTAAGTGTGAGACCAAAATCTGCTATACATAGTTATTTATTAAATAGATTTTTATTAGCAAGTATATTCATTTACTAGGGCTGTCATAACAAAATATCAAAGACCTGTGTCTTCAACAGCAAACACTTAACGTTTTCACAGTTCTGGAACCCAGAAGTCCAAGATCAAGGTGTCGGCAAGGTTAGTTTCAACTCTGAGGCCTCTCTCCTGGGCTTGCTGATGGCTGCCTTCTTCTTGTGTCCTCACACAGTCATTCCTTCATCTGTGTGTCTTCTGTGTCTTCATCTCTTCTTGAGGATACTAGTCACATCGTCTCTAAATGCAGTCACATTCCAAGGTACTTGGGATTAGGACTTCAACATACAAATCGGAGGGCCCAAGATTTAGCCCATAACAGCAAGTGAGCAGAAGGGCAATGTGTGCACTCTATTGGGTAAGTTTGCTGAAGTCGTAGCTCTGCACCCTTTTAGATACTTTGACTTCTCACTGTTTGAAAGGCCCATTGAGATGGCGATGACAACATTGCAGAGGCAGCATTTCATTAGCTCTATGGGCACCAGAAAACCAGAATTCTTTTTTAACAAATGGATGCACACAGAATAATTTAGGGAATGAAGGCAGAGATCCCATCCTGAAACCCCTACTACATCACTTTTCCTATTACCTTCTTCAAAGTACCATGTACTTTTTCTCAGACGGCATATGACAATGTTCACCAATCATTTGTTTAATGTCGGTCATCCATTAAAGTCCATGAGAGCAGAACCTGTGACAGTTTTTCTCATCACTATAATCCTTGTGCCTGACATTTACTTATTTACTTAGTCATTCAATTTTGATTTAGCTAGTCAATAGATGTGATTTGAGCACCTACTATGTGCCAGAAATGAAAAGACATGTCCCTGCTCTCTTTGGAGATCACTGCCTTGTAGAGAAAGTGACTCTCAAGGGATAATGAGAACTATCTCCAACTTCAGCCTAGGAAGGAACAACTTTCTCTCCCCTGAAATCCTGTACCCAGTCCTATTGGTCACACTACTATGCTTATTTACTTGCCCCTCTCCTCCACTGGACTATAAGCTTGACAGCAGAGACATTTTTTGTTTTGCTTCTTTATCCTCAGTATTTGGTTTGAATGCTAGATACACAGTAGGTCTTCAGTCAGTGATTGTTACGTAAAATCCAAAGTCACACTTGTACAATGCTGGGATATCAGATCAATAAAATGCTGGATTTAGGAACAATATGAGTCTCTTAAAAAAAAGTTTGCCTTTCTTTGACTTTTTTCACATTTCCACCATGTGTATCCATTCACAAACACAAACAGTGTGAGCAAGAAGAAGGAAAGAGTTCACTTAAAGTGAACCGTGACACTAACATTTGCAAAAGGCTTCCAAAAGCATCTGTATCCATTGGCAAATGGATCCTGACAGACCCTGAATGAAAAACTTGGACTGAAACATACCTAACTTCCACTAGAAAGAATGTTTTCTTTTAACAAATAAATGGATTCCAAACTAATGTTTGTGGACTTCTTGGAAAAATTGTCGCCAGGCCTTAAAGATACAATCTGTTAGTAGCTTCAATCTGCTATAAAGATAAATTTGCAAATAATTAGGAAAAATATTAATCTTGATATCTGTGTTTTCTGAATCCCTAGTTGGAAAACATAACCTGACAGAGGGCTTTTGTTTCTTGAGTGTAGTTTTATTATAAAGCTTTGCAATTTAATTAATTTGATTATGATTTTTTTAAATTGGAACTTCCTGAACTTTGAGACTCATTCAGAGGATAAACAAGATCAAACATTGAAAGTAAAATCTGGCCTAGAAAATAATGGCTTTATAGACACTGCAACTATGAACCACTGTAACTTTTTAGCCAGCTGGTCCAACTGTCAAAACATAGTACCTCCAGTTCATTTGTTAATTCCTGAAATTATATCATTAAAATTTCAGTCCTTTGGCTTAAGATTTGGTTTCCTACTAAAATGCAAAATATCCCCGGGAAAGACCATACTTAAAATAGTGACAGTCATTTACCCTCCATTCTTGTGTCAGGGTTTAAATATGGGTAGAAAGAGAGAAAAGGAAGGATATGATACTTAGGTCCGCATACAGGAAATAGTCTAGAAAAGAAAATTTGGAGATTCTAAGTCAACAGAAGAGTGTCTTTGCCCGTAACTCTGCCCTGAAAAAATATCTGGAACCCCGGGAATTGAGCTGTGCAGAGCGGTCTTATGCGATCTGTATATAGAGGAGAAAAAGAAAATCTTCCTCAAAACATTTCTTCAAGCTTCTCTCATTACTTTCCTGGTTATAATAAACAGCTGATAATCTCAAAGTAAACTGCTTCTGATGTCAGTCACTTAATACTAAGCCGCTATATTTAGCATTCCTAGATAAATAAATTTATTCCTGGTCAACACTGAAATTAAAGAATCTAAAAGGGCTTTAGGAAATTCCCCCAGGTAATTGCTACTTTTAACTGAGCCACTCCTGGTTAAATACCTGAAATGCGATGATGAGATGTAACACCTAGCAGCCAATCACCTGTGGCCGAAAGAGAATCATGTGGACGTCTTATTGCTTCAGAAAAGCAGCATGTCAAATATCACATTCAAATTGCATCTTGAGGCATGAGGAAGACAGCTGAATATAAACTCACTAAGATGATTTGGAAAGGAGTTGCCGTGATGTCATTAGAGAACTTGACCTTGATTCCATTTCCTCCTCTGGCTATAAAGTGGGAACATCACTTTCCTGCTCTTTCCAAGAATGTGTGTTTTCTTTTCCTTGCAGAACAAAGGGCCATGATGGGCACTGTACGCTCTGCTGAGCAGGCTTAGCACCCAGCCCTCTCCCGCTGAGGCCACATCCCAGCTCGGGCTTCCCCTTGGCACAGCACGCTGCCTCACCTTGTCAAACAGGGTTGTGCTCAAACTGAAAGTAGACATTCCACAGGGATCAGAAATGTGGGACATGGTCACTCACTAGTCACCTCTACGCCATCAGTCTCTGTTGATTATTAAATGCTTGTAGTGGTGATGCCCCAGAGTAAAGTAGTAAAGTTTTACATTTTCTGTTGTCTACACAAACTGATTATTTATGTAAAAGATCCAGACTTTGAGGAGGCCAAATTCACACAAATCTGTTCTGTTTACATTTAAGAAATCAGGCCCAAAAATTCTATTTCTGCATCCTAAAAGCCTTGACTGAGCTTACATTTTTGTTACTTAAACAAATAGCATGGCATTGAGAATAGAAAAGCTACTATATACATTCACATTACTGATATACAGCAGTCTGAGGCTAATCTTCCACAACTATAGGTGATTAGGTAAGATGAAGATGATCCAGTTTGCCAATTTCCTATCTGTTTCACAGTGAATGTTTGTATTGCCCCAAACTTCATATATTGAAATCCTAACCCAGAATGTGATGGTTGAGAGATGCTCAGTGCCCTTATAAAAGAGACCCCAGAGAGCTCCCTTCCAACTTTCTGCCATGTATGGACACAGCAAGAAGACAGCTGTCTAGGAACCAGGAGTGGGTCCACACCAGACACAGAGTCTGATAGCACCTTGGTCTTGGACTTCCATTTATTTCCCACAGCTCTGGAGGTGAGAAATAAATGCTTGTTGTTTAAGCTACTCGGTATATGACATTTTTATTGCAGCAACCGAAACAGACTGCCACAAAATCTTCATGAAGGTCTCCTGCCTCTCAGTGTCTACTAGGCATTTTGAACATTTATTTAAACTAGTCACAAATTAGATCACTTTATTTTTCAGTCGAGTTTGATTTAACTATAGTTAAATGGGAATAATCTTAATTTCTTATTTGCCAAAATAATTAGGTCTAATAAAGTTCATAATTTCAATTTTCTCTATACTTTATTTAAAAAAGTAAGGCAACAACTTACTTAGAAATGACATACAGGATTTTAAGTAATAACACTATTCTGTTCCCCCCAAAAATACATATAAAAGTAGCTCTTCTCCAGATCCCAAGACCCTTTCCTTATATCTTTTAGCCCAAATAAGTTTCTACTTTCTAATACACAAAGCATCCCCCTCCCCCTTCCTCACCCCTGCCCCAACTTCACCTTCTGATGTTTTCGTATTGCTCGAGCCTTTTCCACTCAGAAGGAAAACAATTTAACAATTCAGGATTATTTGAAACCAAGATTAACATATCTGTGTCTTTATATATCACTCCCTCTAGAATGTTTGTAGTTTAAAACATTCTGGAATCTACTGATCGTCTCTTGGTGGGGAATGGAGAAGATATACAGATACACAGATACCCCACTGTGTGATAGACACTACTCAAGGTGTTTTCACAGAGATTGTTTCATCTAATCCTCACAACATCCTTTTTCTGTAAGCCAAAATGTTCCTTTTTAGAGGTTAAGTAAATTCCCTAAGATCGCATAGCTAATAAATGCCAGTTTCAGGATTCCAATCCAAGTCTGTCTGACTCTACTGTTTATGGGCTTTTCACTGTGCCAAACCTAACCCAAAAGAATCTTTCATGGGGCATTTTAACACTGGGGAATTCTAACATGGTCCATGAAGGTGAGTGATATTGTTGATCAATGAAGCCCTCAGGTTGCACTAAGTAACCACATACTCCATCTCAGCGTGAGGCTTTCTTTCCCAACCTGTGTTTTTCCTTGGCCACATTCTAGCTTCAATGCCTTTTCCATTCCAGACTAGCTTTGCATTTTTTAAAATCAATCATTATTCATTCAGTCTTTAGACTGGGAATCCTTTAAAGACCTCAAAGCACTGTATAGAAAAATATTGCATAATGAACCATAAACATTTGGATTACCAGGAGGGTACAACTGAGAATGCTACATTCTTACTTTCTTCTAGTCCTGGGGGAAAGGGGGAGGCTTTGTCAAATTGAAGTGGGCTCTTTTCCTTATAGCTCTAGCCAGTCTTCCTCTAACTCTGTTGAATATGAAGTCTAGACTAGGCAGATTTTCTAACTTGATACGCTCCCCAAATATGGATATATTGCTTTACCAATATCCAGCAGATTCCCCCCCCCCGAAACCAGCAATCATCACTGCTTCTCCAAAACTATTTAAATCATCAGGAAACAATACCTAAGACTTCCAAGGGGCAGTTAATGTGTCATTTTACAGTAAGTTGTCTGAGCTGTCTATCTGGTCATGAGTGCTGACTTGATGACCACCTCTAGCTCCAATGAGGGCCAAGCAAAAAGGGAGATTAAACCCAATGGGCACTGCATCACATAGAGGCACAGGCAAAGATGAGTAAGGAAATCAGCAATGAGTTTTCTTAGTCTTCTCCAGTCACCAGGTATTATAATTGAACTGTGTCCCTCCATTCTCTCTCTCTCGCCCTCTCTCAAGATTATATATATATATAATATATATTATATATATATATTATATTTATACAATATATAACATATATATATTATATATATATATATAATATATATAAAATCTTGAAGTCCTAATCCCCATTACCTTAAAATGTGACCTTATTTGGAAATAGGGTCTTTATAGATGTGATCATGTTATTTTGTTTTTGTTGTCCTCACCTAATGATATTTTTTCCATTTTTTTTTTTCAGAGAGAGTGAAAGAGAGAGAAGGAGGGAAGGGGAGGGAGAGAGAAACAGAAAGAAACATCAGTGTGAGAGAGACACATCGATTGTTTGACCGGGAATCGAACCTGCAACCCAGGTACGTGCCCTTGCCAGGAATCAAACCTGTGACCCTTCAGTATGTAGACCAACAGTCTAACCACTGAGCCACATCGGCCAGGGTGTAATCAAGTTAAAGTGGGGACATTAGGGTGAGTACTAATGCAACATGACTGGTGTCCTTATAAAAGGGGGAAATTTGGATGCAGAGGCAGACAGGCATGGAGGCAAGACAATGTGAAGAGACTCAGGGAGAAGACAGTCATCTCCAAGCCAAGGAGAAAGGCCTGGAAGGAATCTTTCTTTCACAGCCCTCAGAGGGAACCAACCCCGTTGATACCTTGATTTTTGGACTTCCAACCTTTAGAATTGTGAGAGAATTAATACACTTCTGCTGTTTATGCCACCCAGTGTTTGGTATTCTTACAGCAGCTAGAAAACTAATAAACCAGAGACTAGTTAACATACCTGGGCAGTTGATGATTGACCTGCAAAACCCAGAATACATTATCTCCTGAACACCTAGAGAATGATGAAGAATAAATCCTCTAGTCCATTAAGTGGTGTTCCTACCCCATTTTCCTAAGATATCTTTTCTTGAATGGTTACTCTCTTGAGTCTCATAACCTAGACCCAAAGTTGCTCAATCTAATTGTGCCTCAGCCTTACCATCTACCCAATAGGGATGATATTATTGGGTTGTAGTTTAAGACCATTGGCTGGTCTTACGTTAGTGGAAAGTAATTGGTAAACAAATACCAGAACTTTATTCTCTCACAGCTCTGGAGAACAGAAGCAGGAAATCAAGCTGTTTGTAGGACCACAGCCCTCCCAGAGGCTCTAGGAGAGAATGGATGCCTTGCTTCTTCCAGGTTCTGGTGTAGGCAGGTGTTCGTTGGTTTGTGGCCACATTACTCCAATCTCTGTCTCCATCTCCATATTGTTTTCTTCTCTCTGTAGTTCTCTATCTCATCTTTACTACCTCTCTCAAAAAGAAACACACGATTGCACTTAGGGCCCACCTGGATAACCCAGTATAAGCTCCTCCTCTCAAGATCTTTAATCTAATCAACATCTTTTTGCTCTATAATGTGATATTCACTCTTTTGCTACATTTATAGGTTCCGGGAATTAAAAATTGAATATATCTTTTGGGGGGAGTGGGGTGTCATTTTTTTCTGCCTAACACAGTCCCAAATCATCATGCCCCTTAGGTTAACTTCTAGAAGCTTCTCTCTTAAAGGTGACCATTGCTCCCTAACAAGGAATGTTCATTTGAATTCTAGTCCCAGGCCCCATGTAAAACTTCATCCAAGACTGGCAAGGTTAGATGTCAACATGAGCTGTAACCCTCCTTTTCTCACCTCTATGTGTAACATCTATCCAACAAGTTATCAAAAAGGGAAAATATTGGTTCTCAATCATACTAAGCTCTGCTAAGAATAATAAGAGAAACCAAGTTTTCCATATTAACTTGTACTCTTTCTTCCTGATTAACAAGGGTCCTAGTTCACATAGGAAAGAGAATATAAAAATGCATTTATAAAGTACCTTGGTCTTGTCCCCCCACTGTTTCTATCTAGCACTTAGAAAATGTGTGCAAAGCCCTGGCTGGTGTTGCTCAGTGGTTAGAGTGTCAGTCTGTGCACCAAAGGGTCTCGGGCTCACTTCCCAGTCAAGGACAGGTACTGGGGTTGCAGATTCAATCCCTGCCTTGACCGAGCTGCATGCAGGAGGCAACCAATCAATGTGTCTCTCTCACATCAATATTCTTCTCTCTCTCTCTCTCTTTCAATCAATGCAAAAAATATCCTTGAGTTAGGGTTAACAAAACAAAAAAGAAAAAGAACATCTGTACAAAGCTTTATGTTTTCCTCCTCAGTTGCTCTACATTTAAGTGTGCACTGTTTACATCCCCACACACTGGAGATCTTTAATGTTCAAGTATTATTTTTCCTTAAGAACTTATAAGAGTACAAATTTCTCTCTTTTCTTATTTCTTCTTTGGCTTAACCACCCAAATCCTTTTTTCTCTAGAATCACAGAGGAATAAACAGAAGGAAAGGAAGAACTTCTCAAGGCACTCTGGAAAAATATCTGAATTAACTATAAAATTTATCTTATAACTTTGCAAAAAGTGATATTTGGGGAAATGATGATTACTTGATCAAATAATTTTATAAAGGAAATACCTGCTATTGAGCATTATTTAGAATTTGCTCAAGAAATGAATGTATGTATGATGTTATTGGTAATTCAGGCAATGTTTTAAATATTACATAATATATAAACATATTTAGAAGCATGGTTTGAGATGGAGAATCATTTGCTACACTCTGAGTAGCAAGGCTTTAGAAATCCAGTGTCTCTTGATCCTAGGTGTTTATTAAAATCTACTAGGAGTTTTTTAAAAAATTACCAATGCCTGGGCCCCATTCCAAGACAATCAAATCAGAATTTCCTCAGCCAATTCTAAATGTTGAGCCAATGTTAAGACTCACAGAGTCATTGCTCATTTTATTGATGAAGAAATCAAAGCAAAGAAGTGAGGTGGCCTGCCTACCCTCTGTCTATGTTTGTAACCAAGAATGCAAGAAGAAAAGGCTGCAAATAAGTAACAAGAAATAGTAAATAATTTAAAATAAAATGCTTGTGAGGAGAAGCCAGAGGGTTGCCAAAAGCAGAAGAAATAAGGCGATGGCTGCCAAGAGTAAAGATTGTGAAATGATGTGCAGTCCCCTGTGAAAATGTAAATCCTACTTAAATCCTTTATCAACTGTGTGTACACCAGGGAGCTGGCTTTGGAAAGATATATCTATGAAACTTACTAAAACTTTGAAGTTTGAAGAAAACTGGAGAACAAACTCAGAAAACCCAGAACCAGATAGTTAAGATAATCCCCCAGGGGTAAAAGTAAGGGAATCTCCATAGAAAACAGTTTCACCAATTTATCCACATTTGTGTAAAATTTGTCATTTGTGCATATCCTGTAAGAGCCAGTGAGTTGAAATAGTTATAATCTGTTGGTAATTACTACCAATTTCCTGTTGTCATTTTCTGTACATTTCCCGTCATCGATCCTACAAATAAAAAGAAAAATCTAAAAAGTACTTTCAACTGATTAATGGCAATTTTGTTATATAAAGTCTTTGCCTTGGATTTAGCAAATCACTTGGCTGTTATCTGATTAACACCAAAATGAACTGGAAAAGCCAGTGTCTGTTTCTTTTCCCAGGTTCCTCCCAGGCCCTGGATTCTCATGAACTCTTATCCAAGGTTTTGATGTGCTAATTTGCTCATCAACACACACTAGCCTTCCTGGGTTTAATTAATAAATGTTTAGTTTTGACAAAGGCAAGGGAAACAGAAATCTAATTCATGAATTCGATCATTGTTTATCCGCCCACTGTGACCCTCACTTGAAATTGGTCTTGAGTCTTATCAGCCTGCTCCGTATTATGCCTTTTCATTAGCATATCAAATATATCATTGTTAGCAGGCTGCTCACAGCCATTGCTCACTGGCAGTTACAGAACCAGTCACCCACTGGAGCTGCAGGGAAACATCTGTAAATCCACCGTGATTTCAGGAGAAGAATCGGGGACAGGGGATTAACCTCATCTCCCATTCAGATTCTCTCCTCCAGAAATCTCGATCTTATATGCGTCCTGTTTACATAGGTTTAACTGACTGACTGATTGACAATTTTTAATGTTTCTACCCCCTTGAAATTAGAATGACAACACAGGATTCTCCAACATTTAAACTCTGAGTTGCTTGTCACCAAAACCCCATCTAACAACTAAGGATGCCTTAGCATTATTATCACAGAATTGGGGTACGCTGGGAAATTAGTTGGCTTTGATATATCTTCCTTTGAAACAATTTTCTTCCTTAATGAAGAACAGGCCACTGATTCCAATCAAGTCCCATGGTTTCTTAGTATTCAGAAACGTGAGCACAGAATTATGAGCACTGCTGTAATTCCATCCATATCATTCAGATTTGACCTGCCCACGTTTGTCAATCCACTCCTTACTCAGAATTCACCTTTTATTGTTATGTGACACCCTGTGTTTGTTAAACACCTCAAATGTAATATTCAAATCTCTGGTAGGGTTAAAAATGTTTCAAAGATTTTACAATTGTGTTTTAATGCTGTTATATTTGTGTGAACCATTTCTTAAGGAAGGGTTTAGAGATGTGATCTTCAAGCACTTGAAAGCAGAATCACCAAGCAAGACCCAGCCCTAAGGCTGATGTCTGGCTTTTAAGAACTCTACACAGAAGCCCGAGTAAGAAAACCAGGAAAATAACACAATTGTGAACTACATTAATTATGCACTTTAAAGTGACATTGTGGCCTGGCCGGGCCTGGCTCAGCGGCTGAGCATCCACCTAGGATCCAGGGGATCGGGGTTCGATTACCGGTCAGGGCACATGCCCGGGTTACGGGCTTGATCAATGACTCTCTCATCATTGATGTTCTATCTCTCTCTCCCTCTCCTTTCCTCTCTCTGAAATCAATAAAGATATAATAAATAAATAAATAAATAAATAAATAAATAAATAAATAAATATAAATAAAGTGACTGTCTCCTTTTAACAAACTAAAATATTACAATGTAAGGCCACATGTGAGTTCTAGTCAATCTACTAAATGAATTAGGCAGGATCACTGGAAAATAATATTGTGGTTCTTTTCCTTGGGCATGATTACCTGGTGTAGCATAGACAAGAGCACTAGATTTGGAGGCCGACACCTGACTCTTATCTAAAGTCTACCACCAACTTTCTGCCATTTGAACAAATTCCATCCTGTCTCTGAATATCTATTTCCCATTCCCTAAGAAGAGACAGTTGGATTACATGCCCAGGTTTTCAACTGTGCAGCTCCGAAATACAACTAAGTTTTCCCTTGAAAAGATTTATGTATTCAACCTGGCCAGTTGGTTGGAATGTCACCCTGTACACCAAAGGGTTGCGGGTTCATTTCCTGGTCATGGCACGTAAGGGGAAAACTGATTGATGTATCTCTCACATTATTGTTTCTCTTCTCTCTCTTTCTCTCTCTTCCCCTCTCTCTAAAATATCCTATAAAAAAAAAGAGAGAGAGAGAGAAATTTATGTGGTCAACTAATTTTTTTGTGTGTGATCAACTAATTTTTAAGTATTATTGTATTTCACACACATATGCACACACACACACATTCTTAGAGATTTGTGATATGCATTTAGTATACCAGATGCCTTCTCAAGACATTCTAATAAAGCTTCACAACAAATCAATTGATTTAATTGTGTTTCCCAAACATATTTTGCCAAGAATATGTGTGTTCAAAACAGTTTGGGTGGCTTTGGGAGAGATTTTTCAGAGGGACTTCCAGCTGTAATCGGCCTGGCCCATGTTCAGACAGGCCAGACTTGCCAATGGTGTCACAGAGCCTAGTGACTGAAAGTGGGACCTCAGAAACCAGATAGCCTGGATTCAAGTCCATAGCTTCTCTACTTCCTTGCTTTGCAACCTCACTTAATTTCTCTGTATTTGGTTCCTTCATCTGCAAATCTGAGATAATAATATCATCTATTTCATAGGGTCATTATGAGGATTGAATGAGCTAATAATATATGTCAAATGCTGAGCAAATGGCCTAACACCTAGTAAGTGCCATAGAAGTGTTAACAGTACCATTGCAATATCATAAACTCTTGTCAGATGCAACTGCTATGGGGAAATTAGGGTATCCCTTTCCCCACTGAGTGTTGGGGGTGGAGTTCTTACAATATCTAGAGAAAAAATAATTTTCTGAGACTTGCATGGGAGGATGAGTGATTTTTATTTGCATGGAATGAAATCCCTGGGTTTCCGAAGTCCCATTCCAGTCATAGAAGAAGTGTAGATGGGATTTCAGTAAAGCTAACAGCAAAACCAGTGTCCAGAGTTTCTTTTCCATGTTGCAGCTGGGTCTAGTTCAACATCAGCCTAGTTGCAGCCCATTAGTCCATTGTGTGTGGGCCAATGCAAGGGAGCTAAGAGAGTGTGCCCCTGCAACAAGAGTCCCAAAAGAGCCAAGAGAAATCAAGAGCAACAAGAGCAGCCAAGAGAAACCAAGAGAGTGAGTGCCTTTCTTAAGGGGAGTAAATATTCCAAATTTTGCACCCTTGCAGTGGCCATACCCATTCTGGCCAATGACTTGTTCCCAGGTGTGACTGACAAGTGAGTATCTTCTGGATATCACCCCAGCTTTACTGGGCATGCGTCTATCTTCTCTCCATTGGATCCCTGAGGAGTGTAAAGTTGTAGCTTCCTGATGAAGCTGTCCTAATGGCCTGCCTATGATATTTGGTCTTCCATTTTCTCCTTTCCTGTTATTGATAAGTAGGTTAATTACAATGGTATCACAATGATCCAAGAGCAACAAGAGTGGATGAAGGAAATTGACATTTGCTGAGCATATACTGTATGCCAGATATAGTCCCATTAAACCCCCATAATAAAACTAAGGTCAAAATATGATTATTTCACTTTATAGGTGAGTAAAATAAAACTGAGGTTTTAAGGAATTTGCCAAATATTAAGCAGATGTGAAGATGAAAAAATGAACCCCCAATTCAGGTGTTCCTGACTTCGAAAGTGAAGTTCTTTTTGCAAATTACACAGCCTTAAGGGTGAAAAGCAATAACATTATATCTTTTTGTAGGTGAAGAAATGAGACAGATGGACTAAAATATGTCCTAAGATCAATCACACAGTAAGATTCAAATTAGAAAGTAACCCACATTCTGTCATCCAACCCTGTAATGTATTCATTACTGGACCCTAAATGCAGAAGCGCATATGAAAAGGGAAAAAGGAACTCTCTAATTTTCATCTGGTCACAATTTTTAAAATTAAGAAGTGTCTTAATGAAGTACCTATGAATATATTATGTCCCATTTTAGCAGAGATTTTTGGATCTCTCTTACCTAACTCAGATTGTGTTTTTAGAGAAGTAGAGGTCTAAAGTAGACATTCAGAGGTGAAATTAATTCTAATGCCTCCAGAAAAGATTGGATTAAAATAATGATAATATTTTACTCTATTATACTTTTAAATGTTCAGAGAGGAAAACTCTGTGACTTTGGTAAAAAAAAAAAAAAAGAAAGAAAATCCAAGTATTAATAACATATTTAAAATTTCATAATATGCAAGGACCTTTGAGACATTTGTGAAAATAAAAATACATTAATCAAAAAGAGAAAGAGAAAAAAATAGAATAAAAAGATGAATTGATTTTCCATGATAGAGCACAGAATTGTGCATTAAGAACTAAAATTCAGGACTATGGACTTGGGAAGTAATTTATTGGATATTAATCTTCCCTTTAAGCAGCAAGGCCCAACTTTACTTAGATATGTCTGCTCCATGCAAAGTTTTAAAATATGGGGTCAAAAATATATCCCTACCACATATCCCATACTTCCATTCTGCTTGGTTCATCTTATCACTAAAACTAGTTTTTTACAGCAATGTCAAAAATGATAGCGCTTAGAAAGATTTCCATTTTGCAAGTAAAAAAGGGCAGACAGGTGGTACACAGCCTGCCATGTACTTAGATGGAGCAGCCAGCTGCTTAATTCCCATCATCAGAGCCTATTCTGGGACCACAGGGCATCTGATTGAGCAGGCAACTTGCAGAGAGAGGGAGGGGCACATGGAAGATCTCTCAGCATCTGAAATTCTCCATTTAAGCTCAGTGAATGAGAGAAGGGATGGTGATCGGAACTCTGATTTGGATGAGAGAAAACATTTCTCTCTTTCTTTGGGAGTTTATGATGAAAAATCCAAAAAGTGGTTGACATAGGACTTATTTTAACCTATGTAGCAGATAAACAGGTATCTGCCAGTGTAACATACATAACAAGTACCTCCAACAGTCTGAATTGGAGGAAGGGTGGAGATTTAGGAGGGTATCCTGGCAGGTCCCAACAAACCCTTTTCTTTGCTTTCAGATATATATTCATTGGAACGAGTCTGTTGTCCCCTTGCAATTGCTGAATGCAGTGCCTGCCTCAAAAATGAAAATGTTTTTGGCCTAGTTTGTGCTTTGTATGCTATTTCCCTTTCTCAGAAAACCAGTACATGTTGAGGCTTTTTCCTCCAGGACTCAAAGAGATAAACGTTGAATTTGCTCCCCAGGGGTATGGCAGAACCTACCTTACCAGAATGTAAAAAAAAAATAAATAGAAAATTCCTAAAATCCTAAGATTTTTGTGATGCAAATGCAAAAGCATTCTGCCCTTCTACTAAGGTTATAATTAAAGGTAAATGTAAAGCAAAGTGGTAGTTGCTGCAAGAACAATTTACAGGACTTTCTGTAATCTCGTTTACTTTAAGGTCCAGGATCTTTCCAAAAGCTGACCTTCTGCTTGAATTTCTCCAGTGCTTATCCATTCCAGTCTTATCTGCTGTGTAAAATGGCTAAATCTATCACTGGAGAGAAATATTCCCTATTTGTCTGAGCGAGAAGTAACTCATATTTATAAATGACCAAACAGAAATGACCATTATGAATCTTTCTCAGCCACTGAAAGGGAAGATGGGTCAAGAGTATTTATTTCCCAGGCTCTATTCTTTAAGAAAAATCTAGTGTTTCTTGTTTTGTTTGTTGTCACAGCCCTTGTGCCCTTAAGACTGTCCATCTTTTTTCAACTTCAAACCCTCTGAAGATTGCTAAGCATATATTCTCTACTCTAAGGATACAGTAAATACACTTATGGGGAACACTTCTTGACTCCTTTTATTAAAATGAAATTTACCAACGCAGAAGCCATTCAGAGACTGGCTGTTGTAAAAGAAGCCTTGTGTGTTAATATACTCTTTGTATGTAAGGATCAAACTTTTGAGAGATTTAGTT
The DNA here is from genome assembly GCF_054644295.1 of Miniopterus natalensis. Classification (NCBI taxonomy): domain Eukaryota; kingdom Metazoa; phylum Chordata; class Mammalia; order Chiroptera; family Miniopteridae; genus Miniopterus; species Miniopterus natalensis. Next base: position 128,710,753 of record NC_142081.1, read on the forward strand.
AAACTGCACCCTTTCGGAGACAAAAAAAAGAATCCACTGCCCCAGAGGTCTTTCTCTCCAGCTTCCCACGCATTTACGCAAGGGAAAAGTCTCCAGAAACCTCCTTTCACATGCAAATATGCTTTTACCCTAGAAGGGCTGCACATTGTCTCATTAACAGAGATTAGTTTATCAGATTAGCAGAGTATGTCCCCGAGGGAAAGAAACAGTGGACAGGTAAAGCTAACTGAGCACACTCCTCAGGGAACAGGGAATGAGAACCAAAGGCCTTCTAGGCAGGAAGCTATTGGCCCAGAAACGCAAGTCATCAGAGAGTCACATGGTTGTCAGGCTCCGGTTCCCAGACCCTGGCCTAGGCACATTGTGAGCTCTGGGACTCTGAGCCTGTTGTCCAAAGCGCATAGTCTGTGGTTGAGTCCTGGCTCTATGACTTCCTAAATTAACCTTTCTGTGCAGTTTCTTCATCTGTAAAGTGGGAATAATCATAGTACCTACTCTATAGAACTATTGAATTAAATATTGAATTAATAAATAAATTCACCTATATGAATGATCTCAGTTTTGTAAACACACACATCTATAGAAAAAGTTTGGAAGAATATTCATGACCATCTCTCAGTGATAGAAATTATGACAGGTTCTTTTAATGTTTTTGCCTAATGCATTTTCTAAGTTCCTTACAATAAATAAGATTAGCTTGATCATAATAATGTATAAAAGACTAATTGATGTTTCATGTAAAAGATGATCATTTGCATTTTCTTTATAATAACAAAAAATTGGAAACAGCACATTGTGCCCATTAATAGGGATTAGGCCAATAAAATATGGTTCATCCATATAGTAGAATTATGCACCTACAATTCTAAAATGCAATGTTGAAGAATGTTTATTGGCATTAGAAAATACTTATGATATAGTATGTGAAAAATTAGTAACAATGCTGAATAAAAGTTAATTCTTAGTTTGCTAAAACTAAGTTAAATATAGTTTTATTTGACCATAAATAACAAAACATATATACTGCAAAAATACTAATGCTGATTATCCCTGCATCACAGGATTGGAAGACTCTCAATTTCTTGTGTATTATTATAATATGTTTTCCAAATCTTCAATAACAAACACATGATGCTTTTCAAACAGAATAAAACACTTATAAAAATAAATAAAGATTAATCATCAGAGTTTTAGTCAAAAAATAAAGAAGTTGGGATTCAGGCAAGGAATTAAGTTAGTAGACAAAAAAACCAGTTCATCTCACTGCTCTTTCTCTGCTCTTGATTGGCACTGATTAGTCCCAAATTAGATGTGTAAGGACTGAGGAAGTGTGAGAACTAAGAAAGAAAACTTCTGGGAGGGATTTCGAGATGCTGGACCAGAGAGTAGAGCTGAATAATGAGTTCCAGACAACAGCTTCCCTACCTCTATGCAGGGCAAGTGTGGAAGATCAAGGATGAACTCCGCCTACTAACCAGTTTTACCAAGTCAACCAAATGAGCACAGTCAAAATCAAAGTGTCTAATGGGCTATTCTTCCCACTCCTAGAATGTTTGTGCACATTAAAGAGTGAAAACAGAAAAAGTAAATATGAGTAAGCTCATTGGATAAGAAAGGGAAGTAAGACTGGTCAAAATACAGTAAGTAACTTGAGTAGTGACTGTACTACCCCAGCAGAGCCGGGCCTTGCGAGGGTTTTGGTGGTCCTGGCACTCTTTCTAGCCTCCCCAAAACCTAATGAATGTGTATATATTAAAGTATTCAGAACAGGATGTGTTAGTTTACCAAGAGAGATTAGGATTTTTTAAATACTGTTGAGTTGACAGGAAAATCTTAACACCATGAAGCAAATTGTCAATGGTGACATCCTAAGAATCAAAGATGGAACTGGCTGAAGTGACTTTCCCAAGATTCTTCAAATCAGGCAAGGTATCTGTCACTTCAGGTGTGCCCTGGGATCAATATCAGTCAGCCTTGTATCTTAAGACTACGCCTTGATATTACGCTGTGTGTGTGTGTGTGTGCGTTACCTATTCTCCACAATGCAAAAGGAGGTGAGACTGCAGTATGGTGAAAGGAAAGACTAGGCCTGGGCTGGAGTCTAGATCTCTCCCTGTGCCTCCAGGATCACTTTGAGCAAGTTGCAAACCTCCCTGCCTCACAGTTACATCATCTCTACAGGAGTTATAACCCTACCTCACAATGCTGTGAGAGGATTCTAGACATTGAACATAAAGCTCCCCAGCACAAGGTTTACACAGAGTAAGTATCCAGTATTTGTGGCAGATGGGGGTTAAAAAAAATAATAAAGTAAAAGTAAAGACATTTTTCTCAGAGTCCTACAAACTTATCTCAGTTTGGTGCTTGTTCTGGGAGTTCCCTTGTTCAATTAGGCATTTGGAATGAAAGGGGAACACCTGGGCGGGGTGGACTCCTTGCCAACACCACCTCTAAGAAAAATTTGAATCAAATAGTAGATAGTCACATATTTGAAAATAAAAGCTGCCTTAGGAAGCAAAGTACAGGAAGTACTTATTTCATCTCTAGTATTTCAGTTGCTTTGAGAAATTATGTACTGGAGTATTTTTTCCCCTAGCACTTTAAAGTATAACATTTTTAATCCAGGAGCCCAAATAAACATCAGTGTTCCAATTAAATGATGGTCCCAAATTCAAATACCCTTGGCACAGTGTTACAACTTGAAATAGACTCTAGTGCTAACGTGATAGGCCTCAGATTTGTAAGCCTCCCCTTTAGAGAAATGATTTCTGGGAGTAGCCATTGTTTTCATTCATATTTTCCCACTATGCATCTAAATGTCTATATCCCCTTCACCCTGTAAATCCAAACACTCCATCCTGCCACTTTCGTCACCCACAGAAAATGCGAAAGCATTTCTCAGAGTAACAGAACACCCAGCGTCACAAACTTCCTGTTTCATAGCACTGAGAGAAAAGTACAGAGTTCCTCCGAAGCCCCCTCCTGACATTTCCAGACTTATTAGCCAGTTTTCACACTGACTTCAATCAACCTCTTTAATCCTCCAAGGAAAGAGCATTTTTAATTCAACGATTGGCTGATAAGCTTGAAGCCAAAAAATGATTTACACGTAGATGAATTGTGCTTACAAGATGGAACTTCGAGCATTAGAAGCGGATCTGAATTTCCTATCTGTCATTTTATTTGCCACATTCATTTTTTCTCTGCCATTACCCTTGCTGATTGCGATCTTTCAGCGCTATTGGGCCCCTGCTTCCACAGTTTTTAATCTGCCTTTAATCCCATAGATTTTAAATATTCCCGGCACCGAGAGACTGGAGGCAATTAACTGCCCTTCTGATGCTCTCCTTATCAGTTTCCTCCTTGTATCTCCCAGAAGCAGCCTCAAGACACTTCCAGGCTGACAAATACTACCAGCATTTCAGAAGAAGCAGCCCCTGCAAAGGGGGATGTGAAGTCCAGCTGTGCACGCTGACGCTAAGCAATCAAGTCGGGTTTTAGAGGAGGGAATGGGAAGGGGTGGGTGGGTGGAGGCAGGCACTGTATGCTCCAAGCCCCCAGCACCCCTGCTCTAAAACAATGTCCTCGCAATGTGTTTGGGGGGCTTTAGAATCACCTCATCGGTTTAATCTGATTGCCGTATTTAACTAGAAAACCATTTGCAGCTCTTGGGCTTTAATGAGGGACTCGGATGGGATGTCAAAGGGACCTGTCAGATAGAATAGCTACTTGAATTGGGCTCCCATCTCCTTTCTGGGTCTTGTCTAATTTTGTTCCCATTTTTAACGTTACCTTCCAAATCTGCCCACCCGATTTCCCCACCACTAGTTGATAAATTCCCAACACATTTAACTGATGTCAGCTCAAACTTTAACTAATTCAGATTCCCTAACTCTAGACATCACTTTACTACATCAAAGGCTCCTCGATCTGAGTATACCTGAGGGATCTAATCAGGGCCACATGACTCAGCCGCCATGAAAGAAAGAGAATTGTATTCGTCCATTAAAACCCATGTGCTCATCCCCTGATAGACGTGCATTGAAATACGCTCTCAAAATTGCTAAGTCTCTAGTCACAGCCCACCCAGTGCCCTTACAGGAGCCCAGAAGTCTGTCCTTTGGCCTCTTGAAGATAAGTCGGCTTGACCCTATCATTGTCTCTAGCATTGATTCCTGACAAACAGTTTGAGTCTTTTGCTTTTCTATAGTTTAGTGTTCAAATGAAACACCTCTGAATGCAAAGCTATAACCCAAAAGACGGAGAGAAAGATACCCCTCCATCCCATCCGACACCTCCATGTCCCAGAACACCGAGCAGTTCTCTCCCTCAGACATCCAGTCTCCTAAGCAGACATATCTTTTGAGAGCAATTTAGCTCTCCAAGTTTTCTTTTGGAAGAAAGATGTGTATATTGTTTTGCATGTGGACATAAACACCTACAAAATTATTATAAGTTCTTACAGTTCTGTCAGATCGCCATTAGTTAGTACAAAGTCGATGGCCTTTGTTGGTCAATCCTCCCACCAAACATTGAGTTGCATCCATTGCAGTTTATGCTGACATCTCCCAGTGGAAACACCGTGAGAGATTGTCATCCTGCCTCTGGGGAAAAATGAGATAACTTTCTGACTTTATTCAATCTAAGGTTTGGGCCCCAGATCAAACAATATTTTCTAGAGCTGAAAAATGAGCATTCCATAAGCAGGCCATTTGTGCATCCAAGAAGCGTTCTCTATCTTTTGGAAGCTGTTCTATTTTTTCAAGTACAAAAATTGCAGTGGGTGATGTCAAACAGGAGGAAGAATATAGATGGGGAGACAAACAATGCATTAAGTGCATGTGGTTAATTGATTGGCTCCACTTTCTGTACTAAAAGAAAAACCCAAGCTCTTTCAATCACCCTCCACGGCCAACCCAGCACATGGTAGTAAATGGATGGATTTTACAGCAGCAGAAATGCTACGTTGTGAGGTTGTTTATAAACAACGCCCAGCAACATAAACAAGAGAGGCATCCAGAAAAGTCAGTGATGAGGAAAAGGCCCAAACTTCGTTATATAACAGGAGAAACACCCAGTAGCAGCTCTTACTGTGTTGTTTTGCTGTGACTTGCAGCTTTGCTTAAGCATTTTAAAGATTCTTGCAGGTCTTTTTCAAGCTGCCAGCTCTAGCCTACGAATTATGGTAATGTGCCACTTCTGAGCCCTCGGCAGGATTTGCAACAGAGAAATCACATCAGCCTATGCTGATTAACAATTCCATTCCATCCAGAGATTTATATAAAAAAACTATCTTACATTTTGCTTTTTAATAAGAATGATCGCTATCTCAAATTGAGTCCCAGCAAATTTTAATAAAGGCCCAAGGTTGAGTGGCATTTTGCATGCTGATTTAGCTGTGATTGCTGGCTTTTGATGAGCACTAGCCTGGCATGTATAGCTCTCCTCAGAGCAGGTTTAAAGACCAGGAGTAAGGAAAGAATAAAAATAAAAACTTCCAACTAAAATTTGAAGTCTCTTCTTTCTATGATTGATTACTGAATAAATACCAACATGTATCTTTGGATTCAGCCTCAGAGTAAAATTCCCTACAGCTAAACAGCTGTTTTTTAATGGCTTTTAATAATACTAACCTGTCAAAATATGTTAACTCTGATGATGGCAATTATTATTTTAAAAGATGTTATCAATCTATTTATCTATCTTCTGCCCCAATATTTCTCCTGAAATCAAATGGAGAGTCACAAACAAGCAGCATTTTTGTTTCTCGATAAGTAAGTTGGCAATAAGTAAATATCTCTTCTTCTTTGTTGAAAGAGAAGGTACATTAATTATTCTGAGCAATAAAACTACAGGTGAGCCAAGATTTCAGCCTATGCCAATGTTTGACAAAAGACATCTCCAAGAGGGCAAAGATTATACAGGCACAGCACAGAAGGATATTTGGGGAGCGGTTAATGTATCTTAAAAAACTAACAAATCAGTAGTTGTAGTTTTATGGAATAGCCTTGTTGGGTTTTTTTTAGATGCCATTTACCCCCATTGTCATTGGTTTCATTGTTATGTAGATCCTGTGTATATAAATTCACCCTACCATGAAAGCCACCCTAACAGTTAAGTGGACATGCAGCTTGCCTGCTTCCCAAAGAAAGGCTTGCAGAATTAAAAACGAAACAAAAACTAAAGAATGTAAATGCGATTCAGTTCACTGGCTAAAATTCACCAAATTTCACCAATTAGGTAGACCATGAATTGCCAAAATGGAGATCCTGACTTCAAAAAATGCTTCAGCGAAATCACAGAAATAACTAAAATCTTAAAATGCCTAAAACAGTTTTCAATATCATTTTAGCAGCAAGAAAGTATCTCTCCACTAGCCAAGAGCTTCTTGGATAAAGCATTTTTCCCTACAGAAATTCTTGTTTGGTTTTCTTGTTTTTTAGGGGACAACAGAGAAATGAGCCAATGTAACGTTCATTGAAAAAGTAATCACATGAATTATTATATAACAACTTAACCAGCCAATATTATCAAGGAATTTTCTTAATAATTGAAGTCTATCCTTTTATATTATTTTAACCACTTGCATTAGAAATATTATTTATGACTATTTTTATCCTTACATTTTCTTTTTAAAATTCTGCACAATTTAACTATTTTTGTTTCAGTTATTCATAACGAACATTTTTGTGATGTACTTAATAGAAATATATTTATATTTAATATGATATCATTATAATATAATATTTAAATATTATAAATAATGATAATATAATAAATGTTACATATTATAATTTATTTTTAAAATAAGTATGTACTGAGCATCTATGATAAACCAAACACATTGCCAAGTCCTGGGGATACAATGATAAGTAAGATATAAATCCTCTCCTCCTTGGTTCCTGTCTACCACAGGAACCAAGAAGAAATAGACACAAAATAGGATGGTCAATATTGTTACAACTGATTGCTATGGAAACCCACTGACTGACAAGAAGAGAATCAGGAAAGATTCCCAATAATATACCCTCAAAGCTGAGTCTTAACAGGTCAATAACAGCTCAGTTAAAAAATAGTCAAAATCTTGAAATTTAGAAAAGGCAGAAATATAAATAAACAATAATAGCTGTAAGTAGCCTGCCTTGTTCAGTGTTTTCAAAGCACTTAACAAATATTCATGTGTATCTACTTACTATGTGCCAGCCACCTTTCCACATGCTAGAGTATACTGTAGCTATGAAGAGGAAAGCTAGTCCCTGCTCTCATGAACTTTACATTTAGTAAAGAGAGCCAAAAATCCTATTTTTAAAAAAGGAAACAGTCCTGCCTGAGTGGCTCAGTTGGTTGGAGTATCATCCTGTACGTCAAAAGGTTGTGGGTTCATTTCCCAGTCAGGGCTAGTCTGGGAGGCAAGGGATAGATGTTTCTCTCTCACATCAATGTTTCTCTCACTCTCTCTCTAAAAATCAATGAAAATATATCCTCAGGTAAGGATTTAAAAAAAAAGAAAGAAAGAAAGAAAAAGTCAACAATGCCACCTAAAATGGAGTAAAAATATGGGAAAATTATCTCAGGAGATGGGATTTAGACTGATTGGAGGGCTATCTTAGATTGGATGACCATAAAAGTCATCAGGGGTTTTTATTTCCTAAGGAAAATTGGAAACAACTAGAGAATTTTAAAACATGATAAGGTTTCCATTTTAGAAATTCACCACTGCTGCTCTGAGAAGTATGACTTGGGAAAAAACAAGACCATGGGCAAGGAGACCCAGTAGGAAACTGGTGCTTTAGTCTGGGTGACAGAGGAAAGTTATTTGCATTTGCATTAAGGTAATGGTCCACAACTGAGGTAGTGGAGCCATGGAGCAAGCTGGACAGGGTCAGGAACTATTGAGGAAATGGGGTTGACAGGATGTTATCCTGCGGGCTGGGCGAGCAGGAGTGAAGGACAGCTTTGGGGTTTGGGCCAGGCAATAATTGAGGAGCACTGTCACTGGTATGGGAAACACAGGCTTGGGGAGATGACTGCAGGTTTTCCATTTTAATCATGTTGAGGATGAATATGAGTGTAAATCTGGACATAAGCATGAGTGTTAATATAAATAACATGTGTGACATCCAAGTGGACATAACAGATATGTAGATGGATATATAGATCAGAAGCTCACTAGAAAGATCTAGAAATATCTTCCCTTGTGCTAAATGGCAGTGTATCTCTTTCTTTTCTATTTGCTTCTCCTTGCTCAATATTAGCTGTTACCTAAATATATAATTTAGCTTATTTTTATTTCCCCAAAATATTGGACATCTTCACACATGTTGCCTTTTATTTCTGCTCTTCCTTCAGCAGGAAAATTCTTTCATTATTTCACCCTATTCACCAATCAAAATTCTACTCTCTCAATTAAAGAATTAAATTCAAAAAGTAAAAACATAAAAGAATTAGGAGAAAATAAGGGGTAATAGGGTGTGGGTGTTTTTGTGGGTTTTTTGAGGGATGGGGAGAAAAAACTTATGAACCATAAAAGCAAAGGGAAAAACCAAGAATATGAGTAGGCAATTTTGGAAAAAATATTTTGACTATGAAAGAATAATTAGCCTCACTAAAAATGAAAGGAGGGCTAAAGAAAACAATAATGAGAAATATTTTCATTTATTATATTTCCAAAAAATTAAAGAAATAATATTTTTTTTCAAAACTCCTATGTTGGCAAAGATGAAGAAAAACAGGTATCTTTATACACTGCTAGTAGGAATTAAAATTTATAGCATCTTGTAACTAGTCAGCCTTAAAAGGCTTATACTTTTTTTCCCTAGTAAAATCATTCTGAGAACTTGTCCTAAGGAAAGAATCACTAATGTGCATAAATCTTTATGTATACAAATGTTCATTGCAACTTTATTTATATTAGAAAAACCAACCTAAATATTTCACAACAGACAATTAATCAAATAAATTTTGATGAATATACAAGATGGAATCACTTAAACAATATTTAATAACCCAAGAAGTGCTTGTGATTTATTTTCATTTTTAACGTGATAATTATTCTATAGAAAATGAAAATAGAGAAAAATTATCCAAAAAAACATCACACAAGTAACCATTTCATATACTATTTTGAGTCCTGCTTTTTTTCACATAATGTTCTACTATAAATGGACGCCAAAATGATATTTGGTTGAAATTACTATTTCTGATTTTATATGTGAATAAAATAAAAATTTTTTATATAGTGAATTATTGGAGGAATTCTCACTGAATTGACTATTACTTCATATTTTTCTAAAAGGTTGAGAAAATAAAGTAAAAAGTACAGGAATAATAAATAAATATATATATATACAATTAGTATTAAAAGATGTATATTTCTCTACCCATTATCAAGTTGAAAGCTAGTAGACAAAATAAAACACTCAATAAGATGAGTGGTTAAGAAGATGTAACACAAGGCAAAACTGTGGCACAATAAGATCCATGGTTGCAGGGTTGAGTTGGGGGCAGAAGAAGCAGAGCACAGAGAATTTTTAGGGCAGCGAAACTACTCTGTATGATATTATAATGATGCATATGTGTCATTATACATATGTCCAAGCCCATAGAAAGTACACCACCAAGAGTGAGCCCTCAGGTAAACCATGGATATAAGGTGATGATGATGTGTCAATGAAGGTTCATCCTTGGTAAAAAATGAACCTTTCTAGTGAGTGGTGTTGATAGTGGGGGAGACTATACATGTGGGGGGCTATAAATGTGTACATTTTTTACAATAAATATGATAATTTTTTAAATCAGAAATCAACAAATGCCACATAATTCACTGACCTTTAATGATACTACCAAAAGAATGTTTTTTTTCTCTAAACTTTGAACCCTCAGGTCTTTTTTGCCTTTTGGAATTGACACTTAGTCCAGTTTCATGGTTATCGGCACCTTGTCTTTCTGCTAGAACAGTGCTTTACTCAACTTTCTATGTTCAGCACCTAGAAAGTACTTTGTGCATTGTCCTTTATTAAATATTCTTGTAATTGAATTTCAAATTACAGGAAATTTATATTTAAGAACAATGATATTTACAACCAAGGAACCTACAATTATAATTGTCCCAAGATTTTGATAAAGATCACATGATTTTAAATGGTAAACTCAGCATTAATTACACTTTCTAACATTTGTTATATTTAATAGATTTTAGCAACTTTAAAAAGTAAATAATATGAACCAAAACTATTGAATCTGCTGTATCTTTTTGTGGCTCAATCCCAGACCAACTTATCAATCATCAGGTGGAGTAGATACAGAGCCCACTGCCTAGAATACTTTTAGGAGCTGAGGAAAATGTTTTAATTTAAGGTCAGAGGGGAAAAGAAAATAAACTTTTAGGGTTAAAGATGATATGCATCTTTATAGCAAAACTGTCATAAAATATGTTTTAATATTTTTTAAATGAAGGAAAGAAACTATAACAGCAAAATTACCTAAGGGCATGGAAGTTATGAAGATGGGCAGCCATGACCAAGTCAGTCCTGGAGGTCTTCAGGAGATAAAAACCGTCTGCATAAGGAAAGAAGATGGAGGAGTCTAGAATTTTAGTGAAGGTGTTGTGTAAGTGGCTAATGGTGTGGATTTTGAGACAGAGCAGTCTAGTTAAGAAAAAATAATTGAAAGGAGACAAGATTGAGAAGAGGTAAAAAGAAAGTGAGTGAGTACAGGGAAGTGAAAGAAATGACAAGTAAAGAGAGTGTGGTTGGACATGAGAACACCAAAAGTGAGATCTTAGAGAGGCACCTATGACGAGGCAAAGACAGCTGTGCTAGTGGGAGCCAATGAACCAGGGTGACAAAGGTAAGGACCTGTGAGGTGTGGAAGTAAACTTTAGATAAACAAGGAAACCAGAGGGTCTCAGCACTTGGGGGCACCGAATCAACTTCCCAATGAAACTCTTACACTGACTGATATGGCAAAATTAGATTCTTGTGCAGTTACAGGAAAAGCATAGAACTTAATGAATGAGATGACTTGGTTCTGGGTTCATTTTACCACCAACCAGGTGTAAATTAGACAGATAAACTCTTTGATATGTGTCACATCTAGAAACCATTATCTTATTACTACTTTTACTGAAAGCAAAAGGTTGGACATTTTTGATCCCTTGATGTATCTACAAGCTCTCATTTCTGTTGCTTCATGATTCTATCCAGGGTGTAGTATTGATGGCATTATAAGGCCTGTTTTGCAACATAATTATGAATCCAAAAGGTTAGGAGGGAGAAAAAACGTATAAATGGATATAAACACAGGTACAAGAAGAATGTATATTCCTTGCTTTGTTCAAGAAGAGAAACCTTTTTGTTATCATTACATCACTTCTCCCTTTTCAGTAATAAGCCAGGGAAGAATATACTTCCACTTTTCCATTTCTTGCCTTTTGAAGTTAATTTTCAATCCTAACTGTAAATCAGAAATGGTGCAATCTTTTGATAGGTTACAGAGCAATGAAAATTTAATTTATATAATATCTTCCCTTTTTTAAGTGTTTTGTTCAATTGCAGCAGAAGCAGCTGTGAATGATGTCTAAGTTAAGAATGAAAAGTAACATCAAAGTAATGTCTGTCATTATGATTTCAAACAGCATGTGCCGCTTGGAAAGATTTGGGTAAAATATAAAAATGTGGTCGACTAACTGAAATAGAATATAGGCCTATAGAAAATGACATATCCTGTACATTGCTGAATTCCATATAGAGTCTAAAGGATAGTTCTGAAAATGAACAAACCCATTGGACATTAATTTTTTACATGATTGTGTGTGTGTGTGTGTGTGTGTGTGTGTTAAACTTGGAGTCATCATTTTTCAATTACAAATCCCTCATATAGGTTGTCAGCTTCAAAAATAAGTGTGCTTTTTTGGAAGCACCAAGCTCAGGGAGGATTCCTGCCTCCATAACTTGCCGAATGCTATGCTGGTGCTGAGGTGTGAGTGGGGGTGGGCTGCTGAAAAAGAAAGCGAAGCCACAGAGAAGCTAGAAAGAGACACATCACCCCTCACAGGTCATGTCTTTATACTCTGCAGAGCATCTCAAACCAATATTAACCACTGACAGTGGATCTATAAATTCTTAGACTTAATGTTAATTTGGAGAACACAGCAAGTCACCTGATGGAAGTAAGACTTCTATGGGAATAGTGGGCTTTTATTGGAAGTGAAACTGGGCTATTTGGACAACAGTCCTCATGCCAATAACCTCTAAGTGTGCATATTAATAGATTTCTGAGGAGAAGATGAGTCTTTTGCTGCCAGAAAAGTAATTTGTTTAATGTCAAAGGCCTTCCAGAGCACATGCAATGAAACTCCTAATAACACTGGCTTAAGTGGTGAGCCGCACCTACTTTGTTTCAGTGAACCCTGAAAGCCTCGGAGGGAGGAAGGACAGCCACCTTCACCTCGGAGAGCAGAGAGGAAAGGCAGGCCCACTGGCAAACCCAAGGGCCCTTTGTCACATCAAACTTTCAGGAGAACCAGCCCCAGCTCCTGGGAGCTCCCTGACTCTGCTGCTCAGAGAGCCCTGATAAGATGCTATCTGCAGGCCCCTCTAAGTACTTTAAGCACTTTAAGCAGATCAGTGGGACAATTACCATAAAGAGTGAAAGATATGGGCCTTTATTGATGGGAGATTAATATTGACCACAAGGCTATTGATTTTTCTCTGAGTCTTATTTCTGATGGTAAACTTGTTTTGCAGCCACCTGAGGTTGGCTGGTTGGTTGGTTTGTCATTGTATTAGAGTGAATGAGAATGTATTCAGAAAAAATTATTTCAATCATTATCCTGCTTTTAAGTGCACATACGAGTGGTTTTGTGTGTTTTTCTCATGGAAGTGTTAGGAAACAGCATGAGTATAAATGGTTCTATCCAAAGATTGTTATACTACTGTTTATTACATGTCTACTATATCCCAGGCACTGTGCTAGCCTTTATGTAGATAGTGTAGTTTAACTCTCACAAAATTATATCCAAAGTATACTAAACTCACACTTCAGATGAGCAAACCAATGTCCCGAAAGATTAGGAAACTTACACAAGATCATTCAGTGGTGAAGTGAGGATTGGAGCCCTATATCTATTAGTATAGTTCTATATAACTCTAAAAGTAATTTTACATCTATTCCGTTAATTATTTAACAATTATTCATTGCAAAGATACTGGAGAAGTAGAATTCAGAGTATTCAGAGGTTAATCATATCTAAAGACTATTTAAAAAGAAAAAGACAGAATGAAGTCTGAAGTATCCAGCCTAGATCACTAAGAGGATGATAGTGGCTTTAAGGGAGATGGGGAAAGAATGAAAACAAACAAAAGAATAGCAGGAGGTATGAAATGACAAGTTTAGTTTGGAACAGTTTGTTTTCATTTTGATTTTTAAAATACATACTTAGGTTATTAAAGTAATGTAATAAGAGAAAGGAAAATTGGGAGGAGAACAGAAGAGGAATAATAAATCATCCGTAATGTCACCTCTTCCAATACAATTATCCTCAATATTTTTTCTTCCAGTATTTTTATGCATATCTTTTGCTCTTAATTATTGTGGAAGTGCACATAGCAAGATGGCTTTTTCTTTGCATGGTGTGATATTTCAAAGTTATTGTTACATAATCTTTATGCTTATCATTTTTCGTGGCTTCCTTCCATCTCACCTAGTGGGTATACTGTATTTTCTTTTACTACTGGGCATTTTGCTTATTTATGCCTTTTTAGTATTTTAAACCATCTTGTGTTGAATAAATTTGTGTACTCTTATTAGGATAGATGCTCTTAAATATAACCCTGGTAGGTCTATTTCTGTTAGTTTGTTTAGTGCTGGTGAATTCAAGTAACATATTTATTAAACATGTGAATTGTGAGTCTAGAATTCAGGAGAAAAGTCAAGGTTAGAGACACAGATCTCAGGAGAGATGCAAATATGGGAGGTGGGTGCGGTCATGGGCACAAGAGGAGTTTTCACATATGACCCCTAAATCTTTGACACTTCTCCCAATGAGAAGTAAGATCTATGTTCCTAACCCATGAGTTTGGAAGGACTGGTAACTACTCTCAAGAACAGACTTTAATGGCTGGGGGGAGGAAGGATGGCTCGAATGGCAAAGAACAGGTGATGCTACGTAATAATCCAAAGCTAAGTCAGAGAATGCAATGCAGCCTCCGCCTGCTCCCTTAGCCTGCTCACTCACTGGGTGTTCCCAGTTGTCATGCGGTGAGAAGCCCTAGCCACACTGAGAGGCCACATCTAGCGGCTATGGCTTCAGCTCAGATGACACTAGCTTTCAAGTCATCCCAGCCCAAGACCCAGATATGTGATAGAAGCCTTAAAATCAACCCAGCTTCCCACTGTTTGAATCATATCCCAACCATCAACATGTTTCTGATATGATAACGTGGACCAGGAGCGAGCCATGCTCACCATGCCTGTTTGAATTCCTGGCCCACAGTATACACGAGCATAATAAAGTGGTTGATGCTTCATAGCTTCCAGTTCAGAGCAGTTTAATATACAGCAATAACTGGAACAGAATTTGGTTCCGTGAAGTGGGTTCTGCTGTAACTAAATCTAAAACTGTGACATAGGATTTGGAATCCAGTGATGGACGAAAGCCTCCTGGGCCTCATGGAGGCTGTCACTGGGGAGATGGAAGAAAAGTGAAGACATAGTAAACTCAAAGAACAAAGCAAGAGGAATTTTAGAATGAGTGTTGAAGGTGTCATGCAGCTTTTAACACACAAATAAAATGAAAGTAAAAGAGATATACTTAATGAATTACTCTTTTTGACTATAATTTGGAAGATATGTATACACTAAATCCGATTTAACATCATGGAAAGGGTCTTGGAAATGCAGTGAAACAACGTATAACAAAATCAATTTTACCATAGGCTAGTTGATATAAGCAAGAGTTGAGCTCCTGAGGCATCTCATTAACGACATGATGTTACTTAAGGACCTCCTGCACTTAGGAAATGTAACAGCACACTTGGAGGGAGTGTAACTGCTAGCAAAGTGTCCTCAAAATAAGAAATGGCCTCAGGGCAAAACTCAAATCCTAGGTACTGTTGGGAAAATGTGGTCTCATGGTGAAGAGAATTCCTAACCTACAGAATCTGAGAGAATGATAAATTGGTGATTATGTTATGCCACTAAGGTGAGAGTTTCAGAATAAAACACCATGGATAGGAAAGGAAAAACAATTTGAGACCTGAAATAATGAGAAAAAAAAATATTTCATAAAAAGAATGAAAAGAGATATTCTTTAAGAGATTGCTCATTAGCACTAAATAAAATATAACTTCTTTGACTCAGCATAATTATTTTGAGATTCAGCCATGTCATTTCTCGTATTCTATCGTATGGATGTACCACAATGTGGTTATTCACCTTTTGAAAGATATGTAAGTTGTTTCCAGATTTTGGTGATTAATTCCCACTATAAGCACCCATGTAGAGATTTTTGTGTGCTCTAAGTTATCATTTCTCTATGGTAAATTTCTAGAAGTGGGGTTGCTGAGTCATACGTGTAAGAAACTCTCAGACTGTTTTCCAGAGTATTGGAACCATTTTACATTCTTACCAGCAATGTAAGAGAGTTCCAGTTGCTCCACATGCATCATCACTTGGTATGGTTAGTATTTTTTAGTGGTTCTTATGGTGTATAATGGTATTTCATTGAGATTTTAATTTGTATCTCCTTAATGACTAATGATCGCTTCATTTGCTTATTTGCCTCCCCTTTATCTTCTTAGTGAAGTCTCTGTGCAAATCTTTTGCCTGTTTTTGTTGTTTTTTTTTAAATATATCTTTATTGATTTCTGAGAGAGGAAGAGAGAGGGAGAGAGACCGAAACATAAATGATGAGAGAGTCATTGATCCATTGCCTCCTACATGCCCTCCACTGGGGATTGAACCTGCAACCCAGGCATGTGCCCTGACCTGGAATCTAACTACCATCTCCTGGATCATAGGTAGATGCTCAACCACTGAGCCACAACCAGCTGGGCTTTTGCCTGTTTTTTAATTAGGTTGTTTATTTATTTCCTGTTGAGTTTTGAGAGTTTTTATTTCTGTATATAAATTCTTGGTCAATATGTGATTTGCAAATGTTTTCTCTCAATATGTATGTTGTCTTTTCAAATCTCTGAACTGTGTTCTTCAAAGAGCAAAATTTTTAAATTTTGATGAAATCCAACTTACCAATTTTTCTTTTATTGATAGTTTTTGCCAAACCCAGTGGTCAGGGCTTAGTCACAAAGAGTCAGAATGAGGGAATTTTTGAGGATATTGGCTCTATACTGAATCCTGTTTGTAGTTGGGATTACAAACCATCTATGTACATATTTAAGCACACAGAAATATACTCTAAAAAATGTTAATGTAAATTAAGTAAACTCTTTCACATCTAACTAATATATCTGGGATGAAAATGAATGTAAATGACATGCATCAAAGCTTCCTAATGCATACAATCTTATTTTTTATTAAAGAAGATATAGAACAGGATTTAAAAATGCAGCCTTTAACCCTGACATATATCTATAAGCATGAAAGTGGCATAAGTTTATATTCTGACACTTATTTATTGTTTAACATAATCTATATGCTAATTATATGTTACTCTCAATAGTTGACCAATAGCAAAAGAATCAGTTCTTTCAGGAATTTTGCCCAGTAGAAAAAAGGCACTTAAGGTCCCGTTGTGTAATGTCAGCACTCTGGACTCTGAAAAGATACTTAAGTATTATGGATGATGATGTTTCATGTATGTCCACACTTGGTGGCACACAGGAAAAATGGCTTATGGAGACTGATCCAATTGCAGGTTGTCTTACAACAAATGAGCCCCTGGCCGGGGCCTAAGTAACCCAAAACATTTAAGACATTTCAAAACCGTTCAGATTATTGATTTGGGAGAAGATAAACAAAATCAAACAATTTGGTCTTTTTCTGTCTTTATAACAAATCAAAGCCTAAAAGTCTCAAAAGTCCCTTCTAATTGGTTTCATTGTTTTGTTTATTGTGGTTATCACAGTGCAGTTAGCATTTGCATTTCTAATGGACCATCTTGACATTTCAGTTGGTTTTAAATTACCCTTAATGGTTTTCTATGTTTCACCCTAAGCAGTGAGTCCACTCTTAGGGAGTAACCTCTACTTGCAGAAGAACTGCTTTTATTATTATTTTTTCCTATGGCCTTAGAAGGTAGAAATATTAAAGTGTGGGTTTATATGTATTAGAGGGTTTATGTTCATTCTCATTCTGCCATTTGCAACACAGAAGTGATACTGGGGGCTAGTCAGAGTGGACTACCTGTGTTTTCCTGTTTATGCGCAGTATTTTCTCACTTTTATGGCTTTTCTTTTTTCTTTCTTTTTTAAAATATATCTTTATTGATTTCAGAGAGAGGAAAGGAGAGGGAGAGAGAGTGATAGAAACATCAATGATAAGAGAGTCATTGATCGGCTGCCTCCTGCATGCCCCCAACTGGGGATCGAGCCCGCAACCTGGGCATGTGCCCTGACCGGGAATCGAACCCTGATTGTCTGGATCCTAGGTCGGTGCTCAACCGCTGAGCCACGCCCGGCCGGGCATACAGCTTTTCTTCTGTGATTTCCTCCTCTGGAACCCTTTCCCACCAGCTTCCCGGCCCCCATAGTGCCATCCTGAATTCTATAAGCTGGAACCAGCTCCCTCCCCACCTCAAACGTTGCTGCCTTGTTGAGATATCACTGTTACTTTAGTATTAATTGCATCCTTCTTCATATATAGTTTGTTACCTATTGATCTCTATCTTCACTCACCTCCAGTTTCTTGTAGAAAAAGATGGTACCTTATTTAATTTTCTCTCTCAAAGTGCTTTGAATGCTGCATCCTTTGTCTGACCAGTGATTTGCAGCTGTTTTCTCCCAGTTTGTGGCTTGTCTTTTCATTCCTCACTGTGTTCTTCAAAAGGTGCAAACTTGGTAACTTTAATGAAGTCCAATTTATTAATTTTTTTCTTTTAGGGATAGTGTTTCTGGTGTCAGCTATATGTAAAACTCTTTACCTAATTCAGCTATTACAGGTGGGGCAGTACATCTATCTACAAAGGGTCAGCGGGATGGGATATCTGGGGGATGCTGGAATTGTTCTGCATCCTGTTTGTGGCGGTAGTTACAACAATCCATGTGTATGTTAAAACTCGTAGAACTGTACACAGAATATTGATTTAGCACTTTCAAAAGTGCATCAAATATATTTGCTTGATTTAATTGTATCATTAAGGGAATCATTTTTTTCTAACTTATCTTGAGAACTTACCTTCCCTAACCATAGTCACATTCTCAGGCCCCTAATCAGCTAAGGAAGCCAAGTAAAATAGTGTTCCTCAATCAGAAGTCTAGATTAAGCATCTACTTTATGCAAAAGTACTTCCCCTGCCCTTTTTTTTCTTTTCCAAATTGCCTCAAATGACAGCCAGACATGTCCCAGGAGTCCATGAACTATAACAGAGTAAAACTATAGTCCAGCTTTGGAGACTTTCTATTTCCCCCTACTTTGGGGTGACTGGAGATGTGCCCCACCCACACCGCCTCTCCACATTATCAGCCTCTTCCCGGAGGGAAAGAGTGATGTGGGCATGGGAAGAAGAGGCAGGAAGAGGAGAACTAACTTCTCAAACTCTTTTTCCTCCCTTCTTCAACGCCTGCTTGGGAAAGAACCTGGAACGCTTCCTCTCCACAGTGGCCAGGGTGCAGCCACTCGGTATCCTCCAGCTCTGAACAGTCTGCCAGGGGCCCCACCACCTTGGAAAACAGTCTGGCCCACCTTGCAGAGGTCTGATTGTCACCTGGCTTCCTGTACAGCTTTTCAGGATTACATCTGCACTGTCCACTGGAGATGAGGGGTGGCAAACACAGAGCAGGAAATGCTGATGGGCTCCCTGACCTTGCATGTGAGAAGCAATGTACTGCTCCTGAACCCATAGCCTGGCAGCTCTTCACAATAGAACCTCATCTCCGCTTCCTTGGCTTTGTGCCAATGAGGAAATAGGACAAGATTTATGAACGTTGCCCAAAATTTGCCACACTGAGGGTAAAACGATTTTTAAAAACAAATGAAAAACAAAAGAAATTGTCTTGGGTGTGCACAGACTTGCTCTATGGCTCAATCACCTTTTATTTTCAGACAGGGCATCTTTCTTGGGAGAGAATAAATGAACCCCTCCTCTAATGGCTCTGTCACCTTATTTTGAGTTGACGGTCCAGGTACATTGCCATCATAGGAAAACAGGCTGCTCAAAAATATCATATTGACTTATGTGCATGATTGGTTTATGGCACCTATGGTACCTTAAGATCCTTGGGCTCCTGCACAAAATCTAAACTTAGAAAAATTAAGCTAAATCCATTCATTAGTAAGATGAATTAGAGATTCAATTCTCTTCTAATCTGGAAGAAAATTGAAAGGCCTGTGTAGCTGGCCCTTAGACCTTACCCCTAATAAATTACACACAGTTCCTTGCAGCATTGTGTGCCTACTCCACCCTTTCCTAAGTGACGTTCAGTCGAGCCCACGTGGATCTGTGATAATATAGAGCCAATTAGCCTGAGAGCAGTGAAATGGAATTCCAATTGCAACTCCTTACAGCAGAGAAAAACACTCCACGAAAGCCTGTAGAAACCAAATGTAGGTTTAGGTCTCCGCTGAGCAATCAGTTAACATTGCAGCCTGTCAGAGCGATTTCCTTCTCTTCCTCTATCATGGTTTTATGTGTCCGAGAACTGGCAGGAAAAAACGTGCCATTAACTGCCAATTTCTTTCAAAGGACAAATAGCTTGCATGGAAAATAAAATTAAAAATAAATAACATCAGGCCCTCTTACGATAACAATCCATTTTAAGGGGTTTAAAAAAATAAAACAAAATGAAAAACCAGATAAATAAACTAAATTTTCTTTTACAGAAGAATCAACATGTTTGCTGCTTTTGTTTCCTTAAGAGCACCTGAAATAATAAAGTAAATTACGTAACATCATTTACTTTACCAATCTATATAAAAAGAATATTCAATCACTACTTAAATTAAATATATAACCTTTTCAGAATTTCTATCATGGAAAAGAGAGAGAAAGAGAGTGAGAAATCTAGAATAAACAAATGAACTCAGTTACTCAAAAGAGGCACAGACAGTAAAATGATTCATTTATTCCATGTTTTATCAGATCCACTGTATGGAGAAAGATGGGGAATAAGGGAGAAAGTATTTACAAGGTCTAATAACATGAAAGGCAGAAAATTTACATTGCAGTTAAGTATTCATTTATTTAATAACTGTATGCAAAGTGCTTTTCATATGCAGGACCTTTCAAAGAGTTCAGATGCAGTAGTGAAGAGACACAAAAGTCCCTGCCCTCATGGAGCTTGCCTTCTTATGAGAGAAACAGACAATGAACAGGTAAGTGTACAAAATATTAAGAATAATGTCATGTAATGAAAAGTGTGATGGAGAAAAAACAGCAAAAGAATAAAGAGTGGTTGGGGCAATGATGATAGGATGACAGACATAACACTTTAAAAAAAGATTTCTGGGAGGGATGAAGCTCGAAGAGAGTTGTACTAATATCAAAAATTCAAACAGATGTTATATGACAAATTGCCCTGGAAAGAAAGCTTTAATTATTCTGAGAAAAATTTAGATTTTTATATTACATTTAAAAGCATTATTAATTCCAAAATGATTTAAATTAGTTACATATAAAATAGGGATTTTTAAACACTGAAGAAATATAGGTAAATAGTTATGCAATCCTAGATTATAAAAAGATGGGCTAACCATCTGAGCAAAACAGAAACTCTAAAGAAAAGGCTAAATTATGCAAAAATGTAAAATGCCTGCATGCTTGAAAGCCTGAGAAACAAAATAAGTGGATTAATGACAGAATGATAAAATACTTGAATATATGGATTGCAGATGTCAATATATAAAGTTTTTAAATTAAAAAATACTTTCAGATAAAATAATATCTGAAAGTTCAGATAGTATTAAGAATCAATTCACAAAAGAAAAAGAAAGACTTCCATGGATCAGAAAAAGTTCAGCTTAACTTATGTCAAAGAAATGAAAATTAAAACAGTGTTGCTGTGCCATCTTTTGCAACTCACGTTGACAAAGAAGTCTTTTAATAATAGAGGGCAGAAAATAGGCACTTACTTCACACACTGCTGCTGGGAATGGTACAACCTGGTGTGCAAATTGACAACGTATGTGTGTGCATCGTAAGGAAAGAATCGTGTATGCAAACTAAGATTCACAAATGAGAATATTGAAGTGTAAGTTATAATCTCTCCAAACCCACTTAGTTCAAGGTGAGACATGAGAGGGAAAAGTGAGGAGAGAGAGTAGGAAAGTCTGTATGAGATTGTAATGCCAATCAGAGCAGATCAATGTACTTGTTTAACATGTTAACATTCTAAGTAAGCTTTGAATTGCAATAAGGTACATTATCGATGTATGTACCTATGTATGTATTTGAAATATGTTATATATGAATACATACATAGTGCAAATTTACATAAAAATCATAAATAATCCAAATTTTCAGTATAAGGAAGTAGACTCAATCACTTAACTATACTTCAAAGCTACCAGCAATCATATGGCTCATACTTAATAATTTAGAAAATGTCTGTAATTAATTGTAAGATATATTTTTAAATTACAAAATAGTATACACAAATACAATTCCAATTATGCTTAAGAAAAAAACATCCATTATTTATGTATAGAATAATAATAATGTGTTTAGAAAAAGACTAAGGCTGCACATTTCTATAGCAAAATAATAACAATGGTTATCACTTTGTAGTAGAATTATAGGTACTAAAGTGAACATTTTAAAAATAGTAAATTATGAGTCATGGAGACATTATAAAGGATCATCTTAAAGGCTTTATATTATATTTAACTAATATATAATATATGTCAATATATTATTAAGCATATTATAATATGAATTAAATTATCATTTATAATTGCATAATTAAATTATTAAAATAAATTGACTTTTTATTATATAGTAATTAAATATTAATCTTATGTAATATACATAATGTAACATATCACGTAAGAAATAAAACTCTTCGAAAAGCCACAAACAATCGTCCTGTTTGGCTCTGATGTTTACCAGGCATTTAATTACGACACAGCCAGAAGTGTATTTCTTATTCCCTAACCTGCTCGATAGCCAGATGGTTCTTCTTCGTTTCAGGAAAAGATGCCTAAGACAGGCCAGAAGTGAGGGGAAGAACAAGAAGATAATTGAGGAATGGTAAAAATTACCAATATTTGTACAGTGCGGTGTAGTTTTTAGACACTTTCACATGTGTAGTCACATTTAAATTCAAAACCGAGTGTAACGGAGCTGGGGCAGGCAACTACCTGCCTCATTTTTTATGGATCAAGGAACCGGGAGGCAAGGAGTTTGAGCAACAGAGCCAGGAAGAGATTTTGATTCCCTGCCTTCTCTCCTATTCCTCACTGAGTTGAAGTATAAGATTTTAGAACAGTAAGGGCCCACCTTCTAATTCCCATGCTAAGCCTAAGAAAGTGTTTCATTTTAAATATACGCCATAAAGAACTTTATTGTTAAACTCCAATGAACTAAAACCAACTTCATTTTGATACTTTTGAAAACTCTACCACACCCCTAAAGATAGAGGGAAATACCCTCGGGTCTTGCAAAGTGAAGCATCAAGACTGCTGCCCTGAATAAGAAAATGCCTATATGGCCAAAAGACGAAATCTGAATAGAATTCCATAGAAGAAAACGCAGAGGCCAAAACCAGTAACCAGTAAGTTTCAATCTGCTCCTTACTTTCAAGTCAATAGAATGATGAAAGATTAAAGTATGACCCAAGGGCTATATATAGCTGCTACTAATTTAGCCTATAGGGATGTGAAATCAACCTTTTCAGAATAGGCTTGAGAACAGGAAAAGGTACCACAAAAATATTCAGAAATGTTCTGCTGAAGCCAACTCCGGTTTTTCCCAACGCTGTTGTTGGATGCAAAGGGTAGCAATTACCTACCAGCCATAGAAATTCTACCAAGTCATCTGACATGGAAGGAAATTATCCAGCCTGACTCGCATGTTTTCCACAGGCATCTCCAACTAAAATTGCCCCATTGTGAATTAGTTATTCCTGCCTTCTTTGCGTTTGTCTCTGCTTATCTTAGAGATGGCATCATCTGCCTAGTAACCTCAATCAATGCATGGGTGTAATCTCAAACTTTTTTTCTCCCTTAAACCCCCTAACTAAACCTTCACCATCATCCCATGTCCATCACCAAATTCTGTCACATGTGACTCTACCTTATCAGCAAATACCAAATCCATTTGACCCTATTCTTGCTCATGCTCTGGTTCCCACTGCTGCTGCCTTGGCCCGCCATCTCTCATCTGCACGGTTGCCATCACTTCCTAACTGTCCTTGCTGCTTTTATCGTGTTGAGATTTTCGGCCTAAACCCTCATTATTTTACACATCTCACACCCAACTCTTCCTGGTACCATTTCTAAAGATTTAAAAATTCTAATCATAAAAGAAATGTATACAATCACTGTAGAAAATCTGAAAGTTATACAAGAACATAAAAAATAATTTTAACCCTCCAGTTATATTTTCCAAAGATAACCACTGATTTTTAAAAAAATCTCTTTTAAAACAATACAATAAGGATGCCTAAATAATGACAACAGAAATTTGAGTGTACTGCAATAGTTCTCTGACTTCATTCAACTAATTTAGATAAAAATGTAAGTTTGGACCAGAGTATTTTCTTTTTTATTGCTCAGATAACTTTAATTTTATGATAACTTATGCTCAGTTTTCTCCTCATGTCAATTACGTACAAATCCTAAATGTGAAATAAGAATAATACTGCATTTGCTTTATAATTTGGGAATAGTTTTAATCTGGAGAGAAGAAAGGAATTCAAGACAATTTTTGCTTAAAAGGCACTAAGGATAACAAAATTGAGGTTGCTAAGAAGAAAAATTAAATCAAGGATGTATATTGCAGTAACAAATGACCATCAAATTTCAAAGGCCTGCAACAACAAAGGTTTGTTTCCTGCTGATGCTACATGCCTATTAAGGGTCAGCTCAATGCTGCTCCACATGATTTCACTTCAGGAGTTAGGCTTACAGTAGCCTCTGCCTGGGGTATGGATAATTGTTTGAAGAAGGCAAAAGAGAACATAGTAAATTAAGTCTGGCTTTTATAACTTCTTTTTAAAAATGTCCCACATATTATTAGCCAGAGCAGTCACACAGCTAAGTTGGGCATCGCTGGAGTGGAAAAGCATAATTCTGGCTAGAGAGAAGCTGCAAATACAGACTACCCCACATGCCTGATTCTACAGTGTCTAATCTGTTATGGAAGCTTTAGACACTGCAATAAGACAGGAAAAACAAATAAGAAAGAGGATACAAATATTGTTGTTAACAGATGATTACCTGCCTAGAAAACCTAAGAGAAACAACTGAAAAATATTAGAATTACTAAGAAAGTTTATTAAGATGGCAAGTTATAAAATATATGGAAATTAATAGCTTTTTTACGTACTAGTAATAAGTTAAAAAGGGAAGATATGGAGCTTGATAATCCAATTTTAAGGAAGAAATTGAATTCAAACTCCACACATATATTTTTTAATAATATATAGCATAGATTTTAAGCCCTTTATATATATATAATTTATTTAATTGTTATACCTTTTTTTAAACACATTTTATAGATGAAGAAAGTGAGGCAAAAAGAGATTAAGCTAGAAACTGAAAAAGACAGGATTCAAATCTTACACACTAGCCGCAGGGCTTGTCCTCTTTAAACTGTGCCCCACTGTTTCTTGTATCTACCTAAAAAAACATGTATGCGCACGATACAAATATTTCATCAAGTTAGAGGCATTATTGTTTTTAACTTTATAGCACAAGAAAAATATGTTATAATAGCTTTGCTCATTTATGTCTCCAAACAAAATAGTGAACTTGATTAGAATCATACTCTTTATTCCACCCATGAGAATGAGACAAAACAAGTTATCTCATTAATACAGAAATAACAACTAAAAAAGGCTACATTCCTAAATCTACCGAATTATTTGCATTCTTTTAATCAAGAGACTTTACTATCTTTGAATCAATAAAAGTTTTGTGTGATGATAATAGTGAATAAGTTCCTTTTTTTTTTTTTTTAATTCCTGGAAGGACAGGAAAATGGGGTAAGACCCCCAAATGGGGTGGACCTGGGAATGCTGGCAATGTGTATCAGGTGAGTCCCTTCGGAGCCACCACTTGTGGTGCAGCCAGGGTTCAGGAGGAATTTCACATCATCACAGCGAATGGGCTTTACTGGGAAAAGAAAAACTTGTGTGGCTGGATCAGCCAGAGGAGAGAAGGTATGCGTCCTCTGACTGCTGTTATACCACAGAGAGAAACACAACGTCCGGAGAGCTTCTCCTCCTGTAGTGTGGGTCTGTGTTCCACTAGAAGGCTATTGCTTCTTGCTGTTTAAGCTTTTTATAGGGTAAAAATGAGAAAGCAGCCTTGTCAGTGGGACAATACACACACTATTTGGAAATCAGTAGTTTGTAGATGAGAATACCGATTTTTACTGGATTTGTCTGGTAATGCCAGCTACCCAGCATCTGAAATCAATAAGGCAAATAGAATTTTGTAGAACCCTTATTTTGGGGAGGTAGCTCAGATCTGCTGGGAAGATGAGCTTGGTTGTAGTCTTTTCCACTAGGAGAGGGGACATCTCCAGGTCTCAGGCAATGATCTAGGTAATCTAAAACAAATACCCAGATTCCCTTTAGGGCAATTTTGTTCACTGCATCACAGATAGAAAGGGGGCTTGAAGTTCTTGGCCTAAAGATATACCAGGTCTAGTTAAAAGATTTGCTTCCAAGTAAATCTAAAGGGAGTCCCTAATTTAAAAAAAGGAAAAAAAAAAAATCTAGTTGGCCTTTACTAACACTGCAGTGCTTTAATCAATACATCAATTGCATTACTTGTATTATCTTATTTACACTTTCCACTTTATTTATTTATTTATTTATTTTTAATATATATTTTTATTGATTTCAGAGAGAGGAAAGGAGAGGGACAGAGAGAGGTAGAAACATCAATGATGAGAGAGTCACTGATCGAGCCCGCAACCCAGGCGTGTGCCCTGACCGGGAATCGAACCCCGATCGCCTGGATCCTAGGTCGACGCTCAACCGCTGAGCCACGCCCGTCCGGGCCACTTTCCATTTTATAGATGACTAAACTTAAGCTCAGGGAGGCAAATGTAGCAAAGTGGAAATTTGAATTTAGACTAAAATGAGTCTTCAACCAGTTTTCTTAACCACTGCTCTGCTCTATCTATCTTATACTATTGATCACCTTTTTGAAAATGTTTAGAAGCTGAAGTCACTATATGATTTTTCCATATTTGGTGCATCTCTTGGTAGCAGGCCTTTAAATATATGTTTACTGAGTGAATAAATAATTGAGAAAAGACTAAATGAAAAAAACTAGGAAACTTTAAACTTACTGAACATACTGTTGCTCAATGTTTCTGCTTTGATTTTGGTACATGTTGTAAAATTGCTTTACAGTTTGAAGTTAAATAGTTCAGAGAAAGCAGAGTCTGTGTCAAGCCAGGTGCTATAAAGTCAGTTTTACCCTGAGGTCTCAATTTCAGTGTAACAATGCTGTAGGTTACACATTTATTTATTTATAACATATAAGGGCATAAATGAAGACCAGATGAATGAGGATGCATTCTCTAATTAAACCTATTAGAGGAGAATATATTTGCAATACAAAGAAATCCAGAGTAAACTTGTCTTGTGATCATGAATTTGGAAAAATATCAGGAAATTTGGAAAGTGATCAAGTTCCTTTTACCTTCAAGAAAGAGAAGTAGGAGACCTATTACCTTCATAAAGCTAGGAGAACACATATACAAAAACCAGCTGAAGACATCCATAATTTCTTGGACTATCCGCTGACACAACAAAAAGGAAAGTCTTTCCTTCTATGGTGTTGCTTTTCTTGATAATAATTGACTAGAAGAACGAAGTATGAACTGAGATCAGTAGCTCTGCAGATCTCGAAGGCAGATAGAAACAGAGAATGTGAAACCTAGTGAAGTACTTGAGGACTTCACCACGAACACTAAATTCCAATCTTTATTGCCAGATAAGATTTTCCCTGAGTCATCCAAGGAAGTTGAACATTGGATGTTGGGTAGTCATGGCTTAAGTCTCAACAGCTTTATCTTTGAATCCTGTGAGTAATAATAATAGGGGTAATGACCCTTTTCTACTTCACAAAGATGTTTCACAGATTAACTAATTAATGATTGTAAAGTGGTACATCTTATTAAGTTTATTATGATCATTAAGTTCTCATGATGAAGAGATAAGTTTTGAAAGCTGCTGTTCAGTAGGTGGCGTTCTTCCCTCTGGATCTATCATGAGTCCCAGCTAGTTTGTAGGGACCATCTCTGACAACATTTCACTCTTGATTGTTAAAACATAGCTACCCACCAGCACTTTCTCCAGGAGCATGGAAGAGTTAAGGAGGACAGGGCTACATTTGGTCATGACTTGAATATCATTTGTACAAGCTTTGACATTGGGTCTCTAAATAATATGTTATCAAGTATATATTTTCCAGTATATTTTTAAATATATAATATTAATACTATATTAATATGTAAATTAAAATGTGTGAACTAAATTTATATTTATTATATAAAATAAAATATATAAATAAAATGTATTTATATAAATATATAAATATGACAAAATATAATAATAGTCAACATTCATGAAGCATTTAGTTAGGTACTACCTAACTGACTTAATTTCATTAAATTCACTCAATAATTCTTTTTTTTTAGCATTGATGGAAAATGATTTTATTTATTACTTTTTTTAAACCCCATATCATTAGGCAGATTGAATTCAGTACCTACTTTGGACCTGTAGGTAATCAAAATTGTGCTACCAGGTAATTTAACAGATCTGCTGACACAAGATTTTTAAAGCTGCATCTCCTTCCAACTTCTCATTGTTCTTCCCTAAATTTGCCAATCAATTTATTCCAATTTCCTATATAATGAGAGGATGATGGATATAGGTTCTTTGCATCTGCAATGAACTGTTTTAGCATAACTGAAGGACTTTTTTTTTTTTTAATATATCTTTATTGATTTCAGAGAGAGGAAGGGAGAGGGAGAGAGAGATAGAAACATCAATGATGAGTCATTGATCGGCTGCAGCCCGCAACCCGGGCATGTGCCCTGACCGGGAATCGAACCCCCATCTCCTGGATCCTAGGTCCATGCTCAACCACTGAGCCACGCCCAGCTGGGCTGAAGGACTTTTTAAAAATTTTATTTTGCAAGTGAGAAACTGAGAAATACAGATAATAACTGATTTGCCCAAGGTCACACAGCATGTAAACTGTAGAGCTGTACATATGAACCCAGATTTTTGGAAACAAAAACCCCTTCTCTCAACTGCTAAACCTTACACCCTCCAATATTGCCTACTTACCCCCTAGCTGCCATGAGAAAATGCTACAATAATTTTAGTTTGAACACAGGACATAAAATTTACATTTCTTCTATGGAAAAAACATGAACATTTTTATTGAATATAGTCAAAAATTGGTTATGGTGGTGCTATATTACATATTGGAATTATTTTCATTTTTAAAAAGCTTGAGCTACATTGTTTAATAGACAAGTTTTTTGTTTACACACAGAAGTATATATTCTCCTATTGCTAAACGTCTGAATGGTGTTCTTGTTTTCTTTCCCTATTAAATCAGGGAGTGTCTGTGTGTGGAACAGCTGGGGGAGGGAGGGGCAGTGAGAGATGGATTATTGGCTTTAGAACTTCTGGATGAAGTTTCCTGGAGATAATGACAACATCAAACCTCTGTACTTTTCCTCCCCAGGTGGGGAGTTTGGCCCTAGGACATCGTTTAAGTGATGGAACTTATTGGCAAGCGAACAGAGAGAAATGAGCGCGGCCTATTTCAGAATGCCTGGTGAATACTACTGTACTATCACCTTAAGAATGTTAATCCTTGGTATAACCAAGTGATCCTATTAACATATTTTGAGAGTCATATATATATGTATATATGAATTCTTCTCCAACCTCCTCTGATAAGATTAGAACACAAATATCAATTTCGATTTTGGTGCGTGTTTTTCTTTTCAGTATGGAATATGATCAATAGCTAAGCAAAATAACCCAAAGTTTATGGACTCTAGTCTGCCATGAAAAAATATAGGAATCACCATAAACTGTTTTCTAAAAATAATTTCTAACTATAACTGTAGGCAAAAAAATATATACAAAATACATACAAAATGCTAGACTTTGTAAAATATGCATATGCATCAGGAAAAAAAAAAAAAATGCCTCTTGAACTTGAATAAAGTTCAATGCAGACTCAAGAAAATTGGAAGAGTAGTGCCAGTTCTAAAGAAAGCAAGGACAGCTTGCTGCTGCTGCTGCTCTGGGTACGCTGTTGTTTCAATGGTGATGAAAGGACCTTTTGCCTGAAGCGTCCAGAGAAAATCTGATTGAAGTCAAGCTTGACTCAGCAGCCCAGAGCTGAACCTCAAAGCCAGTTTCTTTCCTTCTCTCTGTGGCTTTTGCTGTGCTGGCTAGTTTTAAGCACCCTGCACAGTCCTAGTAGGCCTGCTATGCACTTCCTTATTAATGCCAACAGGAAAGGGGATCACTTTTATTTTAGAAATAAAAATAAATAGGACTCTGTGGCAAAGGAGGAAAAGAAGAGGAAGAAAAGAAAGATACAACTGAAATGCACAAAAACCCCAAATTAGATAGGTAAGCAGAGTATGTTGCTTTTTATAAAACAGCCCCCAATACCTGAAGATTCGCAATTAAGAATAATAAGGCTAGAATGAGTTGCTAAGGAAGGATCGGAGATATTAGGAATAGTTGTTCAGTTGGTGGGGGTTGATTTTGCAAATGATCTCTCAGGAAACCTCCCTTTGGTGGCTGTCATCCAGCATGGCAATTCTTACCACATCTATCATTGGTGACATGGTCTCTGGCTGGGCTCTAAAATAACTGGTCTAACATTATTTTGAAAGTGCATAGTAAACGAACTGTGACAATGAACTCTCTGCAGGTAACACAGGTAAAATTAATCGTAACATCATATCCTTTTTAACATTGTTTTTTGAGTAACTTATATGCTACACAACTACAGTTTTACAACAACGTTTTCTCAAACTTGTGTGAAATTCACCATAGGCTGGCCATCTTCACATATGAGTTTGATAAAGCATCCAAAAAAAAAAAATGTTGCAAAGGGACAATCTTTCAACAGCCAAAATAACTCTTGAAAGGTCTTCTTGCCTTGAAATTATAGAATCTCATGACAAAAGCTTAAGTATATATTTGCCATGTATACAAACCATTTTTTTAAAATCACCTATGTAAAAACATGTATACTTGGATTGGCTTGGAAAAATATGCAATTTCTGTCCCAGTTATCTCAACTATAAAGTGGAGATAATAACATCTGTCCTACCTAGCTCATTTGGATTAGGAGAGTTTATTTGAAGCACAGAAAAAATATAAAACTGTTCAAGCACTCTTAATTCAAGTTCATCTGTTTTGTACTTGACATCATCCTCAAGCTAGGACACAGTTTCTGGAGGAATACACCTAGTATTGAAAGAGAAGGAAAAGATACATGCCTAGAGTAGAATAAATTAAGCCAAATACATTCTGGCCACTAACACAGAGACAGTCACTGGAGTCAGATTGCTCCACATGCACTTGCCTCCCATCGCTGTCATTGAAAAGTGTTGATATATCGCACATATACAAAAAGTTGGAGGGAAAGTTCTTGTTCTTAAAACTTAACATTTAATTCATAGAAGAGGGAATGTTTTATGCGCCATCCATTGTTCCAAGAGCTAGGAAATAGTCTGACATTCTTTCATTAGTCCCTAATTCATACTTTTAGTGTGTCAAGCCCATTCCTACCTCAGGACCTTTGTACTTGCTGTCTCCCATCTAAACTGCAATTTCCCAGGCTGATGCTCCAACCACTGAACCATACTGGCCAGGGTGAGAAATAGCATTTTAATAAATGAAAGGGCATTCCAGGCAGGGAAAGTATTTCCTTTTAACTGCATATCAGTTCATAGATTTGTAGTATATTAAACAAGTCCAGATAAAACTGGATTTAAAAAACAACTTAAGACCACAAATAGTTGTGTTGTTCTTTAAAGATATTCATAACAAATCTAAAACGTATATAGATTTAGAGAGGTTGGAATAATATATCTATATAAACTAGAAAAAGGAATGAGTGAGACAGTACCATGTGTAGCTCTCTTTCTATAATATTGGAGGAGAATCTTTGTTAAATCCTAAATTTTCCTGTGGCAAACTGGAGTTGCTGACTATGATTTGTACATTTCATTTTGTCACAGAATTTTAGGCAGAATTTTCCACCAGAGCAGCACTGGTAAATGACATTTTTTGTCTCCATGGTTTTAGTTCAAAATCAGTGCAGTTTGACAAGTTAAAACATGAACTTTCCAACTGCCAACAAACAAACTCAACCTGAGATCTGAACATTCTAATGATGTTTTTCTGCCTCTTACATCATTATTACCAGGAAGAAAAACTCTGACCAAAAGTTAGCTGACATCATTATGCTGATGGCAAAAATAACAAGCACATTGTCCAACAGTGGCCCTAGTTCTTCCATCCTGGACAGGTTTGAGAGAGTGACCTTGGGAAATGTGCTTTAAGACAACCAGGGACTGCTCAGTGGCCATCGACCTTGGCCGCACACTGTCACCTGGGATCTTTTTAAAACTCCTAATGCTCAGGATCCCTGGGAACAGGACTCAGGTATCTATGTATTTGTTAAAGTTGCCAAGGTGATCCCAATATGCACCTAAGGTTCAGAGTCACCGCTTCCTTTTGTCGGGTGGTTTCAACACTCCATCTACATTAGAATCACCTGGGGAGATTTTACAAAACAGTGATGTCCAGATACCACCCTCAGAGACACTGATTCTACTGGTTTGGAATCAGCATTATTTAAAAAAACCCCAGGGGATTCTACTAGGCACCTGGGAGTGAGAACTATTGTGGTTACTAATCCATATTTGTCATTGTATTCTTGCAGTTCCTTTCCAGAAAAACCATGGTGGAAAAATTAGAGCCAGGCCCTCAGTAATAAAAAACCCTGAAACCGAAGGGCTAAAACTAACCTCCAAGACTATAGAGTTCTTCTCATCTCTGACCATGGCTTTCTGAGTCAGAGGTATCCTGAGATCAATTAGTCAAATTATACTACATAAACTAAGACTGAGCATAAATCAGAGACTATGAGGAATCTTTGATAAGGAAGTTCTTTGCTACTCAGAATTTTCAGGTTCAGAAGTATCAACCCTTCAAAAACTTTTTCTTAAACTCCTGTTCAGGCTGGAGGGAGAACAGGATTTTTGGATCCCTCTCATATTTTTTGCTCCCCTTTTCTCCCTTCTACGGAAACCTTCCAATTACTGAATGTCCCATTCAAGCCCCAGGTCTGCGCATGCTGAATGCACTACACCACTTCAGCCCTTTTCATTCCACCGGCTCCCCAGTGGCTCCACAATGTCTTCCTCTGCCCAAGTTCAAAGCTCGCAGTCCCTTTCTGTCAATTTCCCCCTCTCCTGGATCAAGTCAGAAATGGTCTAACGTGCGTCTTTCCTGTGCATTTGTGCAAACTACACTGTGTGAGACCCCCCTCCTCCTCCACGTGTGAATTATTAAACATTATCACCCGTACGCTGCCTCCCCCCTCCTCGCAGGATCTTTTATCCATCTCAGCACTTGCTTGAGAGCACTTTTCATCTTGCCACTTTCTTATTCATAAACCTCCCGCAACTTTTATTTTTTACAGCTTCTAAACTAAACTTTCTCTTTTTCAAGACATCATCCATCAATTGTGCACTGCTTTTCAAATCTTACATTTCCAACTCCTTCCATAGGCATTTCTTCCTTTATTTCTCCAATGAAGCCTTGACTTGCTCCCCCCTGCTTACCCAGAAAATCCTACCTATGCTTAAGCGCCCCATAAATACAAAAGCCGTCGTCACAAAGTGCCCTGGCCTTGAAGCTCAGTACAAGAACTGAAGTAGGCTGACCTTAATATTTGATGACTAATCTTGTCAAGTAAATCACAAACTGCATTTTAGGTTTCAGATGGAATGAAGAACAGCCATGGCGTTGACACCCATTTCCACTGGAACCACCTACGTAGGTCCAGTTCTGCTGACACAGATCCGGTGCCTCTTGTTAACCTCAAAGGCTGCTCTTTCCAAGGAAGTCCAGAGTAACAGGAAACAGGAGAGAGCAGTGCCCCAGAATAACTGAGCCCTAGAAAGGTGGCACATCCTGAAAATGCAGTTAAAATAAAAGACTAAAAATTAAAGTATAGCTCCCCCACTTGAGGGGACCCCCAGCTCCATGAAAGCGTCGAGATCCATGAAGCTTATACAATATCATAAAGCACAAAATGTGAGCACGTTGTGACTTGAACATTTATAGGGAAAACAGAAATTATCTGCTATTTGAAATTCATTTTACAGATCACTAGCATTCCACGGAATCATTCTGGACTGCTTCTCCTAAAAGGAAGAAGTTTCCAGAATGGTAATTTCCACTGAGCTTCTGCAGAAAGCAGAGGACTCCAGCAGAGATGGTTCAGCTCAGGGCAGGCGATGCTTAGCAACGTGAAATTACAACGCGGCCCAGCGTCTCATGAAAGGGCATGGACCACTCCCCACGGGCCGCGTGTCTGTGTTTCCATTTTCAATTTGGGGCCTGTCAGGGTATGCAGGCCAGGGCAAATTATTATCTTCTTGTGATGTCAGATCTTTGTAGGATTTTTGTTACTTTTTGATATTGAATCACCCAGGGTTGTATATGGCTGTTTCTATTAATAAAATGTGTTCTGCTGAGTTTGATATATTTCTTTTCATTATTTTCAAAAGAAACATTGAATTGCTTTTCTGGAGCACGGTTTTCAATCCCTTCTGCCTTTTTCCTGTGTGTACACTATTGTCATTGAGGTTACGGAGCTTGGGAGAAAAAAAAAAAAATTCAAGAATAGAAGTGGAAGTCGTGTTATGAATAAAATTTATGTGGTGAGCTTTTTTCCCCCACAGAGAGCAGCTTCCCTGACACCCCCAGCATCTGTGTGTATCCTCTGAGCTGTGTTTACACCACACTCAGTCCAATCATAGCACCTATTATTCTGCGATGTCATTTCTGTCCCAGCCTCGCTCTCTCCCACTAGACATGCAGCTCCTCTAGGACAGGAACTGTATCGCTCATCTCTCTATTTTCATTGCCTACAACAGTGCTCAGTATCTGTGGAATAAACCAGAGATATAATTATGTGCTTTCAGACATACAGGAATCAGAACTCATATTTATGTAAAGAAAAAACAAAACTGTAGTTAAATGGAAAGAAGGTGCTGGAATAGAAACTATTCCCTGAGGGAAAATATTAGAAATGGTTATAGGAAAATTTGAGACAATTATTATTTTTTTACTTCCCAGAAGCATGGAAGAGTCCATGCAAGAAAAACTAACAAGACAGGGATCTTCTGTGAGGCCAGGCTTGGGGGCTTATGGATCTCCACACATGCTTAACGCCTTCCTTGGGGACACTTTGGGGACAAAAGTAAAGGGACCTGAGTTTCTCCAGTCAAGGAGGAGATGGGGGGGGGGGAGGTAACCAATGAGAATAATTTAAAAGGTTGAAAGTGAAAGGGTTAGAATTCTTATTATATTCAAGTTTGTCCATGCACAAATTTTAGATTTTACTAAGATTAAATAAAACTGGCTAAATCTAATGAACTTTGTGGCACCAGAATAAATACTGTGGTGACATAAAAATAGAGATGCCAGCACCTCCCCAAATAGAAACAGAAAGGTTTTTTGCAAAAGCCAGCTTGGAATGCCCCCTAAAAATACAGGATTTGAAGTACCTAAGAACTAAATTTATATAGTTTTTGAGTCTATATACATATAGACTCTGGAGTCAGATGACTTACATCCATATCCCAGATTTTCTGCTTACTAGCTGTGTGACTTTGCAAAAGTACCTTTATCTCCCCTGTACCCAGTTAATTCAGAGGAAATATGTGGTCCTATCTTCATTTATGAAATTTTTGTGGGGATTAAGCAAGATGACACATAGTAAGCAGCCAACAAACACTTGTTCTTATTCTAATAAGCATCCTATTGAGGGTTGTAATTTATGTTCTGCCCAAGACCATTGGATACAATTTGATAGTTCCACAATGAAACTATGGAGAAAGCTGAGAAAATTGGTTGTGTAAGTATGGTCCTTAAATTCAAGATTGGCACTGGAAGAAGATAGACAGGTTTTCCCAACGATGACCTTACATGTTCAAAAATGAGAGGTTTGACAGAGCACGAATTTGATTAAACTGATGAGGAGGTGATTTTATCAACAGTTCACTGTTTTCATGCAAATATAAAATTTCAAAACAATGAAAGAAGGCAAAGAATTAAGAGACAACAAATCAAATAATTGTTAGCCAACATCTCTGAATGAATAAATTATATGTGATTTTTCCTTTCATCTTTATACTGTTTATACATTCCACTTTTTTTTTTTTTTTGTCAAAATAAGATTCTGAGGGACAAGAAAATGAATTAAGTTCAGATCATCTAGCTTATCTCAACAGAAGTTGGAATTTTTCTCTTCATTTACTAGTTGTTGGCTTTTTCCCCATTACTTACTAGATTTTAAGACTATGTTCTCTATAGGAATATATTCTCCTTCTTTATGCATCAAACATCAAAATTCCTCAACAATAAAGTTGCCAACTTGATAACCAAGACCTACTTAGAATACTCCCAAAGAATGTCCCAAACGTGTTCATTCACTCACCTGGAAAAATTATCGTGTGTTTCTATACAAACTTGCAGCAGTAAGTGGCATTGTCTGTAGTATCTAGTCATGATCACATTTATATTTGGTTGGTGTTTTACAGTAAAAACATATCTCAGGTAGTCAATTAGAAAGAGAGAAATTCAGATTGCATATTTTAAACTAAAAAATGTCCTTAAGAGCTTTTTAAAGACTTGGTATAAGCTATTAAGTCTTCTGATAACGCTATGTGCCAGATAAGGAACACTTCTTGGAAGCATAATCTTAGGTTCCCATGACCTGGATATTGAAGACCATTTCGATAGTCCCATTACCCTTGTAATTTGATGCAAGTGACAGCCCTCCCATTAGATGACCTTGAAGGTTCATCAATGTTCTTTAGTCTTGTCTCTTACAAGACTCATGTTTATAAAATATGACTTTATCGTTTTACTGATATGAATTAACAGTATACTTTTATACAATAAAAAATAAGGCTTATTTCACTGGTAACCGAGCACCACTTGTTCCATTAATTCTAGGCATATTTTCCCCCATGGAAAGTATGAATGGAAGGATGTGGGTCCAAGGTGAACTACAAGCAGAAAGGAAAAATGCCTGAGGATGACTGATAATAGATAGAATCCCAGTTTAAAGATACATTTCTCTGTGATGGTGTGGCTCGAAACAGTAACCAAAGATGAAGTTTTGTGTTTGAACTAAAGATTTCTCAACATTAAGGAGGCAGTTGCCAGCATTGGAACTCTGCTTATCTCGTCTGAGCTCTGCCATCATGCCACAGGCCCTAGCTGGCGCTCCAGTTGATTTTGGAACTTAAGATGAAACTCATTGCTCTCTTTAGTCTTCACTACTTGATTAACGAGGCAGTTGTGACATTCACATTTTTCTCTTGAATGATAAAGACACCAAAATGTAAAAAACTGAAAAACCTAAAATGTCCTGTGCTTAACTTTCACTCACGAATCCCAGTAATTCCCTCTTGAACTGTTTTATAGAGCTTTGGCACCTGTCCCCCAGAGTAGCAAAGCTGAAGGACGTACCAGCCTCACATTTATTAAATCTACCCAATGATTTGAAACAAAGAATATTAATAAAAGGTCATGTGGTTATTGAAAAAAAGGTACAAAAGGAAGGATTGGTTTGTTAATGGATTAGTGATGTATGTTAATGAAATGACAGGAAATGTTGAAAAGGAGACAAAAGTCAACTTGAATGACAACATGAAGGGTTCAGAATTCAGAGAGACTCAAATGGGATAAGGTGTTTGTTTAAACTTAAAGGAAGTGTGAAGATAAAGAACACTGATACGGTGGCTTGACTAATAAAAGATCGGTGAGACGCGAGGCACCTGGGAGTGTGTGAGGAGTTGGGAGACCTGGACTTGAGCCCCAGCCTGATCCTTTAACTGTTTGTTTATTGCCCACGTCATGTACTCTCTGCTCCTCTGTTGTTACATGCTCCTCTGTTGTTACATGCTTTGTAAACCTGGAAGGCAGTTAAGTTAAGGGAGCCCAAGCTGTCAGAAAATTCTTATTAATAAACCCTCTAAAACTCAAACTCCTCTGCCATGGAGTTAGCTTCATAAATCATGTAAAGAGTGGAAGGGTGGTGTATGAGTGTGTGTGCTCTAGTTTGCTGGAAGTATTCCTACTAAGATCTTTGTATGCAGCTGGATGGCAATATACATCCACATGCACAAAAGTGGACATGAAAAGCACATTTAGGCCTTTTATTTCATTCATTCATTCACTCACTCATTGGTTCCCTTTCAGCATGAATGAGTGGCAAAGTACCCTCTCAACCAGATAATACCTGCTTTTAATTTCTAACTATCGAGTTAAAAGGTTTTATGCTCCATCCAAGGTATTCCTGACAACAAGCAGCTAGCGGGAGTGGAGCTCAGGAATTCCTAACACAATAGTAGGTATAAGCCAGACTCTTAAGGCAAATTGGTTTACTTTCTGTTAGGGGGTATGGGAAAATGGAAATAAGAAAGAATTCCCTACATTCTTCTCTTTCCTCCTAATGAGGATATCCTGGCACCTGACTGGTTCTAGTTGGCCTAATCTCAAAAGTTTCTCCAGGCAGAAAGTGTGTGCCTGGCTTTGTATCGTAGCTGAAGCCACCCAGCACCCCCTCCAGAAGAACCCTCTCAATCCTTTCCTTTTCTAACCATCAACTTTCTTAACTTTCAAGCCCTCTCTCTGTCATCAGCTTTCCAGAAATATATTCCATGTTTTCTAGCATAATTGGTGTTTTTAGTTTGTATTAAATTCTATTTTTCTAACCATAATTCCTTCCCTTTTCTGATACCTTATAACAAACCCTGTGACATTTGTAGTTTCTCCACTTCTATAAGAAGAAATTTTGGGTATCAGAGAAAAGCAGTAAAATACATTTTCTGTAGTTTTAGAGGCATTCCCAGTTTTAGCTTTATTAACTGAGTATCTATCGAGAAGCTTTTTGTCCTTAATTCCTGTGAAGGATTTAAAGTAATTACGTCATCTATTTCTATACTTAAGGAGGTGAAACACCAACTAAGCCTTGGTATGAGCCAACACAAACATAAAAAATATATATCACCACCCATCTCTTTTTTATGATTGAAACCTAAGTCAATTATTGACAAGTAACAGGTCTCAAGCATAGCTTATGTCAAGTCATCAGGCCAATAGCCCAGTGCAAATAATACAACATTGTAAGCCCAACCAGAAACATACCAAATGCATGCTTTGCACTGGACTTATTCAGGACTTCGTTCTGGCACTTTGTAACCCAATTTTGCCAAACAACTTATGTTTCTACACTTGTTGAACTAATCATGAAAAGTCTGGGGTAAGTTTTTTGTTGTTTTGTTTGTTTGTTTGAGGGGGCAGAGGGTCTAGGAGTAGAGGAAGTAATGATTTTTAGGAAACTGGGAGTTCCTCTTTAGGATAAATATTCTTCATAAGGCAAGTGTGATTGGTAAGGTGTTAAAAATACGGCCCAATAACTTGAACGCCTTTGGTGGCTGAGAGGTTCCTTCGGGTTCTAGAGCACCGCTGGGAGTAATTAGGACCCCTAAGAGTCAGACCAGCTGTGGCCCATCTGGGATGAAGTGTCTTTTCATTTGCAAACATTGGATAAAATTTAAGAAAGCTATAATACAAAGAAAATGGAATTGAAGGGACCTTTATAATGCACCTGGTCTGCCCTCCTGCCTTGAGGAATATTGACCTTAAACCATTTCTGAGAGTCAGAATCTACACTGTGGACCAGTCTTAGATAGCTGCGCTCTTTTCACTCCACCAGCAACACATGCAAGTAGTTATCACCACTTGCCACTGCTGTTTGCCTTTATAACTAACCTCAATTCTCCCTTCCATAATTACTTGTCTTCCATGGAGAGAATGGACTCCTGTCCAGAGTTCTCTATATTGCAACATGTTTGGGGTTCAGTGGAGCTAAGTTACTTCTCAAGGGTTTTCTCTTTGATGTAAACAATTCACATTCATTTCAATTTTATTTAATAGTCCAATTTTCCAACCCTTGAAACACAGCTGCCTCACTTCTTTAACTATTTTTTCTCAGAAAGGGAGATTTAAATATGTCCTGCAATTTTTGGTGTCCAGAGTATTTAAGGTATTTAGGAGAACATAGAGTTTAAGACATAGTCAATATCCTCATGAAACTCAATCTATTAGAAGAAGATTAGCAAGTAACTATAGTGCTATGGAAAAAATCCCCAAGTGATTAATCAGGAGATTCAGAGAAGGAATACATTTTTATAGACAGAGAGAGAGGTGAGAAAAAAGAGAGAAGGGCTAACACCGTATATCAGACATTGCTGAGCGTGGCTTGTTTCCCTGCAACATGGAAGGGTTGCCTGGGAGCAATTGGACATATCAGCTGGGATGGAGCAGCTACTGGGGAAACAGAGCCAGAATCAGGTGCTGGAAGAAACTCTAGTCCAACAGGCAGAACATGATGTGTGGAAAGGATTGGAAATAAGCACAGATGGTAATCCAGACTGCCAAGCTTGGGGGTATGGAAGTAAGGAAAAGAGGTGGCATAGTAAGAGGTGGCAGGGACAAAAGGAATAACACAAAGGAAAGAGGAAAACTGACGTAAAGACAGAAGA
Source organism: Miniopterus natalensis (assembly GCF_054644295.1). NCBI lineage: Eukaryota > Metazoa > Chordata > Mammalia > Chiroptera > Miniopteridae > Miniopterus > Miniopterus natalensis. Next base: position 128,750,954 of record NC_142081.1, read on the forward strand.
GCAGCAATGAAAACATGAAGAATGTTATTTAGACGTACCAATCTGAAAAGCCATTGGAATTGGGGGCAAAGCCACTGAGGTTCTCAGATACAATGTAAAATCTAAAGAATGACACGAATAGCAAAGATTTCTGGCAATGCATATCAGGCATAAACAAGGGCATCCTGTGCGTTCGCTCACCTACCTTCACACCAGTGTTACTGAGTAGGCACTATCATTGCCGTTCTGCAGTTAAGAAAACCAGTGGTCAGAGATTAGGTGACTCCCCCAGGTTACACTGTGCTTAGTGAAGGAGCAGGGGCTTGAGCACTGCTGGAATATTTTCAAGAGAAGCATTTTCCTGGGGGCTGGTGCCTCCTCTGCAGCCCTGAGCTGGGTCTCGACGGGGAACACTTGGGTAGATTTTCCCTTTTCAAGCTGCATTGAAAGGCACATCACAGTCAAGAACTGCATTTGGTTTCCAACAGCTCAGGCATATACAGAAAGGACAGAAGTGCAAGGAAAGGAAGGGGTTGGGAGAAACACCATCTTGCTTTCAATATTTTCTCTATGAATAAAATATTTCGTCTGAATAAAAAGGAAAACAGAAAGAAGACAATGAAAACAACACAATGGGGTACTGAGATGCCAGCTTCACTAAGGGAAGCTAGAATGAAAATAAAGAACTGAAGTTAATCCAAGGAAAGAAAAAGCAGTTAGGAGCCCTAAGAACATAGTCACCTGCCAAAGTAACCAACAGCTTTAACCACTAAAGAAACTTCTACGTTGGTTGGGGAGAAAAAAACTGCCAAAACCAGGAAGTTAGGGAGGGGAAACCAAAAAACAAAAACAAAAACTCCTGGATTCAAAAAAAAAGTAAAGAAAAAATGAAAGGTCTTCGGGCCAAGTTAAAGGAGAAGACAGTGTTACTGTTTCAAGGAAAATTATAATATAATTAGGAACAGACGCTGAGCCGGTTCATCTATGTCAGATCCACCACAACGCCCGCCGGTCATCGTTCTGTAGGAAAACCACAGCTCAGGTTCAACTGTGTTGATATGAATTTCAGTTTTACCACGTTAATTAAAGAAATAGCTATCATCTTTCTAAGCCATGCATGTTTGCCTTTTTCTTCTTCTTTTTTCTTTTTTTCTTTTTTACCGGTGAAAGTTTTACTTCTTATATAGAATTTGGGATTGAAATCTGTAGAACGACTTTCTAATTTTCTCAGCAACCTGACTGTTTATAAAACTTACTTTTCTTAAAAAAAGAAAAAAACAATGACTTACTTTTCTTGGTAGACATGTATGTACCAAGGGCTCAAACGTATTAAACACATATACATTGGTACCTCGGTTTTCTAATGTAATTCATTCTGGAAGACCGTTCAGGTTCTGAAATGTTCAACAACCAAGGGATCAATAGCCGACAGCTGGGCCGCAGGATCTTGCCCTCAGTGGAAGCCACGTGGCATGTTCGACTTCCGAGGCGCGTTCGAAAACCGAAGCATTTCCTTCCAGGTTTACAGCATTCATAAACTGAAATGTTCATCAATGGAGATGTTTGAAAACCAAGGCACCACTGTATTTATATTCAAGATTTGAAATGCTAACTGGACTTTTCAATGACCAGGACCATGTTTCAGCTGGGCCAGCAATTTCAGCCATTTTAGAAATCCATGCAAATCACCATGAATCGGTCCTACATTGACAATCAGTGTCAGTCATCATATGATCAGACAACCATATCAGTTGTATGCCAATCTGTTGTGGAACTAAAAGGTATTGACAGGATATTGCCCAAAGAACTGTATATTGGCTCAGTTATAATTGAGAGATGTGGAGCATGAAAATAAACAGTTCACAGAACATACAAAGTACCATATTGAATCAACCCAAAGATCTATCTAACCCATGATCAGGCATTCACACACATTTTAAAATATGTCGAGGTAAGAGGGGCCGCTGTCCCTCCAGGCACCATCTGCAACTAGCTGCACACCCTCACCACCAAGATCACACAGTAAAGAAGAACTGAGCGTGCCCACAAACCTTGGCCCTACCACCCAGACTTGCCTACCTAGATGGCAGATTACCAGACACCCCTCAGCTGTAACCTGGGCTTTCATATTTGAAGGGGCTAAATGCTTTGTCTGAAACTGGAGCTGATACCCTTAAGCAGAGGTGTTATCAGCATATTTTTGGACATGAAAGCTAAATCTATGCTTTACCCCCAGCCTTTAAGGTATTTTTTCCTGGACAATTGTGCTCATCTCCTAATATACCTCAAGCCTTCACATTCCCAGTCTCCACACTGTACCACTGGCCCATTATTCCCCCACACTCACAACAAAATGACCTTCTGAGAGCTAAATTGGATGGCCTCACTCCTCTGCATAAATAAGGAGTCTGCTGGTTTCTGTTGCTTATTTGCAAATGGGCCTTGTTTTGCAAAGGCTCACATTCTATGTCATGATTTGCTTTGAATATTTCCCCCCATGAACCAGCAGACAAACACACCTCCTACCACCTCTTGCAATGTTTAAAGTCCACTTCATCAGTCAGCTTTTCCATGAAGCCTGTACAGTACTCTCCAAACAAAAACAATCTATGGTCCTTTATGTTTTCACGGTACCTTGACCATTCATTTATTTACCCATTTAACAATTATTCATTGAACATATACTATAGTCTACATGCTGTTCTGAGCATGGAAGATACAGCATTCAACAAAATTGGCAAAGTCCCCACTTCAGGAAGCTCCCATTTGAGTGGAAAGAAACAAACAATAAACAAGTATGTAAGAAAATATATCTCTGAAGGCAAAAAATACTATAGAGGAAAGCAGTGTAAGGTATATAGGAGAGCAAGGGAGAGAATGAGCATTATGATTTAAATTAGGCTGGTCAGGGAGACTTTATTAAGAGGTGAGATTGAGCAGAGACTTGAAGGAAGCAAGATTGAATCATGCAAGATGTCAGATAAAGAGCATTCTACATGGAAATGAATGTAGTGTAAAGGCCTTGAGGTAAGATCATGTTCTAAACCCCTCCAGGAGGGCAGTGGGCTGAGTGGGGTGAACAAGGGGGACAGTGGCAGGAGATAAGGTTGGGAAGGTAGTGGGGAAGGGGAGCAGATAAGGCAGAGGCTTGTAGAATAGGCAAAGGACTGGGCTTTTTCTTTGCATGAGATGAGAAGCTTTTGGAGCACTTTGAGCAGATATGTTGTAATCAGATTTATATGAAAGAGTTCCTCTATAGAGAAGAACTGGATGAAAAAACAACAGCAGATGCAGGTTATCACTTAAGAAGGAAGTCATTCCCATTGTACAGGTGACAAGTGTTGGCTTAAATAGACGGAAGGGTGGATAGGACAGAAAGCATCAGAGTCAAGACTCATTTTGAAGACAGGTTCTGCTAATACATTAGATGTAGGAGTTTAAGATAACTTCAAGATTGTTTGCTTGGCTGACATGGAGAATGAAGAAATCATTTACTGAGATGAAGGACTGGGAGGAGCAGGTTGAAATGGGAGGAGGAGGGAGAATCAGATCCTTTTTGTACAGGACATATTTAAGATATCAATCCTGGTGGACTCAAGGACTTAGCAGTTGGATATTCACGTTTGGAATTTAGGGGAGAAGTCTAGCTTAGAGATGTAAATGAAGGGGAGTTGTCAGGTATTTAAAGCCATAAGGTTGAATGAAATCATTCAGGGAGTGAATATGCATAGAGAAGAGAGATCAAAGGCCTGAGCCCTGGGATACTCCAATATTTAAATTTTGGGTTACTAAAGAGAAGCAGAGTCTGGTGTCCTAGACCACATGAAGCAAATTTTTCAAGAAGGAGGACCAGCGTGTAAAATCAGCCAGGGGCTATCAAGTAAGTACTACCCCCTCCCTGGATTTAGTAGCATGAAGGTCATTGATAACCCTGAGAAAACATTTGGGTCAAGTGGTGGAGGCAAATCCTGATCGGAATTGCTTCGAGGAAGAGTAAGGTGGTAAGAAGTTCACGCGGTGATTTGAAAGATGCTCTGCTATAACAGAATGCAGGGAAGCAGCGAGTCAATAAAAGACATTTTTTTAGACAAGAGATATTTCAGCAAATTTGATGCTGATGAGAAAGATTCAAAAGGAGAAAAATTTGATAATACAGGAGATAGATGCTGAAGTGATGCTCTTTAGTAGGCCAAAAGGAATGAGATCCAGCGTATAAAAGAGATTTTAGGTATAAAAGAGATTTCAATCTGGCCTTGGGTTGAAAAAGGAATAGTTCATCTATTTTGTCCAGGCGGAAGGTGCAGATAGGGTCATAGCTGTGCTGGTGGGCACACTAGGAAGTTCCTTTATGATCATTTTTATTTTCCTAATGTTTCAGGAAGCAGGATCACGTCAAGGTGCTGGGTGAAAGAGGGAGGTGTGAAATAGTGGTTTAATAGAGAGTGGGAGAATGAATGGACTAAAGAAATGGAGTGGGGCCCCCTTGAGCACCCCCTACAGGTTGTGAACTTAAAGAGAGACCATTGAGTTTGGTTCATGCTCCCAACCCTTCTCACTCATCCACACACACACACACACACACACACATACTTAGGATTCAGGTTAGGTGTTCAGCTCATTTCCCTCACTTCTAAGCACTTAAAATATATATCTTTTAATCATTTTTGAACTTCCAGCACCTAGCAAAAATGCCTAATAAATACTTGTTAATCGTGATTACATGAAGGACTAAACACACATAAAAGGGACATATTCCTGTCCCTCCCATCTTGAGGCTACATAAATCAGACTTATGAGCATCTCTAAGTTAAGACAGTGTTGTACATAGCATTGTTCTTAGCACACAGAGCACAGAGCATTGTACTTGGTAGGACTGAATAGATATTTGATTAATAAGTGAGCGAGGGAAGCTTTTTAGGCTCTATTATAGATTCCTGTATATTAGGAGACTCAAATTCTCAAGATTTCCCCAGCCTGGTCAGAAAAATGGCTTGTCCTTTGTCTTCATAATAACAATAGATTTTTAAATTTTGAGGCAAGCAAGGACAAGACAAGCTTCAGAGAAATGACTGTTTCTCACAACCTATGAACATCCCAAACTAGTCTGCAGAAAGGTAACCTGAGGCATAGAGAGGCCACGCAAACCTAAAAGTCACCCGTCTGAGCTCTTGTTTAGAAGTTGTCCAGATATAATTCACGATATGCTGGCCCTCAGTCTGCACTTGAACAAAGGATAAAGAAGGTCAATATATAAGATACAATTTATTGTTATAATTGGACCTCCCTACATTGCTATACATACAATGTATTTAATTATTTATACGATGCCTCATTCCACTAACAATTTTTTTTTAATTCTCACCTGAGGATATTTTCTCCATTGATTTCTAGAGAGAGTGAAAGGGAGAGAGGAGTGAGGGAGAGAGAGAGAGACATCTATGTGAGAAAAACATTGATTGGTTTCCTCCCACACATGCCCAGGCTGGGGCAGGCAACCTGCAGCCCAGGTACGTGCCCTTGACCAGGAATCGAACCCGCAACGCTTTTGTCTGCAGGCAGTGCTCTAACTACTGAGCCAAATCAGACAAGGCTCCAATAACAACTTAAGGAAGCATATAGTTTGATATTTTTCACAAAGAGCAAAAAGTGTTAAATCTTGCAGTCTCTGCAAATCCTATCAGGGTCCTGGCGCCATGGCTATTTGTCCAGTGTGCTGTGTCCATTCCATGTAACCCCATTTACAATCATTAAAATTCCTCTTTTACCTTTTCTCTCCAGAAGTAAAGTTTCCATCCTAATTCTTCCCAAACAGGTGAGGGAGGAGTGACGGAGGAATTTCCACAGCCATGCCGGGAGACAAAATCAGAGCCAGATGCCCAACTTTCTGAATCAAGTAGACTCACTCATATGCCATAAAAATGAGTGATGTATTTATTATAAGCCTCTAATTAACAAAATATGGTTTTAACATGCAGCCAGCTGAGTGTATGCCACTGTGTGCCCATAAAACACGGCTGGCAAATTGGAAATAACATAACCGCTCAGTCCCTGCAATTGTCACCGCATTAAGAAGACCCAGCTTGAGTTTTGCCCTATATCCACCTAATGTTACCACACAAGGAGCAAAGTCAAATGCCTAGTCCATGTTTAGCACATAATTCACTTCATAAAAACTTTTGAGTATATACTGTAGGCAAAACTAACATATACAGAGTCATCGAAAATAAAAGCTGTTCTCAATCGATAGCCCAAATGTAAGACATGCTTGTAAATCAGAACTTCGTTTAAAATTTTGTCAAATGACCATTGTGTAAATTAGTTTGCTAAAATGACTGTTTGGGGGGCAAAGGCTAGACAGGGGTGGGCAGGCGCGTCACCACCTACCAACATGATGGCAACCAACCGCCTGCACATGCCGACCAACGCTAACTGTGCTAAGGGGGGATTTAAAAAATCATCACCATTCAGGGCAGTGGCTGCCATGCAGAGAGCTGACTCCCAGCATTAAAAATGCCAGCAGCCAGAGGAGAGTCAGGGCTGATAAACAGGTCAAATAAAATCGTGTTTCTGGGGTAATACTTGGTTTTGAAAGCTGGGGGTGTCCTGATCGTATTCAGTTAACCACACGTGGGGCCACTGCATTTTCTCTGCTGTGAAAAGGCAGGTGTTACCACACCAGGAAGTTGGTAGCCTCGCTGGTTGCTCTCTGAAGCCTCGCCCCTGGGACTCAGGTCTCGCTTATTTCCAACCAGTGCCCTTAGCCTGCCCTCCCACAGTCTGTTAAGCCCCATGTTGAGTAGGGAATTGAATAAACAAGTCTTTATTTAGAAAAGACCGAGTTTTCCTTATACATTTTCATTTCTGGAGAGTGATGCATTCTCTCTGAGATGGGCACTGAGAATGCCCTATAAAAATTCAACACGCCCAAAAGCAGAGCACAGTCTCTGGAAAGAGCTTCCTGGTGCTAGAGGCAACAAGGGTATGATTTCTAGTAATCTGTGAAAATTCACTGATTCAAATGACAGAAATGAATGGATTAAAAAAACCATCAGGGAGTATTAATGCCACAGTCCTATTTATTTAGTCACTGTCTTGTACGTTCAAATCTATAATAAGGTATCAACATTAAATATCAATCAATCAAATAACAAACAAGCATCAATTAATCAATATTTATTAAGTATCTAGCCTGTGCCCAGAATATTACTTGGTGCTAGAAAGGGATGAAAGATAAATATGAGACATTTTCCCTACCCTTTCTATATTTAAAGAGTACATAATTTACTTTAAAAAATTTTGAGTATATACTGTAGGCAAAACTAACATACACAGACTTATTGGAAATAAAAGCTGGAATCTATCTATAGCCTAAATTTCAGACATGTTTTCAAATCACTGTTTATATCTCCAAAGAAATTTAATCATTTTTTCCATATGAAGCACATTAAAATATTTAAAGATACTATCCATATGTCTTTTTTTCCAAGCTAAAATTTCTTTAACCACTTCTCATGTGACAAGATTTTAAAAATCATTCCCCATCTTTATTGCCTCTTTTTAAATACACTCTCGTTTTAAGCATCTCTCTTAATGTGATATGACTCTATGCTTTTGCTCTATGGAATTCCATCTTATCTGTGAAACGGCAGAGTTAAGCCAGATTAATATGATTGCATCCTGCCATCATTAAAGAAACTGATTTGAACAAACTTTCCTTCCCCTGGTTCTCTGCATGTAGGAGACCTCCACGAAATATCCGCAGAAAACACTGTCTTCAGAGCAGACATATTGAGAAGAGACTAGGATAGTGTGGCAACCACTGTACAGGATGTGGTTTCAGAGAATTTGTCAGGAACAGAGGTTCGTGTCACATAGAGTGACAGATGGATGGACTCATTTACAGGGTCTCCAAATGTATGATCTGCAGAGGCTTTTGGAGCTCATCTGGTCCAGCTCAGTCTCTTTACTGAGTAGGAACCAGAGACTCAGATGCCAAGTAACCTGTTCAGGAACAACACTGTGTGTAGCAGGTTGTATTTTCCAAAAATGTTAGCAGCAGTATTTCTGATCCCACCTGATCTTTTAAAACCCTGCCACATCTCCATCAAGAAGTGGGGTTTATTTCCCTCTCCTAGTGATAACTTTGACGGGGAGATGCTGCATGACTTCCCAGGCTAGATCACAGTTGACCATATGGCTTTTGCATAGTTCTCTATCACCTCCATCTCTCAATCTGTCTTTTTATCTCTAGCTCTAGTTCTACCTCTAGCTCTAGCTCTCCACACATCTTTGGAGCCCTGAATTACCACATAATTATTCTCTAGAAGCCAACACACTGGTGAGACCATGTGGAGAGGCCAAATTGGCATCTGAGAAGCCCCACTGTCCAGCTGTTTGAATCTTCCAGCTCAAGTGACAGAGCTTTCACATGAGCTTCCCAAGCAAGAACCACCTAGCTGATCGCAGAACCATAAGAAGTAAGAATAAAATGTAATTATGTTAAGCCATTAAGTCATTAGGTTTGGAGATAGTTTGTCACTAACCAACAGACCGTTGGGACACTATGTTCGGCAGGGTGGGGGAGAGGAGGAGAGGAGGGGAGGGGCAAGACCTTTTCTTCAAAGTCCCTTCGTTCTGTAGACAGTCTTTAATTTTCTTTCCTTGGAATTGCCTTGATGTGCAATGATAACAAAATGTGGTCAGGGCAAGACTCCAAATGAGAAATTCTCTGCAGAAAGTGATCCGATCCAATGGAAAGTCCAGACCCTTTGTCACATTCTTTTACCAGTACCTTCTCCTGCCCTATTTGTACGCAGTTACCCTGCTTTAGTGAATCTGGAAATGAGTGCCCCACACTAGAAAGGAAGGCACATGTAACCAGGCACGTGTCAGTCCTTCATGAGTGTGGTGAGGACCACTAAGAAGCAGTAGGCTATGCACCAAACTCCTAATTTCAGTGAGGAGGGCAGGTAGAGTCATTATTAGGTGTTCATAGAAAAAATATATATTCTGAAGAAAGTATCCCCTGCAGCCCTTTAAAATCAAATCAAATCTGGGGTTTCTAGGGAAACAAACAGTATTCAAGACCGCAGAGCTAGAAGTTTTATACCTTTGATTGATTAAATAACCTTGCCAAACTATTATTTACTCCAACGTAGGAGAAATCAAGCAAAAAATGTCTGAAGTTACTTCAAAATTTATGTCCTGGGATTTTTGTTTTCTCATTTTTATCAGATTTTCTGGGAATTTTTATTAGTAGGGAGCATGAAACCAAGCATTGGTTGCAGATAGCTGTACAAGGGCGTCAGTAAGCAGAGGAAGGGGTAGAAAATGAGAATGCCACATCCAGAGAAAATCATTATGGTCCTGATAATTCTTGGTGGATATATGCCTAGGAAGAAAGGGTAAAAATAATTCTGGAAAAATAGGACTCTGACAATGGGGTTTATTAAAAGTTATTTTTAATTGATTGCTGTTCAATTCTATACTAGAAAATTTGGGGAGGTCATTTTTATGTAATAAGATGAATAGGTATTTTTGCCCCTAAAATCTGGCTTTAAGAAGATGATATTCTGGTGGGCAGTGGTGTTTCTGGGACTACAAACGAGAGTCCTTCCAAAGTAACTCTGGGCATTTAGAGCCAGGCTACCCTGTGCTGCTCTTAGAAGATGACTTGCACTTTTTGTGCCTGTCTCTGCAAAGGGAAGTGACCCATAGGGGCTTAGCAGTGGCATTATCCCCTGGCTACCAGGCATGGTTTCTCATTGAGATAAAGACTAAGACTATGGAAAAAAGAAAAAGGTCAGGAGGCCTGGTTCTGGTTCATGCCATGACAAAACTACCTGTGTGCCTCTGGGCTGGTATTTCTGATTCTTTCTCTAAAATTGTCCTCATCGGGCTCATAGGCTTCTCCAATCTTGTCTGGCTCTGGAACCACTGCTTCCATGACACATGTTTAAGATGTCTTTTCTTATTTTTTCAGTAGTGGTTTTTGTCAAATGTAAAATTAGATTAGGGGCACCCAAATATCTAACAGGGATATCCCTTTAAATCTAAAAGAAGTACCTGCTGGCCACTGCTCTTAGAGAACCCATTACTCTTTGGCAGCTCAGGGTCCCTTTCTCACACATGATCTGCAAGTGCCATCGGTGGCCTCTGTGCTGCCCTGTGACCATCAAGGATGCCACATCCTTGGCCAGGTGGCTGCCCAAGGGTGCACATGGGCCCATCAGCCATATAGCTTGCCTGGTCTTAGAGGCAAGAGTCTGCCATGGGACCAGAATTCACTCAGAGGCTGGGAGTTAACTAGCTTGTGAAGGGGTGACTCTCTCCAACAGGAAACCTCACCCAGGTCCCCGGAGTTGTCACAACACTGAGCTCCAGAACAGCGAAGGAGGAGCGTTTGGCAGCTGAAGAGGGAGGATCAGGGCCTGTTACAAGGAGAGTGGAAGGAAGATTATAAGGATATTTTTAGAAGGATGCAAAGAAGATTTGAAGATGATGAGGAGTGGGTGAGAAGGAGACTAGCAGAAAAGGAAAAGCCAGGGAGCAATAATGAGGCAGAAAAGCAAGAGAATGAAGAAGTGATCCTGACCAAGAAAGAGAAACCAAAATAGTACGAGACATAATGAATATGATGGGGGGTGGGGAGCAGAGAGGAGAAGGGGAGGGAAAAGGACAGACAGACAGAGAAAGAGACAGAGACAGTCTCCACTAGTATTTGACCAAACAGCTGGCCTCCATAGCCTAGTCAAGCTGACACATAAAATTAACCATCAGATATGCTGTGATTGAAAACACCTTATACAGAGCAGGGACCCCCAAAGAGCTGTCACCTTTTTCAGTCTCTGTATCTCTGTCTGTCTCTTTCTTTTTTTCTCTTGGATGTAATTAACATTTAAGTCAGTAGACCTTGAGTAAAGAAGATTATACTCCAAATTTGGGGTGGTCTTCATCCAATCAGTCAAAAGCCTTACGAGCAAAGACTAAGTTTCCTCAAAAGAAGGAATCCTCAAGACTGCAATACAGCAATCCTGATCGAATTTCCATTTCCAGCCTGCCAGTCCCTACAATCCCGTGAGCCAATTTCTTAAAATAAATCTCTCTATATAGACTTATGCCCCCTCTTGGTTCTGATTACCTGAAGAGCCTGCCTAATCTAAATTACTATTCACAACTGCCCTGCAAAGAAAGCATCATTGACCCACCTCATAGATAAGAAAGTTCCAGAGAGTTTATCTTCCCCAGTCACCCCTATCTTACTAACTTCCCTCAAGGTCTTTCATCTGGAAAAAGTAGACATTTATTCAAATCTAGGTCTTTCTTACCTGTAAATCCCTTGTGTCGGAAGCCTGCAAAGGCTTTTACAGTCATTTTGTCCCATTTGAGGAATTCAAAACTTTTTAGGAATGTCATTTGGCAACATCTGACCAGAGGGGCAGATTCCTCTCACCATCCTGTGGCTCTGGCAGTTACATAGTCTTGTTTATAAGTGGCCAGTCCATGGAGATTAGGAAGGAGCATTGGACACGAAGGAGCTCACTCACTTCCCCAATGCCAAGACCTAGGAGAAATACCATTTCAGACAATGGATTACTCATACTCAGGAAATGCTATGGCTAAAATTCCTGGCCCATTTCCCCTCTGCTTCATGTGCTGTTCCTTACCCTGATTAGCATGGCTTCCTATGTTTGGTTGATTTTCAACATTTCATAGTAAGGGGCAAGCCTTGTCCAATGCATTGCCAAGTCTTAAATTATACAGGAGTGCAAACCCCTCTTACATGAATTTTGTCCCTTTTCTCAACTCACGAGCTTAGCCCAGAGTATATACACCATGCCCAACATTAATGATCTTGAACACATTTGTAGCTCATAGATCAGTCAGGTGTCTCACAAGAGCCTAAAGAAGGCAGGGGGTTAACCACCAACGGAAGCTCAACTTCAACAGCCTTTATTAACTCTGAGAGTAACTCTAACCACTACCTCCAGGAGACGGCAATGGGACCTAGTTCCCCTCGCCTTTGAGTACCACAGAGCTGATATTTAGGAAGGAAAAACTGCCAGTACACCTGTAGGTGCCTCATGTGGCTTTTACTCCCCACCAATGTAATCAAGGTAATAATCACTTTTCTTCTTGATTTTTTTTCCTGCCAGAGGTAAGTGATTTCTCCTACTCAGAGCTTTTTGTTCTGCTCTCAAGTATCAATGCTGACTCTCTTAGCTATCAAATTACCAACCAGCATTTTTCTTAGACCTCCAGAGCGAGGACTGTAAAAGTTTGATGAAGCAAACCAGCCTGGTACCCTGAAAAGACCATGGGAGGTGCAACGCAATGACTCAGTCGCTTAACCTCTTTGGAGTCCATTCAGTGTAATCAATATTTATCAACTCTTTCATATGTACTGGGCATTATGTTGAATTCCAGAGACATAAAGACTAATGAGTCACTCACTGCCTTGCCTTCAGAGAATCTAAGGTCCACTGGGGGTGGGTGGGGGAGCAGCCATGTATAAAAACAATTCCAATACTGGATGATATAACAGGAGGGCATAAGGTGTGCTGGGAAGTACTACATGGAATGGTTTGCTCCATCTAGGATGCGTTTTAGAGAATGTTCTCAAGGAAGGTGAGACCCTCAGCAGAAACTCACATGAGGAAGAAAGAGGCTGAAGTAAAAGATTTCCATGTCTCTCCTCATCTTACAGCTCTGAAATTCAGTAACTTTATGGATAAATCCAAGCAATTTTGAAAACCAGGACCACCTAGAGTTGGGAGGTTTTTGAGGGGAGTGGGAAGCTATACAAACTAACACCTGCTCAGAGCTGGCTGTTGGACAGAACCCCAAAGTCAGGTAGCTTCCCCACACAGTCTCTTCCAAACCACAGGAGTCCATGTCAGCCTTGTGACAAGTGAGCAAAAGTGCTCCCAGAGCCCTCACTGCAGACTCTGTGCTAGAAGAACTCAGGTTAAAATGGTTCTGCACTGGGGAGCCCACAGCCTGGCAGAGGGAAAGGAAAGGAGGGGATGGGGGAGCTCAGACTGCAAACCAGGCACCACGTAGCACATAGAGAGGTGCCAACAAGGAGCTCATTAAAGGGAGGAATCTGCTTCCAGAGGAATCGAAAAGGCTTCATAACATACACACTTCCAACTAAAAAACTATCAAAAGGCTTGAGAGGTACCAGGAAGAAAGGAAGAGCATTCTACACAGAACAAACATGTAAGTCAAGGGGAAAATAAAGAAATTTTAGGAAATCCTAAGCTAATTTAGACCAGAGCTATGGAATACAATATTTATTAATATTATTATAAACATTACTTATTTAGTGCCTACTCAGTATGCCAAAAATTTAAATGTCCTATTTCACCCTTCACTCCCAGGTGGGATATGGGTGTCATCCCCATTTTTCAGATGAAAAAACTGAGGCTTAACTCCCCAAGCTGGGATTTTTAACAGAGGTGTTTCTGATTCCAGAGTCCACGTTCTTAACGGCTATTAAGACTATGCTTGTTTAGGATGCAGTATCTGATGCCCTGCTGGAAAATAGATGCTTAACCCCAAAGGCAATAGAAATAGTGTCACTTTTAAGGAGAGGGCTAATATATTACCGCAGATAAATCTGGCAGCGGTATGGAAAATGATCTGAAGCACAGAAAGACTGGAGATAAGGAGTTCTTTGACCTGGCTGCTATTGTAATCATATATTTGCAAGAGTCATAAAAGGTTCTGGAGTGAAGCAATAGCAGTGGAAAAGGGAAAGAAAAATACATATTAAAAAAAAACACGTTGTGGAGATAATAGAATTGCTAGGACTAGGCTAGTGACTGGATATGGTGGGAGAGGTGAGAATAAGGGGCTTCGAGAAAGTATGTTGGTCCGTGTAAGGCTTTAACTCATACCTTTCTTTCAAACCACAACTCCAGAGTCAGGAGTTAAGAAAAGGAAAAAGGACATGAGGACATAGAATTAAAATGCAAAAACGTGTGTATTCAAAGACTTGGGAAGAGAGGCTTTAGCTGGATCTGTCTTCTGATACGTGGTGTGGCTCCTGACACATGGTAGGACCTCAATAAGCATTTATTGAATGAGTAGATGAATGAATGAGTCAGCTCATCTGGACTGAAAGATCTTAGTAGCACACACTTGAATGGGGGAGTTTGGGCAGCCACCAGTTCCATGAACCCCACACGCTACTGTGATTAATGTTGCTTTTTCCAGAAGTCTTGGCCTGAAAAATCAACACTGAACACCTGAATTAAAAGGAAAAAAAAAAAAAAACACCATTGGCACAGCTTGCTGTTCACAGTAGGAGACTCCCAGCAACATTGCCAAAATCCCGGAGGCCCAATACCTTTCTGACTTAGCAATAACTCCCAAGTTAAACAAATTGCCAAAGAGTTATAAGCTTCTTATTAGTTGGATAGGTTCCTCCAATTGCTCTGTTGGCTTCACTTTCCCTGCACACATGTTGGTGAGTTCCATCGATAATTCGTGTGCCTGCAAGTTCGCTGTGCTGCTGAGGAACGCTGGCATTTCTCGGTTAGCATCTGCCTTGTGATCTATGATCTACGATCTCCACTCCCTCTTGCCTTCACTTTGAACTGAAGTGCTGTGTTAAGCAACCCCACTACCCACCATCCAACAAGCTGAGACCTGAGTCTTCATTAGTGTTACAACACTTGCACTTTATCCCAGGCTAACCAGTAACACCAGTATTCAAACTGCAAACTGCAGGGCGACAATAACCACACAACCCAAATGAAAGGGCCTGCACCGTTTCCATGATGTCCAGGAGCTGGCATGGCACTGGAGGTAGCTGGGACGCAGGTCACAGAAGGTTTAAACAGGACAGGTTTTGGAAAAAGCTCAAAACCATGAAAAGCTAAAATGGAAATTTCATGTTCATTTGTAGCCCTCAATTTACCCAGCAGGCACTGAAATGGAGAAAAAGTAGAGAAAGGGTACATTTCACCTGAGTAAAGATTAAACTGATCCTTTGGGGGAAATTTTTCACTTTAAAAATTAAATTGTCCATTTCAGTTAACAACCCTAATCCATAAGTTACTATCCAAACCTTTATTTCATTTTGAGTTGAGCAAAATTTAGCTACCATATACCAACTTTTGTTTCTGCATGGATTTCTATATAATGTGAGATCAGTGTGATGGTTTCATTATACCACATGAAATGAAAATATTCCATTCAAAGTTTATTCCTCAAGGGAAGTTCCTTGAAAGGAATTATAAACTAGGTTTCTGTTTTGTTTTCTTTGAAAAGCACAAATGTCTATAGTACACTGGTTCTGTTCTTCTTTTGGGCTTATGACAGGGGACCACAGGGTTAGTTCTGTACACTATTTCCATTGACTTAACAAGTGTCCTGCCAGGGATTAATAGAAACAATCATTTTATTAACTACAATAAAGAGTTATGGAGAAAATGTGAGTCCACCTAATATCCATAATTCCATCTTGCTTCCTTAGTGGTGTTCTTATTTCATCCAGAGTTTTTTCCTAGGCACCCAAATGAGATCTTTCAGAGAGTAGGCTGGAGAGTGGGAAAAGAGAAGGGGAGGAGAGGGAGAGGAAGGGCAATTCACCTGTACAAGGTGTGCAGAAACTAGCCAATTCCACACAAACGTCTCTGATGCTCAGGCCCTCAATCTGAAATAGAAAATGGACTGATTGAAATTGAACATGGTCATAACCCAGTGCTTTCTGAGAACCTCTCTCTTCATCTCCTAAAAAGTACTGTAATTTGGTGAAAGAGAACAGTTCCTCAATAACTGCCATCTGTCACCTGCCTGAACTCTTATTTCTTCAACTTCAAGAAGACAGAGAAAGGAGTGGCCTCCTTGGCATTTATCCATAGCAGAGAAGCCATTCCCTAGAACATCAATGTTTTCTAATGCTTTGTAATCACTTTATTTTGTTAGTAAAATTAATCTGCCACTTAGGGTTTTCTAGAGGCTTCATGATTTATACTCCCACATCCAGAAATAGATCCCAATAAAGCAAGATTATTTATAACTACTGTATGCCAGACATTAGCCAAAGCTTTACTAGTCTTAATGATGTACATTTGATGCAAAGAAGGCAAACTGAAATAAACTGGCGAGGGTCATGCTGAAGAAAATTGCTAAGATCCATAAATACTTCCTCAGATCTAAAGCATGAAAAAGGGGTGAGGTATAACCTAACCTTTGCTTGCACTTCATTAAGAAAGCCATCTCCCTATGTACATCTCAGTTTGTTCACCTGAGAGTAAGTTTGAATACAAAGTTTAATTTCTTAAAATGAAGAATAGAAGGCACCCCAGTTGGAGATTGTTACAATTGTTGTAAACAATTGGAAAAATACTAAGCATTTTATTTATCCTAAGTATCACCGAGCAATTCTGTGGTTTCCTTCAGAGTGAAAGGAAAAATGAGCTTTAAAAATGGATGGGAGTTCCAAAGTAAAGTAAGATGTTAACATGAAGGGAAACTGACAAAGGGTATACCAGAACCTCGCAAGACCTTTTTAACTTTTCTTGAAAACATTTTAATGTTTTACAATAAAGATTTATTTTTAAAAAATGGGGTGTGGCTTGGAAGGAGAAGAGTGAACTAGGGGCTAAAAGAGCATCCAAGGGTTGGTTCAAAACTCTGGTCTTAAGTGGCAGGTAATAACCAGACAGTGCCCCATCTGAGATGTGCAGAAGACCCATCCTTTGGTGACATATAAAAACAATCTCCAGGTTGGTCTTATCTCTAAAGAACAGAGAGCTCCCGACACCTGTGTTGGGCAAGGAAGACTTCAATCATTTTGCACAGAGCAGCAGGACTCTAGCCTCTGCAAGGTGTCCTCTCTGAGGGTCCTTTCATTCAAGTATCAGGTATTTTCCTGAGCTCTTTCTCTCCATTTATACAAGGCGCTTTGATAAGTTATTCCCTTTCTTTAGCAAACACAGCTTGGGTGTGTAATCAAATCCCAGAGTTACAGTGAGCAAAGGTACATGGTATCTATGAATTGCTGCTCTGTGATTGCATATTTTAATCTATATTTAAATTGTAAGGCTCACTGGGGAGATGAAAAAGAGGAGAGAAGAGCTGAAGGTAGTTCTTTCAGTTGTGTTTAAACAAAGTTCGTGTGTCGTGGTGCAAGCCAAGATTAACTGTGACAGTGCTTCTGGAGGAAGAAAAACCCAGACTGAAAAATAGAAAACTCTCTCTCAGTCCTTTGCCAGCCTTCTTAACGTAACTACCATTGTGTTGGAGTAAAAGACATTTGCTGGAGATTTTGAGAAGAATTAAGCTAATTTGTTGTCCTTTTAAAACAGAAAGGAGAATAATAAAGCTGTTAATCAACATTGTCTTAGAAGATAACGCTTTCAAAATATCAGGGAATCTGGGCCATTTGGGGGCTTCCCCAAATCTGCTCTTGATTGGCAGTTCTGCCAAATTTCAGCTGCAAACTTATCACTTCCTCCCCACCCCCAATTCCAGGGCTCATCAGACTTGGTCACTGAGAAATGGTCTATTCCAGTGTCCTTGGATGAGTGGTGTCACCCCCCCAAGAGTTCAACTGTGGTCTCACCAGTATACAACATGGGGACCAAAGAGAAACAGAAAAGTCGAATTTGGCAGAGAGGAAGAAACGCCAGACCATCACAGGCGCTCCTGATTGCTTTGCCGTCGCATCTGTTGCATATGTCTTCTTACACATCTCCAAACAAAATGACCCCAGGATGCTCCACATAGAAGAGTCCTAACAAAAACCCCGTGCCTTTGGTGGAGAAAGCTGCCTGCTAGGCATCAGCCAGAGCTCCTGCAGTGCCAAGCTCTGGGGACACAGCTTTGACATCAAGCAAGCCTTGTGGGTACTCAGCACGGAACCCTCAACAGCGTCCCCTTGAGGCAGGCAGACTGAGGAGGGAGGCCGGCACAACGGCACTGCTATCGGTTAATTCTTCCCCATGAAGGCTGGGAGTGCTTTGCTCACATGCAGGAAGACTGAATTCAGGCAGCAGGCATCTCTGTACTTTCAACTGGCTCTTTATATCAAAATAATTCTGGTGTAGACATTGCTCCTGACCAGTGGTTCTCAAACAGGGTGACGTTGACCCCCACGGGACATTTGGCAAAGTCTCAAAACATTTCTGGTTGTCACAGCTGCTGTTGGCATGTAGTTATGAAGCCGAGAGATCAGCTCCTTCAATGCTCTAAATTCCTCAATTCCTACAACAGCACAGGCGGCCTCCCGCCACCAGGAAGTATCGGGCCCAAGGGCAATTCTGCCAAGATTGAGAAACTCTGCCCTCGAGGGTGGAATAAAAATTAAAGTTTCTACTTGTTCCCATAAATTTTTTTTTACATTTTTAAAACTCCACATAAGAATGTCCCAGTGTTTAATCACCCCTGTTTGTCATCCTAGCCCGTATACCAGGGCCTTTGCAAGCTGTTCAAACAAAACGACTAGCAAATAATCGCTGATGGCAGAAAACGGGTACTCTGAATATATACCATAACTTGTTTCCTAGGACTTTCATCAACGAACCCATCAACGAACATGTCGATGTCCACCACACGGTCAGCCCAGTGCCTGCTATGATACAGAATTTAAAAAGCTATAGGAAATGCTCTGGCTGGATGGCTCAGTTGGTTGGAGCATCACCACCTGCTCCAACATGTTGCAGGGTCAATTCCCACGTAGGGCACATGCCCAAGATGCTGGCTCTATCCCAAGTAGGGGGCATGCAGGAGGCAGCTGGTGTTTCTCTCCCCCTCTCCCTTCTTCTCTCTCTAAAAAAAACACAACATATATTTGAAAAAGAAAAAAAAGGTATAGGAAGCAATCAGAATCAAAATGGAAAGAGGAACGCACTTATGGAACGTTAACAATATAGAACAGATTAACAAGAAAATCTAATAAAGCATACATTTGGCTAAATATTAAAATTGGCAAGCTAATATTTATGTTGTATGTAATTGTTTTAAGAAAATTAAAAATTTAATGACAAGTAAGCTAAATAACTGCTGATTAATTTGCTTGGGTGTACTAAACCAGCAAACGCCTATCAGCATTATTTTTTTAATTTTCAAATTTAATAAATGGCGGCTGAGATATTGAATTAGCCCCAAATTACGAAAAATCAAAGTGATAATTCCAGGACAATACTCGGAAAAGAAATTTATCAAACTTAGTTAAATCGGCATAAATCATTCTTCACAAAATAAAAAATTTGTAATTATACTAAAAAGCAGTATAGAATTAAGGTGACAAAAGTAAAGTCATTTCAAAGAGGCCACGCAGATCTTCTTTTAAGCTTCATTTCACTCAAAAATAAAAAGTAACATTGAATCATCTGAATTTAAAATTGTGAAAGAACTAAAAATAAAAAGATAAAAGAGAGAAAAATGCATCTGAGTGAACAAGAATTTCCAGTGGCCTGACAAATATATTGAACCTACTATACTGAGCTAGAACGGCTCTTACAACTTTGCATCTCACTCTTTCCCTCCTTGCACTACTAAACCTGGACCTTCTCGTTGCTTTACACAGGCAAAGCCAAGCCAGGCTACCCGAGGGGAGCTCTGAATCTTCAGATGTCCCAGAGCGGGACTGGAGAAGGCAATGGTTTGTGGCTCCTCCTCTGTGATGACATTCCGGCACTTAAGTGAAAAATTATAGGCCAAATCCAAGAAGCTCAAGGAGCCACGAATGGTGTTGGACTAATGAAATGGTGTGTTGTTATTTTTCGGTTCACCATTCATGTGTCCCTATCTATCAGGCAGGAAAGGATTAAAAATTTGAGATTACAGATCTGTGGGAGGAAGCTCTCCGCCAGATGTTGGCACCCATCCCTTTGCCTCTTTAATTGTCTGCAGTGGGTTCAAGTTGGGGCAAGGGGGTCAGCTCCTCATAAGGCATCTCTGCCAAAGAAGCATTTCAGTGCTGCCTGGCACAGAGGTACTTCTTGTTTGCATGCTTATACTCTACTTAAAAACAAGAATGAACTCTGGCATGACACCAAACTCTTTCAGTAGCAGCACTCAGCAATTGTCATCTCTGTGCTAGACTTGAGGAAAAAAAGAGCCACAAAAGCAGACGGACATCTGTATACCATGAGCCTGTCTAGGAGTAGCCCAGACAATGCCAGCCTGCAAGGAAGACTGAGGTATGAGAGATTAGGACCTCAGGGACTTGTCAGCTTTAACTGACCATATCTCATAAGAGGGAGCAAACTCAAATAAGAACGGTTGAGTCCTGGTTTTAAAAATTATATATACATGGAGGGCTAGAAGGCACTTGCTGTGATTTTAAAACAAAGCAAAATACACATGTGTGTGTGTAATCCTTTTAACAATTTGAAAATTGCCAAAATTACTGCAAAAAGTTACAGGTTTGGGGTTTGTTTGTTTTTTAAGGCAATTACAGCCAGCTGATTTCTAATAATAAAAGAGTTTAATACCAGCAAAATAAATACTTCATGGCCAAATGGGTATCCTAAACTCTCAGGATCTCTGGGAAGCTTCCAAGGTTGTAAAGGCATGGTCTCAGAACAGTTCATGGGAAAAGCTGGGCTTGAGCAGAGTTTGAAAAATTGACGCCTAAAGGACACTTTCCATTGTCTTTTATTGTTTGTGTTGATCTGAAAAGCCCACAATATTTCTGTCCAACAGAGAGTTTGGCCTCAGATTTCTCGTATATACTATGTCACCCCTAGTATAACACCTCCTGGGCTGTACCCCTCTCAGTGGCCTGTCTGCCTGAATTTGTTGTGTTTTCTTTGGGGTTTTTTGTTTGTGTGTGTGTGTGTGTTTTTGTTTTGTGGGGTTTTGTTTGCTTGGCTGTGAGAGTGTTAATGCTCCTAGTTGGTCAATTTTGACACCAACAGCAGCACGCTTCTGCAAAATCACCCTTTAGGTGAAAGGGGCACAGGCTATGGCCTTAATAATAATATCTTCAACTACTATAACTTTTCACTTACCAAAATTTTATATCATGTAGATCAGTTAATGTGCACAGAGAAATGAGAAATGCTTTGACCCACATAGAGAATCAGATATGTAAACCTTGATCTCCTGAAGATGAACCTCTAACCCCCAAAGCCAACCAGCTACAACCCCAGACAACTGTTACCCCTTGTTTAAGGCTGATAAATATCATGCTATTCCTTGTGATATATCAGAATGTGCTGACTAGAACGTGCCTTGCATTTTGCCCCTGAAGGACACTAGATGGGTAGTCTTGCAGTCAATGTTGCCACAAGATCACAGAGACAAACGCACTCAGATCTACGTAGAAACATAGAGTCTTAAAAATGGAAGTGACATGGGAGGCTGCTGAATACCACCCTCTATGGAATATATAAATTATCTTCACAGCATCCCAAATAGGAGGCCTGATAGTTTGCGAGAACACCTGCGACGATGAAGACCTCACCTCTCACAGTGTAGCCTAATCTGTAGGCAAACAGTGCTAATATTTATAAAGTTGTTTCTATTATCAAGCTAAAATAGGCTTCCCAAGCAGTTCTTCCTATTAATCATAGTTTTAGCCTCTGGATGCACTCAGGGTTCTGGGCTTCAGGTGGAAGTCCTGACAATTCAGTTTCCATGTAGTGCTACTCCTGCTCTCAATACATGTCCACTGGGAACAAGGAGTTTCTTTGGATCCCAGTCCTACCAGGAACAAACTCTTGTTGAAACCTGTAATGAATTACTCTTCAAAGCAAATCAGAGTCACTTACAACTCATAAGCAATAGTTTGTTTAGCGATAAGAACAAAGTTGAGTGAAAGCAACAGCATTAAAAAAAAAAAAAAAAAGAAAGAAAGAAATAGACTGATTACATATAATCACATATGTTGAACTATTTTTGGTCTAGATATAATCTTAATATAATGAGTATTTTTACAAGAGATAAAGATAACAATAATAACAATAATATTATTTATAAACCATTTTCCAGCCAATGTGCTTGGGGCATTGCATGATCATATACAATGATTAAAACACTATTCTTCAGATATAAAATGAAGTAATGCTAAAAGAGTAAGGAGCTAATATTAGAAGTACAGGGAAAACGACACCAGGTATTATGAGACATGAGAGGATGATCTTTTTTTCATGATTTTTCCACTCTAGTGGCTGTGGGGGGGAAAAAAATCTTTTAAAACCTCTTTTAAATCATGTCTTCTAATGTGTTTATTTCCTAAGTACTTACTCCCTCTTTCGTTCCTGTTCTAAGGTTAAATTTTCTTTCCTTCCTAGATCTAATTTTTATGTCCATTCGTTCAAATTCACGTGACAGATGGATTTGTCTAGAAAACCAACAACCAAACCAAACAACAACAACAAAAAACCCAGAAGAGTCATGAAGCTACTTCTCTGATATTGGTGTTTTCCTGAGCTTATCACACATTTTGGCTATATAACCAATGACAATCAAAAAAGCAAACACGGCCAATGCCTGAGCATAAAACCCATGCAACTGTAATTTCCAACCTTTTTAGCCATAATGACATCCTCCGGTTCTGAGTTTTGCAATACCAGTAACTCCTCCCTCCTTTCAAAAAATATGAGGATGGTGTGAAAAACACTGTTGGTTACCTATACCACAACCATTTCCTTCCCCACCCCACCCCTTCTTCCTTGCTCACAGAACACTAATTTTGTTCAAGTATCAAGGGGTCATATGCTCGTGGAAAGTGGTCTCCTCCCTGGCTCCAGGGAGAAAACGTTGAATCTGAGACATCGGAGTCAGTTTTAATCTCCTTTGCCAGCAGCATGCTTGGTCCCAGATGTGTAATGCAACTCTGGCCAAGAGACATGACAGAAAGTCTGATAGGAGATTTCCAGGAGAGGTCTTCCTGCCTGACGTGCCTCTAGCTAGGTGTCAGCACAAGCTATCACACTGGTTTCAGTGGAGTGAAAAGAAAGAAAGACAGTGAGTGCCTGAGGAATTTATCCGGCCAAGCCTGCAACCACCCTACATTGCATTTCTTATTATAGCAGATAATTTTGTCTTCCTTGTTTAAATCAATTTAATTGAGCATCCTTGCACTGGCAGCTAAAAGCATCCTATCCAACTCAAAAGGGGTCTATTTTTATGTAGTTGAAATCAGTCACATATGTTTGGCATTCATATTTTTAGGAAACACTTTCACACCACTGAAAACACTTGGAATCTTTTAAACCAATTAGAGTATCACTCAGATAACATTTGAAAGCTTAATATCTACCAAGCATATCAAATACATCATATTATTTAATTCCTATAATTCCATGTAAGATGACTATAATTCTTTTTTGTAATAAAGAGAACCAGAGAGATCAAGTAAGTTGCTTAGGATCACACAGTTTGGAAGTGTTAGAGCCAGCATTTGAAGTCAGATTTTCTGAGTTGAAGTCCAAATCTCTTTCCACTCCACCAAAGCTATGTATACTGGATTCTTATTTTTGGCTACGCTCCTAGGCTGGCCGTTGATAATTATTGTAACCCAGGTTAGATGACTGTTGACTGTTTGTGGCATCACATTGGAACTGTGGTTAAAATACTAATGTGAAGTTTTTTACTCAGTAGAGTTCCCTCTCCCTTTGCAAAAAATAAAAATAAAAAAATCTAGTTCAACATCATATTTACTAAATGACATGCTCCTATAAGAACTTGGGCTCAATTATTAATGACAAAACTGAAAATATGCTTTCCATAGTTGATATATTTTTCATTAACCAGTAAAATTTAAAAGACAACTAAAGAATGTGGGAATTGGCCTGGCCGGGTGTGGCTCAGCGGTTGAGCATCAACCTAGGATCCAGGCAATTAGGGTTCGATTCCTGGTTAGGGCACATGCCCGGGTTGCAGGCTGTAGCCAATCAATGACTCTCATCATTGATGTTTCTATCTCTCTTTTCCTCTCCTTTCCTCTCTCTGAAATCAATAAAGATATATTTTTAAAAAAAAAGAATGTGGGAATTGTTCAATCAGATTTTTTTCCCCTTCTTGACTGATTTTTTGTTGTTGTTGCTATTGTTAATCCCCACTCAAGGATATTTTTTCCATTGATTTTTCAGAGACAGTGGAAGGGAGGGAAGGGGGGAGAGAGAGAGAGAGAGAGAGAAATATGGATGTGAGAGAGACACATTGCACCCCAGGTAAGTCTCCTTGACCAGGAATTGAACCAGTGACCCTTTGGTGCATGGGCCAATACTCTAACCACTGAGCAACACTGGCCAGGGCTTGACTGATCATTTTTAGGCAATTTGGTTTTTATCCCATGGTATAACTCCAGTGAAAAAGAATGACTGGATCCTTTGATAATCAAAGAGTCTGTGCTGCTCAGTAAATAAAAACATTTTAACATTTCTTACTAGTTGAGCTCAAGTATTTCTTGGTTCCTTGCCTTTTGGACGGCACAAGTTTGATTTAAATTCATTTGTTTGTTGAACAGTAAAGAATGATGTAATCTGATTTATATTTTAAAACTGTTTGCCTGTTGTGTGGGAGCAAGTGAGAGAGAAAAGTGAATGTTGGGGAGACTAGCGCCTTCGTCAGGCAATACACGGTATACTTGGATTAGGGTGACAGCAGGAAAATTTGGGAGAAATAGAGGGATATTTAAAAAGAGAAGCCAACAGAACTGCTGGTGAATTAGAAGTAGAAATTGCCTTAAAGAGAGAAATGCTGAAATGGTGAAAAGTGGTAGAAGATTTGTGAGGAGCAAGGGTATACAAGTTTTCAAGGACGCTGGAATAAAAAGATCTATTTTTAAAGTGTTAAGTCTGAGATACCTATTAGATATACAGGCAGATATATAAGAAGGTGGTGAAGAAGCCTGGTGTACAGAGGAGAGTCCAAAACTGGGATAAAACGTGATGAGTCATCAGCATGTGGAAGCCATAGGCCTAGGTGAGATCATCTCTAAAAGTGTACACGTGGAGAAGAGACACAAAGAGAGCACAAGACTGAAAGTCTGAAATGGAAATGACAACATCTGGGAGACTTCCCTTGTGGAGGTTTTCCACTCCTTAAAATTCTGAATCTCACCTATTTTCAGAAATCTGCATTTCTCTAGCCTCCTTCTATATATTTTCAGTCATTTTTAATTTCCTACCTTGAAAAAAGTTTTCTCCACAGCATTCACTGGCTGTTCAGACCTAAAACCATTTTCAAAACTCTTTAAACTCAGTCAATTTGCCAGTTAGTTCATTGTTTTGACACACATATTCAAACAACTACATAAATTAAAATAGGTATCATTTTCTAAACTCAAAGTTGTTTTTTATCTCTTTTTCTTTCTGACTAGAGGCAATGATACTTGTGCAGGAAAGAGTCAAGGAAAATCATCACCAGTTAACACTTTCCAAAAATATTCTGGGTGCCTGATATTTCACGGGCACGCAGTCTGTATTTTAACCTCACATCACAGAGGTGGTCCAAAATCTCATTCCTACAACAACCAAGCAGTGTTTGGTGACTTTCAAGGAGTTTATCTTAATCCAAGGAAGGGAAGATTGAAGGAAGTCACTCCTGGGGAAGATGGAATTATGAACCTAGGATATCCCTGAAGACTTTCTAATGACTTGACCTAACTATCTAGTTGAGGTCATTGATCTTAGACACAGAAATTATGGTTTGATACTAAACCACAGGCTAATAGATTACATTTCACTTTGTTTATCCATTAAACATATCACATATGTCAAACTACTATCACTCAAGCCTAGAACTCTGCCCCAAACCAAATTCTAAACTCAGGGACCCAAATACTGTATCTTCCCTATGCGTGACAAGCCTTTTCAGTAGCCATCTGCTTCTAAAGGGTCTTTCCACTGTTTGTTTCCTCATGCTCTTATCACAGAGATAGATGGCATTAGATATGCTTCTTCTTAGCAAGTATGAGGTAAGTAGAGGTCAATCCAGTGCCAAACAGAGATGTAGAAAAGCAGGTATAGTTATAGTGCAAACCCTCCAGCCTAAAGCAAAAACAAAAGAATTCTTTCATCCACACTTCAAAATCAGCTGAAACCATAGTGATGATCTGGAGCCACCTTCTAGATAAGAGTCAAGGTAAAACCTTATGCTAGCGAGTTCTTCTGTACTGAGTGGACAGGGTAAACAGAGGACCATTTCCGGCCTCAAACCCAGTTATGAGTGCCACTCTAGCATCTTCTTCAGCAGGCAATTAAATTTGAGAGAGATTGGAAACAAAACCTAGAAAACCCTGTGGTGTCCAGCCTTTAGTCCTGTCGTGCTGAATCTATTCCAAATCTTAAGGTGAGAGAAAGGCAGCACACTTCTTCAAAGCTATTATTCCCTCAAGGTAAGAGAGCAAAGAAAGATCGTAGGTATGTTGCTGTGTATTTATCACCTCATCTATAAGCCATAAGTGGTGATCACTTAACCTTTCTTTTCATCACCATTCAGTTTCCAGGGCTTTGCACACAGTCAGAGCTCACTCAATATTTCTGAAATAAATTTTTTGTCCTTTAAAGCTCAATATCTCAATGTCATTGTATTTTCAAATGACAGTTAATGAAGTATCTAGACCCACAAGTCTCTCATTTTATTCTTTACGTTCCATTTTATTTTAGCTCAACCTAGTCTCACTAGCTCTTTTCTTTTCCTCTCTTTTTCCCCATTTTTCCCCAAGTTGTGAGTTCATTTAATTATACTTCCCCTCACCCCCTCACATCCCCAACATTCTCTTTTCTTCCTCCCGCCCACACACCATCTTTTCCCCTAGTGATTCTTCTTTCTTAGTCATATGTTTTATTTTGTTATCACCTTCACTGCTTGTCATCATGCTCCTACTTTTTTTTTTACAATATATCTTTATTGATTTCAGAGAGAGGAAAGGAGAGAGAGAGAGAGAGAGAGAGAAACATCGACTAGGAGAGAGTCATTGATCGAGCCCACAACCCAGGTATGTGCCCTGACCGGGAATTGAACCCCGATCGCCTGGCCTGGATCTAGGTCGAAGCTCAAACTCTGAGCCATGCCCGGCCGGGCTCTACTTCTTAACCTTAGCAGGGTGACCTGGGAAGGAATCAAATCATCCATCAACCTTGGGGTCATAAAAAGTGCTGCATTAAGTATCCTAAGAAACAATGCAATCCAACAATTGCTCAGGGGCTGTTTTCAGTCTGACTCACGTTTTTACTGGTCTACAACACTTTACCACCAAACGCACTTACTTCCCCAAGCTCTAAGAATTTAATAAACTCAATGCTAACAGATTGAATTACAGCCTCACTTGATGTGATCAATATGATTTTGTTTATTACCTAACTGTTACACTAAATGCATGAAAATATGTAAGCAAAAGTTATTCTTAACTGAATTGGTTTATAAATACATTTTATAAACCTTTAAAAATTTTAGTTAACTGTTTGATTTGAGTAGTACTGGTCCAATGGATAGAACATTAACAAACTGTGCAACTTTGGGTACATAATTTGACTTCCTGGATCATAGGTAGTAGATGCAAAAAAAAAAAAAAAAAAAAAAAAGTCATAATAATGATATTGCAGCTGAGACTCCTATTTCTCTTTCTAGTTTGTCCTTTAGTGAAATCTCTTCCAAGATAAAAACCTCAGTCTGAAGAGTTGCCTGCAAACCCAGCCCATTGCATAACACATAGAGACATTCAATAAGTGTTGACTAGGTAAATGAATCTCAACATCTTATTATTCTTTGAAGATTAAATGCACTAAGAAATGTAAAAATAAAACCTTGTGAAATGTAAAACAATATAGAAATGTAACACATTATTATTAGGGAATACTAAGTGCTCCTTTAACATGCTGCCTAATCACACAGAGAATTAAGTAAATTTCAAACAGAAAATACAGTGGAAGTTCAGTGGAGGCAAACACTGATTGAAATTGTGACTAGAACATGGATTTCTTCATGTAAAAGACTAATTTGTTATAACAAATCTTTCCAGACTATAAAATCTGTTACAGCACCACCAGAGTCAATGACACATATTTTATATTTGTTGTTACAATAACATTCCTCTTCAAGTATCAATTTTTATACAGATAGAATAAAAGACTTAACTCTTTTGGGGTTGGCAATCAATAACGCAGTGGTTTATGTTTGGGGTTTTTTGTTACTGATTTTAGAGAGAGCAGAAAGGAGAGAGATAGAGAGAGAGAAGATCAATGAGAGAGAAACGTCAATTGGCAGCCTCCTGTATGCCCCCCCACTGAGGATGGAGCCTGAAACCTGGGCATGTGCCCTGACCTGCAATCAGACTGGTTCATAGGTCGATGCTCAACCACTGAACCACACCGACCGGGCAATAATGCAGTGGTTTAAATAACAAAGAGGCTTATGTCTGTCTCATATAATAGCCCAAAGTAGGTAGACAAATGTTTCTACTGTACATGGTCTTTTATGGACCCAGGTTTCTTCTATATTGTTGCTCTGCATGCCTGGATGGGATTGTCTTTATCTGTATGGTCAAAACTGGTTATTAGTTTATCAGTGCTCCAGTTCAAAGGAGAAAGAGGAAGAATAGCACCTGGGCAATATTGTAAAGCTTAAACCTGGGAGTGGTAGACATCACTTGCAATTATACTCCACTGACCAGAACTTAGTCATATGACCCTCAGTGGCACCTGGGAAATACAAGTTCTTATTGGCAATCACATTCCAAGACACAACTCTGTGGCACAACAGATTTTGGTGGCATATTAGCCACCAAACTAGAAGGCTTTGTGAAGAATATAGAACTTGAGGTAGGCATTGAAGAATACCTAAGATAACAATAGAAAATCTAGTAAGAACCATAATTATAAACTGGAAAATAACTAGGTCCCTTCCTTGCTGCTACCAAGGATCCTACTTATTACCTTAATCCATGCATTCTTTTTTAACGAATTCTGGAAAAAGAATAATAGAATACTTTTCCTAAAAACATAAAATAAAATCATATTATAGACCTTTAAAATAATGTTTAAAGCCTTTATAATAATGTATAAAATAATAATATGCATAGCAAAATAATTTCCCCTCCAAATAATCAAGGATATAAGAACATGTATAAAACAAAATTTACCAATATTTAAAGTGTTTATAGAAATAAACTTTAATTTATAGGAAGAAATTAGCAATAGCTTTTCATTGCAACAATTTCTAATCAAGGCTCTATAAATAGTAACTACAATTTAGGTTATAAAATCAACACCCAAAAAAAATCAACAAAGTGAATTTTTAAAATTCCTAAATTACACCCAGTGCTGGGAGCGATTTGGTGACATCTCTACATATTCAGTGATTAGAGAAGGCATCACCGAGAACCCAGTGGGCAAGCTTGAAACGATAGCTTAGAGTTTGTCAAATGGGTGAGAGGAGAAAGGTCTTCTAAAGGAAAAGAAGCACCTGTTCAGGTAGGCACTGTATGAATCCCTTCATATAAATCTATGCAACTTAATCCCCATGCAACCCAGGATTGGTTTTTGGTTTTTGGGTTTTGTTGTTTTTCTTTTTTTAATTCTAAAACTGAGTCCCAGTCAAGTTACACATGTAGGTAATTTGTCTAATCATATACAAAGAATCAGTCACACAGCCCGGTTCCAGCTCCATTCTTCAGACCTTCAGACCCTCTGCTGCCCCATCACTATTTTCCTGCCACTTAATCATGGCACCAAACTCATTCATTGTGCACATGAGAAACCTGGGATGAGATGTTCTTCGAGCCTCCCTTGTGGTCTTCCTTCTCCTGTTTTTGCCCATCTCCAATTCATTCTTCACACAGCAGTCAAGGAATATTTTAAAAATTATTTTAATATGAATTACATGGGGTTGACCAGCAATGCAAAACCCTCCATGACTTCCCAATGCACTTAGAATAAAATTTGCACTCATTTATCAGGCCCAGGAGGCCCCTCCTGGATGCCCTGCTTTGCTTCTTCAGCCTCATTCTGCAACCTCACCCCTCCCCACCCCTTGTATTCTAAGAACCAAGCGTACTTGCTCCCTTTCAGCTCCCCAAGAGTTTCAGATGCCCCAAACTCTTTCCTAGCTCCATCCTTCCTACACGCTAGTTCTGATTCCTGAAATACCCTTTCCACCTCGCCTTGCTTTGCCCTCCCTTCTTCTTGAGACTTCAGCTAAAATGTGACTTCTTCACGGACATCTGCTGAATATCTAAATCTGAAGGATGTCCCTGTCCCTCCACGCCTTATTGCTTTCTCTCATAGTACCCTATTCTTCCTCATAGGATTTTCACAAGTTTTAATTGTATATCACATATAGTATAATGCCAATATTTCACCACTACTCTGCAGCAATCGGAAGAGCAGGGGACTCTAGATAAGCTGTTATAAGCCCAAAGAAAGGAGTTATCTAAAATTTATTATTCCTTTATTTTTACAAAAAAAAGAAAAGAAAAAGTGTTAACAGGGCACCTATTATGGAGTCTAACTCTTGAGGATCAGATCCTCTTTCAATACATGTATGGATCTTGAGCACCCAATCCCATTTAGATCTTTTTTTCTCTCTCAGTGTCCGTCATGCTGTAAGACTCACAGGAGTCTTTTCCTAAATCAAATGAGAATTTCAAGACAGCTGTGGAATAAATTCTACCATCCCCTGAAATTCGACTTCTCCACTGCTGATTAAACGTTCCTATTTGGAGAAGAATTGGAATCATAGTAAGAGAATCTTTTTTCTTTTTTTTAATATGTCTTTATTGATTTCAGAGAGAAGAATGAAGAGGGAAAGAGAGAGAGAGAAACATCAATGATGAGAGCGTCATTGATCGGCTGCTTCCTGCGCGCCCATCACTGGGGATCAAGCCTGCAACCCGGGCATGTGCCCCGACCTGGAATCGAACCATGACCTCCTGGGTCCTAGGTGAATGCTCAACCACTGAGCCACGCCCAGCCAGGCAGTAACAGAATCTTGTAGAAAAGAAACCTTCTGAGTACAATCATGATAAAATTTACTAGACTACTTGACCAGGGATTAAAGAAAATCAGGACAGGACCTAAGAAGGGTTATGAGAGAAAGCCTGAGAGGAATAAAATATGCCCCATTCATGTCTCTACTGTCCCATTATGGTTTG
This sequence comes from Miniopterus natalensis, assembly GCF_054644295.1. Lineage (NCBI taxonomy): Eukaryota > Metazoa > Chordata > Mammalia > Chiroptera > Miniopteridae > Miniopterus > Miniopterus natalensis. The sequence continues at coordinate 128,781,996 of NC_142081.1, forward strand.
TGTTTGACAAACATCATTTTGAAAATGGGAGAAGTAAGTAAGTGATCCTTGACCAGCCTAGGATGGTCAGAGATTAAAGTACCATAGTCAATGGTACAAATATACTAGAATGAGTCAAAAGCTGCAGTAAAGGGATACAGTACAAAATCAACAGTTCAAGGTTTTGGTTGTGGACCCCCTTCTTGTAAGACCTAGCTCACCCCACAGATAATCATCCATCCATCCACCCCTTTATTCATGTATTCACTCAACAGTTATTCTACTCCACACTCACACTTTTCTGAGGGATATACCAAGTTTTAATGTATTTGGCTCTTCTAATGGGAATAACTATCTTAAAATCTTGGAAGGCATGGCTTTGAAAAAAGTTGGCTGTAATGGATGTTAACTAGACCAGTCGTGGTGATCATTTCACAATATCTACAAATATTGAATCGTGTTGCCCACCAGAAACGAATGTAATGTTATATGTCAGTTATATCTCAATCTTATTTTTAAGTTGGGTGAGTCCTCAAGCAAATGTCTATTTATCTCTGGCTCAGCTTTGAGCCTCACCCCTTCAAAACCATCTCTCATATGTTACCCAGGTTTTAGGCCTCAGGAGGGAGAATATTTCATTCAATTATTATTGTTAGACAGAGATAAGAAATCCCTCCTTCTGCATTAGGAGACAAACACCTACAGGCAATCACCTCTTAGGGCCAAGGTGTTCTTCAAGAGGAATTCACAGGCACATACACACCTCCACACACAATAGCTCCAGAAGGCCTGCTTTGTCCTAAGGACTCTGTTTGTAAACTCAGCCTCCCTTGGAGAAACAGTCTTCATTTACAGGAGCCTTTGCTGTTGTTTATTTGCAAGACTGTAGAACAAATAGAACATCACACAGGGAAAGAAGGAAAAAGAAATAAAGCTCCTATATTACAGCAGTACCTCAGTTTCCGAACATTTCCATTGACGAATATTTCAGTTTACGAATGCTGTAAACCCAGAAGTAAATGCTTCGGTTTTCGAACACGCTTCGGAAGTCGAACATGCCACACGGCTTCCGCTGAGTGCAAGATCCTGAGGCCTAGCTGTTGGCCATTGATCCCTCGGTTTTCAAAGTTTTCAGAACTCGAATGGTCTTCCAGAACGGAGTATATTCGAAAACCGAGGTACCACTATATCTCCCAAGATCTGTCCCCATTTGGACAAAAGATTGCATACTCGCACCTGTCTCCTCCAGCCAGTAGCAAACACATGCCCTGTCCTAACGCTGGGATTGGGGTTAGATCTTGGATTTAGATGGAAGGTCTACATTAATAGCGTTTGTTTGTGTCTGCCTTCAGGGCAGCTTAGAAGAAGTACCTGGTGGGCTATTAAACTGTTGACATTTTTACTACTAACTGCGCTATTGATTAAACAAGGAGTATTTACTGTAGTGATTTCTGGCATAAATTGTTAAAAATCACTCAGTCAGTTAGTTGCAATGATCATGCTTAGGAGTGGGGTTCTGAGCTCCAAATTAACACATGCCATACTAGAAATCTAAAATCACCTCAGAAAAAGCAGTGAGTACTTAAATAGCAACAATTCCTGAAACTAGAGTGATAATCTAACACCTCCCTCAGTCACACAGCACCAAATTCTTTGTTCTAGAGCAGTGATTGTCAACCAGTGTGCCACAAAAAATTTTAAAACATGCAATACCCGACTATTTAGTCATGGGCACTGACCTTTTTCCCTTAAACTGTCAAATAAAAAATGACAACAGCCAACACAACAATAGCTGTCTGGTGTAAATGAATCAAAATTATACCTTTTTTTTTTTTTTTTGTCAGATAGGCAAAATATATATTTTTTGATGTGCTGCAGAATTTTCGTAATTAGTTTATGTGTGCCATGAGTTGAAAAAGGCTGAGAAGTGTTGTTCTAGGAGAAAACAGAAATGACTTATTCCAAGCCCTCGTGTTATAAAACCTCAAAATGAAGCTCACATAAACACCCAAGGCCACACAGCTTGTGAATGGCAGGACTGGCTTTTCAGGCTCTTTCCTGGAGGCTGAGTGGCCATGGCCTTCATTTAAGACCAGGATGTGATCCCAATACATATATTCAAGAGTAAGCATAGAGACAATGCCATACAATGTTTCCAGTCTGGACCAGAAATCCTGTCACCAAAACGAGAGCATACACTTTGCTCCTCAGTGACCCCAAGCCAAAGCCTGGGACAGAAATGCCCCAGAAAAGCTCCTCTCCATAGACACACAAGGTCATGTTCCATGCCCGGTCCCTCCTTTTGAAGCACACCCTGATCCTGTTCTAATCCCTCAGCCACACACTCACCCCCAAATCGAAGCCTGGTGCAGAGCTCACTTCCCAGCCTTTGTCCTAAACCTTTCCAGATAAAGAAAAAGGCACTGCCATTGTTTCTGTGATAATTATCCTTGACCCCATTGGCTTCAAGAAACTGGATTTTAAAAGCTAACAACAGCAGGAAGGCACCACTGTGTTTCTGCATCTATGGACGGTGTGTCGCATCAGAAGGCTTGATCCACAGGGAATAATAAATCCATTATTATAACAGCTGTAATGCTTTGTAGCATTTTCACCTGGTCAGTGCACAGGACTCATAAGGAGGTCCGAATATTGTGTTGGCTTCATTGGTTATCTAAACACCTTTGAGTTTTCCATGAAGGGCACCTTGTTTCTATAGTTTACATTTTTATTTCCAGAGTACGAGACTTGAAAATAAGTGATGTCCATGTGCAAATAGTGGGTTAAAATGGGATATTCATTTTAGGCATATCTAATTTAAAATAAACTGATTAATTTTACAAGGAAGAAGAGAAAAAAAGGGTTAAAGCATTTTGGACCAATTAGCACCATCAACTTCCCAGGTGGTCTTCAATGCATGGTCCCTTGTGTTTCTCCCGTTGGCATATGTTTTTGTGTAAATGGAGGAATATTCTATTACATACCTATGTAATCAATTCCAGAGAGGATTAGTAATAATTCTGTAATTATTAGGAATGGGGGAGGTTCAGCATTTTGCCAAGTGTGTTCCAAGGAACATCAATGAAAAGAAAAGAGGGTTTCCATAGGAAAATAATTTGGGTAAAAACTGGATCAAATAAAATTAGCAGGTTTCTGAACTCTTTTTCTCAGAGCCTTTATTATGTTAATGTCATTGTGACTTACCAAGAGTGGATCAATACACACCATTTATCCCCCCAGTTTGTCATGGCTTTCTTTTTTAGGAACTATCTCTTGGGACTAATGATACTCAGGTTAATATTAATAATAACAATAATGACCATGATTATTCTGTACCAGATATTGGACTAAGCCTTCACATTGCACCTTATTTAACTTTTCCAATAACCTTGGTCATAGGTCCCATTTTATAGGAGAAATAGAGGCTCAGAGAAGTTAAATAGTGAATCTAAAGTCACGCTATTGGCAAGCCTCAGAACAGGGATTCAGGTCATTCTGACTCTAGAATTTCTGCTCTTGATTACTCTATTATTTATTTAGCTGTCCTCGTGAATAAAATGAGAAAGGTAATTCCAATTCTTGATGAATTTAGAGAGAGAGGAGAAAAGAAGGAAAAGGAGAGAGGAAGGTGGGACGAGGGCATCATTTGATTAGATTAAACAAAGTGATTAGACAAGTCATTGCTGTTATTCTGAGGGAGTATAAACCTGGACAGAACAATTCATTCCCTGTTGGCAGGATGGAAAAAAGAATGGGTTTTGTAGTGTTGACAGGTATATACTAAGTTAATGTTTTTCCAACAAGGTGCAAAGGAAAGTCAGAGGGTTGTTTTATTTTGTGCAAATATTTCACATTGCCAAGGTGACCAGAGTGACATCCCAGCCACAAAACTAGTACAAACCACAGGTAGCCAAGGGAAACAAATGCACTTTAAAAGGTAGATTTCAAAGCGAAACTAAAAATTTGAAAAATACACTGGGGCTGAGCAGGGGCGGGGAGGGTAGGCGATATCACAGATTTTAAAAAGGCAGTCATTAAAAAAAGTTTTTAACTTTAAACGAAGCCAAAGTTTTTTCTAGGACCCATATTTCTATAGGCGAATCCCTCCAGTACAAACCCACAAATGAAACTACCGACCAAATGGAAAAAAAAAAACTACCTTGTAGAATTTAATTGAGTTTCCTGAAGGGACAGGCTGAAACCAACCAACCTTTCCATTCTCCAGAAAGGAATTTGAATCCCGCATGCCCACTGGGAAAAAAAGAAAAAGGGAGAGCAAGTCTTCTTCTGCATTTTAATATCACTGGTGTTTCTTGAAAGCTTTGGAAGTTTCCCCAGGAGTATTCAAAAATTAAAAAATAGGGAGTGCTTCCCTTGTCCCATTTCTTTTTCCTTATTTAAATTAATTTTATGGCTCACCAAAAGTTCAGAATCTCTGGCCCAGAAAATAAATTGACTTAGAATGTCCTTTAATGGACAGGGATACGCAGGAAAGAGGGAACCGCCCAAGGCCAAAGCCTGGAGGAATCCCTGAGAACCAGCCCTCCCACTCCCTCTTCCGGCCTCCCCCACCCCTTTATGGCCCTTTGATGGAGCGCAGCTGCTCTCCCTCCTGGACACAGAAGGAAGACCCAAGCGCTTGAGGCTCCTAAAGGTCTGACTGGGCCAAAGGGTCATGGGTCATAGGAACAGAGCATCTAAAAGGGATTCTCTGCCTGCTGATTTTATGGGAAAAAAGCTCATTTTATTTCTCATGACAGCAGTCTGTACTTTAGAGAGACCAGAGAAATCCTAAAGCTCTCAGCCACTAATGGTCAGGAAAAGCAAGAGAAACAACCTCCAGAGTGGCAGGTGAACCCTGGTGAAGGCCAGCTTGCTGGCTGGACAGCTTGAACTAGACAGCCTGGTGTAGACTGGGATGGGGAAGGAGGGTCTACAGAAACTTTGTATACTCATATCCATTACAGGACCAATTTTGGTGGGGCTCAGTGTGTCTCCACTCAAATCAGAAATTGAACCCATCTTGAAGGAGGCCTAAACTTCCAACTTGTTAAACTCTAAGTATAGGCCTCCAAAAATTCACCTAAGCTATAAAGACACCAAGAGGGCAACAGCCTACTGTGGACCTATATCCTCAAGCCTTTGCTGTGATGGAATAAAAAAGATTAGGGTGACTTAACACAGACTCTGCAGCTGCTTCTCCTCGTTAACAAGCGTATCACCTGCTGCATTCAGCTGACAGGGTTTGAGGTACCAGGAGACAGAAAAGCAAACCCCACACTCTTTGCACCCCTGGAGCTCACTATATAGCCAGGAAGGTAGAGACAGGTAATATTGGAAAGAAAGGGCTCTCGGTGGACATGTGAAACCTGGATGCAGAAATTCACAAAAATATTTCCTCATGAAAATTGGGGTTTCAGAATGGTATAGATGATGTTTGAAGTTAGAGATTTTCCATCCAGGTATTCATGTATAAAATAAGCCCAAAGCTGAAACCCTAAGAAGATCATAATCTGTCAGAAATGTGTCTATTGTCTTTCTTTTCGGTGTTTCAAACATCTGATCAAACAGGCATGAGAGGGAGATGAGATTTCAGCATGAAGACTCTAGAAATAGACTCAAAAACCTATGATTCCTTTCCTGGAACAGCCTACATTCTTAATTATTTTCTGAAAAGTCACTTGGTCCCATTTCCTAATCCATACTGTGATAACATTACCCCTGGCACCACCTGCATCACTAGGATGTTGAAAGAATTAATAAGATCGTGTCTATAAAGTGCTCTGAGCCCATTGGCAGATGTCAAGGAAGCTAAATAAGAAATACTATTATCATTGAAGCTCTTCTAATCCAGCAAGCTTCAATGGAGCTTAGAAATACCTCCGTTCTCTCTTCAAATCTTTTTCTCCCTAACTTTTAAAGGTTGGCATGACTGATTCATCTAACATCACTGAAGGCGGCCAACAAAATGGAAAAGAAAAGCTTCATGCAAATCCCTCTGTGTTTCTGCACAGGAGCTTATGCAGAGCAAAAAATACAGCCTACTTCCTGTCCTCCCTATAGCTCAGGGCCCTATCTGGTTCTGTGGCTGTGTCTTATCCTCACTCATACAAAAATTATTCATTTTCCACTCTGAGTCAGAACCTTTTGGTCTCCAAATGTACTGACAAAAACGCATCCACCCAAGTCATTTTATGTTTGGCATGTGTTTCCCTTAAGCACACATTTTATCTCCTTTGCTCTGTGTTTCTTCAGAAATTACATACTTCATGTGCATCTTGTTGGACTGTATATGTATATTGCTCCATTAGAAATATAGACTTTTTTTTCTACCTTCTGTAGATGAGGTATACTGGATCCCCAATTAATTATAAGCTCTTTGGAAGCAGGACTTAATTTTGGACTTTTCCTTGGTTCTGATTTTGGTTTGTCACTTGCATTTTTCTATTTTCTTGCATTCTTAAAATAGCTTCTCTATTTTGTGAGGGGGAGGGGGGTTGATGAGACTCACCAGCAATGCTTTTTGGAAGTCAAAGTGCTCCTGGTATCACCGGTTGGATTACCTAGGCACTAAGGAAAGATGGGTTTGGCCCTTACTTCTGTCCATGTTGCAAACTCACACATATTACATGGGAGGTGAATACAGCTCCAAGATGGTTTCATGTGATAAGAATGTAGAAAATACCCACATTCTATTGCAGACACTGACCAAATGAACTCTTCAACTGAGTCAACCATTCAACACCAAAAAAACAACAAGTCAAGCGGAACGGAATATGCTTAAATATTTAGCAAAATACTGCAAAGAAACGAACACACCATCCTTTAAGACAAAGACTTTGCCATTCATACCCCCAGAATTCTCTCTAGTAATGTCCATGACCTTCATTAAATTATGCATGTTCTCTGCTCCCTTCAGACCAGAGCTTAGAGTCCAACCAGACCTAGAATCAGTTCCAAGTGGTAAGTAAGAATGGCAAGGTTAATTGATCTTATCCCACTGTTGGGTTTCAACAGAAAAATAATAATGATAATAACTACAATGCTCCTAAACCAAGTGATACTTACTATTCAGGGTGTTTCCAATTTTTTTATTCCCCTCTCTCCAGCATACGCTCTCTCAAGCTCATTCTCCCAGCCCCAAGGACCATTTCCTCATCACTCCTTTTAATCTTTTCCCTTTTCAAGAACTAGCTCGAATACTCCTGGAAGTGTCTGTTCACCCCACAAGGATTACTTCCTTCTTCTGGAGCATCTCTGGAAGTCACCTCTCTTGACACTTAGCATAGACTACTACTCTCCTACTGAGTATGCCACTTACTCAATCAATCACTGTTTATTGAAATGCATAACAGGTGCCAGGCACCTGAGGTGCTGGGAAGACAAAGCTTCATAAACACAGACCTTGTCTTTGAGTGGCCCCCAGTCTGTTAGAGCAAACAGCTTGGCTCCTCAAAGTCTGAAACCGTCTGGAGGGAGGGCAGAGGTCTTTGTGATTCTTTTTTCTGACTCTCAGCAGCTAGCACACTGCCTTACTCAGGTAAAGGAGCATCCAGCATTCAGTCAATAAGGGTTGATTCAAATATGCAACCAAAAAAATTTAAAGAACACTTTCCCCAATACTGATGCATGAAAATGCCTTATTTTTCACTCAAAAAAATTATAACATGTACCATGATTTAACCCTCTGGATGAGGATAATACAGGTCAATCAATTCCTTTAGGCGTTTTCTAACTACTGTTTACCTGCTCTCTGATTTAGGAATTTTGAAGGGGATTGGAAAGGCAAGTGGGGTGGGGGCTGATGACACATTTACATAACAAAATATGTTTATAGTCAGAGATTCCAGTGACTCAAAATTCAAAAGAAACCAAAACAAATTTGCAAGGATGAGGGGCAATTTTTCATCTTCTTCTTACCTCTAGCAAACAGCTTAGACATTCAGAATGTCTTTAACACCTGAGGGTACATTACCTAAGCAAGTTATTTACCTCTAACTGAAGGCCTAAAGGCGCACAACGGAGGGCAGTTGCTCACTGCCCCCAGGACTGTGGAGCAAAAGGCACATTTTCTCAAGGAGACTAGATGGCTCAGCAGCCCTGTAATTAATTCAAGGAACACTGGAATTTATCTCCTCAACAGTTCCAGGCAGAGGAGTTGCAGTCACAGCAAAGTGACCCACCCTAGATGCCTTTGGCCAGGCTTCTCCTTTTCCCATCACTTCTTCTCTTCAGCTTGTCCTAGGCTCTCCTGACACACCTTCACACACCCAGGTAACAAAACTTGGGAACTTAAGCTTTTTTTTTTTTACCAATTTTTATTTCTTCCAAAAGCAAATTTCCATGAAGCTGTCTTGTCAAAATAAAAAGAATAAAAGAAGAGGGAGGAACATTTTAGTTATGAATTAATAGCATAAAATTATTGTTGAGAGCCAATATTTGTTCATCAGATTTGGTGTTCAGAGCAAAAAATTAAAATAAAATAAAAAGTACATGTTCTCTGTTCTCCTAAAATTTGTTGACTACAGTAAGTCAGTCCCAGCTTATGTCTGCATTCAGCTTCCTGATATAAAACCTAATATGGCATTGACTTATTCTGTAATAACACATCACATATTGCTTCTACTACCCATTTCCAGGTGAAAGGAAAAAAAGAAAAAAATGGTATCCATAAAGCAATTTTTTTCAAGTTGGATTTTCACAAGCAGTTTAACTTAAAAGTTCATACAAGTTAGGAAATTTGTTTAGCTTCAGAAGGACCTGAGTTTTAATCCAGCTCTGAAATTTACTAGCTGTATGGTCAACTACTTCAGTATTCTAAACCTTAGTCTAAAACTTTTATAAGGACTAGATATGTATGAAAAATATGAGTAAATACTAAATAATAACATAATGCATATACAGCATTTAGAGAATCTCTGGCATTTAATTAGCACTCAATAAGTGGGAAATAAAGAAAGTGAAGGAAAGAGAATGAAAATGAAAAGACATATTAAGTGGTCTCTCTGACTCTGTCTCTTTCTCTCTCTTTCTCCCTCCTTCTCTCCCTTCTCTGACTCTCTCTCTCAGTTCCTCCTCTCTCTCTCCACATAAACACACACACACACACACACACACACACACACAATCTGAATCTGGATCGACCTCCTAGAGAATGACAGTTGGCTAGCTCTGGGCTTTCCTGAACCCCCCATCCTAGGTTGGTCACAAGCAAGTCCAGGAGGAAGTGGCTTATATCAGGACCAAGTTGAGAAACAGGAATCAGCCCCAAATAAACATCCAGAGTCCCAGAGATAATATGGTATTACCCAGAGTAGCATGGGATGATCCCTCAAGCCACGTAATTTTCTTTAACTTTCTTCTAGACATGGTAGAACCAAGGGCTGGACAGTGTTTTGAAGGAATTTTGCAGAATAAAACCAAGAGTCTTTCTCAAAGGCCTAATCAATGCAAAAGAGAGAATCTGGTTATTTTTCTCAGCTTTTCTCTCCCTTCTCCACTCCGTTTCCATGTGCCATACGTGTGCATAGGCTGGCCACCACTGACTCCCTCAGTAAACATTTATTGACCACTTATTGTGTGTCTTGTGCTGCTGTGGTGCTGAAGATACAAGGTTTGTCTCAATTGGTTCATGGGTTGAGGAGCCTGAGAGAAAGAATCAGATATGTGTCATTGATCAAAACAAAACTCTGGTAGGTGTGTGCATAGGATGCCGTGAGGAACACAGAGGAGGGATAGGAGCACCTAACTGAAGGCAAGAGAATCAGGGACAACCACCCAGGGACAATGACTCCTGACCTGGATTTTAAAGAAAGAGCAGGAGTTAGTCATGCCAGAGCTGGGGCTGCAAGTGGGAAGCATGTTGGAAGCACAGAGAGAAGAGAAAGATGGGAAATAGAGCACGAGATGATTCCTCGAGCTGAAGAGGAGAATTTGAATGGTCATAGATAAAGCCAAAGGGGCAGGCAAGGCCTGGCCAGCTTGTGAAGAAGTGTAGATTATTTCCAGAATATAAAAAAACTTTAAACATATATAAAAATTATATAAGAATATAATCAAATTTCGGTTTCAGGAGCAACACTCTGACAACAGTGTGAAGAGACTGAAGGTGGGAAGTGGGAGGTAGAAGGTGGGAGGTGAGGGATGGTGGTAAACTTGAGGTCTCTGCATGAAAATGCCTGTTTTACTTAAAAGTTATAACATGTACCATGATTTAGCTCTCTGAATGAAAATAACATAAGTCAGTTTCTTTAGGTGTTTTCTAATTACTATTTACCTGCTTTCTAATTTAGGGAGTTTGAAGGGATTGGAATTAGCAGGACTTGCTAACTGAATGTTGTGGGAAGTAATGGAGAAATCGAGAATAGCTCTGCTTGGACAAAGGGTGGAATATGATTGCGGTTCACCAAGGAAGGAATAGAAGCTGCAGAACAGAAGGAAGGGATGGAAGGAAGATGACTACAGTTTGATCTTTGAACTTGGGGTCCTGGAGTATATGACAGCACAGTTATCCAGTTGGCAGTTATACAGCCACATCTGGAACTCAGGAGAGGAAGCCAGGCTAGAAGTAGGGTTGGGATGTGTCTGCTCCCGGTGAAACACTCATGGGAAGAGTGTACTGTAAGAAGAGCAAGGTTAGGATGTGGAGAGCACCAACCTGTAGAGGTCGTAGTGGAAGGGGAGGTTTCAGAGACAGAGACAGAGCATCCAGAGATGAGAGGAAAGGTTTCAAGGAAAAGAGAGGTAAATAGAGTTAAACACAGGAGGAAGGTAAAGTAAGACAATGGAAAGAGCTACTGGATTTAGTAACATAGATGACCACAAGGAAGCTAGCTCAAGTGGCATGGTGTGGGTGGATGACATTTACCATTTTAGTTCACTGTGACATTTGACTCACTGTTTCTTCAACTCACGACTTATCTGGTGGTGTAAAAATGCAGATCATGAGTTCCGTGTGCCCTACTGTAAATGGCCTTGGCTTGGCAGAGATAGAAGCCGATTACTAATGCTACTCAGGAAATGTACGTGGAGGTGCTTTGCTGGGTGGGCTAAAAATCCTATAGAAACACTTACTGATTGTGGCCATAATCTACATTACTTTAAATAAAGAGTTTAGCAAGGAAGTTAAAAATGTTCATTTTAGTTAAAATTCTTTAGAATTTCAAAGTTCCATCAAAAAGTTAGTTTTTAATCCTCTTGCTCCTTACAGGGCTCTGTCTGCACATCCACAACAGAATGAGCATCCGTGTGCTTGTTCTTTGCCCAGATGGTGTCCTTCAGAAGAATTTGGTGCTTCAGATCTGAAACCCCGGTGCACTGCTGTCCTGAACATCCCCATGTACTGCCCAGGCACCATGCCCTGGGACCACCCTGGGGAACAAAGTACTTTCAGTCCCAGCAGCCCCTGAGGTCATTGGCTTGGCCATGGCATCCCTGACAGCACTGCCTCTGAATGCACATGGCGAAAAGCTGACAGAGGGTGAGGTTGTGCTCCCCAAGTGCAAGGCTACCCAGTGCAGGAGGATGGTGAGTCCTGCGAGCTCTATAGCTTCATGCATTTGGATGGCCCTGCACAACCTGGCCACTGGGGAGCAGATGGCCAAGTGGGAGAGTGCGGTTGCCTCCCCTGCATAGAGCCCAGCAGCCAGTGCCTGAGCAGCTGTGGATCCAGGTGAGCAGAGTCAGCATGCACAAGACCCTTCACTATGACAAGGAGGCAGCTCAAGAAGACCTCCACGACACCTGGCACCACGGTGGTCCCAGGAGACAACAATTAGAGCTTTCCTATGCCCACATCCTGAGGCTCCAGTAAGAGCGCAAAGGTGCCAGAGTCAAGATCCCAACATGCCAGAAACTGTACCCCAGTGCTTCTTGGATGCCACCACTGCTGGCCACTTCTGCAGGATCCACTGAGCCACTGAGCCCAGGAACATCTCAGCCACACGATTGAGGTTGCACAGGACAAGATAGTATATATCCTACACCCAGAGTTACTGGGGCATCAGCGGGCCTGACCTCCCAACGCCATGTGCCCCTGCACTGTCGGGGCCGGGGCCTCACTCGTGAAGACAGGCCAGCACAGCCATGCTCCCCACAGTAGGAGGCTCAGGAGGCCGAGCAGACCGCCCACCTGGAGAGCCCAGTGGTTCAGCGGAAGGACCAGGGACAGCTGAGTAGATATCAGGACAGCACCAGGACAGTGGGAGAGACAGTCCAGCCACTGGATGAGCCCCCTTCTCACCTACCTCACTGCCACATTCCAGTCAGGCAGCCAAGGAGGGCCCACACCCCAGGAAAGGAGCCCCAGGCTGTCGCCTGAGGAGCCTTCCAGACCGAAGGCTGAGCTCTGAGGAGCTGAGGGTGGGAGCCTCACCTGTTTTCCTGAGGCCCAGCCTCACCCAAGGGTTACAGGGGAGCAGGAAACTGGAGAGAGGGGTGTTTCTGAATATGGATACTGTGTAAAAAGATAAACTTGTATATGGAGTTTCTTGAGCTTTCTTAATGAATAAATAATTAAATGGGTGGATTACTTATTGCCAGCACCATGATAAATTAGATATGGGGACTAATGCATATGTCAACCTCATTTTTTTAATTGACAGTGTAATTTGTTATGTATCAAATACAAAGGTCACCAAAGAAATGTATTAATTTCCAGTCACTATCTGGGACATAGAGAATTAATTAGAAAAAAGTATCAACCAACTTTCCTACATTAAAAGACACAGAACTCATTTGTCACTTTTTCCAATATCCCCAGTTCCAGCCATAATCATTAAAACAATGATGACCTTGTACTTCTTCGGTTTTGCTTCTTGACATTGTGATCTCGTTACTTCTTTTCCTCTGTGTTGTTTCAACAAATACTGGCAAGAGAAATTCTGTACATAGTTAAACACAATCATTTTATTTCAATTTCACTGACAAAGTATGTTAGACACTCTTTGCTATCCCACATTGCTTCGAAGTATTTGAAGATCCCCCTAGTGTGACTCATGGTTTTCTATCTTGTATATAAACACCTTCTCTTAATTCTAAAAGACAATCCTAATCCTGGGGAAGAAACATTTCCAGCACAGTCTGGAACAGTGCTGTCTAATAGAAACATAATGTGAAACATATATGCAATTTAAATTTTTCTAACTTGGGAGTAATAATACTTCGCTTAGCTGCCTCTGAAGTAGTAATCAATTAAACAATGGTTATGAAATTGTTCATTATTAAATTCAACTTAAGTCTCAACTGACATTTATTGAGTGCCTGCTGTGTTGCCAGCATTCTTAGGGACTTCCATATCCATCATCTTTCCCTTCATCCCTGCCCCCAAACCCAGCTAATACCTCCTCTCCCATAAAGTCACCCACATCAGCCTAGCGTTTCTCCTTACCGTCCAAAGATCTGCTTACCTGCACCAATGGTTCCCAAATGCCACTACACTGACCAGTGTCAGGCTGTGAAAGAGCTTTCACAGGTCCAAGACAAAAAGTAATCATAACAGTAACAACGATGTAGTGTTTCTTCATAAAGCCAAAATAATTAAATCTAGATAATGTTCATTATTCTAACATGTCCTTTCTTTCTTCTCTTTTTTGTTAAGATGTCCCCTCACACACACTTTTTTTAAATGAAAGGGAGATCATGGTGATGATGATAATGATGATGATAGACTTTTCTGGTGTGTGTTTTTTGTGAATGCCCATACATAAAAATAAAAATTAAATTAAAAATGTGATATTATATTTATCCATGCAAACTAAAAAGTTGTATTAGGTCCATGAAGTCCACAGGTCTGTGCCTCAGTCAACCTCATCTGATGGCCATAAGTTGAGGACAAGGTCCTGTGTGCTGTTGTTTAGCCAGTTCCCTGTATAAGACGTTTCATTGGCTCCTTACTGTTGGGTGAATATCAAAATCCTTAAAATACTCATACAAGCAGCTTCTGATCTGGTTTCTGTCTCCCTTGTCTGTTTCAATCTTGCTTGGTCCCCCACCCCACCTCACCCCACCCCACATCCCCACCCAAGCTCCAGCCCCAGGGAGCCTTCCTTCTTTCCTTGAACACTCAGCACTCCTTTCTGTTCAGAGCCTTCAACCATGTGCCCTCTGCCTGGATACCCCCTCCTCAGTCCTCTTCCTTCATTCCTACCCCTTTCCCCCAGCTGATGTTCAGCCATCCTTCAGGGCTAGCCGAAACAGCACCTCTGCCTCTCAAGAACTCTCGGAGGTCCCCCCAACAGACCTTTATCCTGTTTCACAAAGAAAGACATTGCACCATGCAGAGAGATGTTAAGTAGTTTTCCCAAGTGAATGCCAGGGATAGGTCTACGCCCCAGATTTCCTGATGACAGACAGCACAGTCTTCACAGAATCTCTATGCACAAATAAGGCTTTGATATTGATGGAGTGGGGTAGGGTGGGTGTGGAGAAAGGGACCGGGGACGGGGGATTGAAATGGAAGGCCCAAGCCAGAGCTAGCTCCTCAAGTGCCTCTTCTGAATTCTCAGTCCTATTAGAAGATGAGGTCATTAACAATTTTTCATTACCATTGCTGAGTTAAATGTGACCTTGGTCAATCCTTTGTATCCTTAAAAACAAAAACTATGCCTTTCCAAACGTCTTTTATTTTTTACATACTAAGATGCCTATAAAATGTCCATTTTCTTATTTCCTTCCACCTGTCGCTTTCTGTAGAAGAATCCTCCTCACAAAGCAGCGAGGCAGGTGCTAGCGCACCTGGGGGCCTGTCCTCTCCAAGTCTGTTGTCCCGGGGTGGCTCACCTTTGTGTGACACCAGCAAAGCCAGCTCTAGGAGCTCCTTAGCCACTCTGTCAGCAGGTCCTTTGTTCAAACCTGCTGCCTCTTAGGAATGGAGGCATCCAGGGACTGCTGGGACACTCAGGGCCCCCAGGGGCACACTCCCTGGGGAAGCTTCCAAAAGAGTGCCTCGCCCTCCTGACTGTTTATAGCTCTCATCTAAAGGGTGATTAAGGCCCATTTTTAATCACAGACATTGTGTTAGGAATATCCCCCCAGCGTGTAAACTAATGATCAGCTAATGATGCCCCGAACATGGTGCTTGGAGTCCTGGAGCAGCAAGGGGATTTGGTTCAGTGGCTCTGAGCAGTTCACTATCAAAGTTGCAAAAAAGACACTTGAAACCTTTCCCCCAGACACTTCCCTATAAGACATTATAAAACAAAGCCCAGCCTATAAACATACCCAAAACAAAAGTCCTGTCCCAGCTACCGCCCAAACCTCTGATGGGGCTCATTCTGGAATGACCTACAGGAGGGAAGTCACTTGGACTCAGAAGCAAGTGACATGACTCATTGGTTTACGAAAGCTGGAATAAACAGAAGGAAGTAAGTGCCTGGAGAAACAATAGGAAATATGAATGGTTTGTCTTCTGGAGACATGAGAACTCGTCCTCATTTTGGCAGTCGTGGAATCCTGCCTGATGGTAGGACATTGTTTTCCCAGAGTGTGTTCTTTCTAAGCGCTTGGCATGACATCACACACCTTCAATGCCCCATCGTGCCAGGGGAGCCCCTTGTACTTCTTGATCTTTCCTCCTGTTAACCAGCATATGGAAACCATGAGAGTGAGAAAGGGAAAGCCAAGGAACATGCCCTGCTGACCAGATTCTTAGTCATTTATCCAGGGTTCAAGCGGAGGAAAATCTGACTCCAAAATGGCATCGATGGCGCCACCCTATTTCTTTAATCATGCAATGCCATGTTTGTAAGCTCCAACAAAATTAAACAAGGGTGAGGGTTATGGTGATTGCAATGAACAGGGGGGAAAATGGAAATGGGGCTGTGAAAATAGGCCACTGGTTGAGTCATTATGAAGCATTTTTTTACCAGTAAAAACTGGGAATGTCAGCAGGGAATAAATTGGTTTAATTAGAAGTTAGAGCTGGCCCTACTTGCCCACCTAAAGGAATTGGGGTGATAAACCCTTTGAACTGTGTCTAAGTACCAGCACTGTTTACTCTGAGGAAGGAAACTGTCAGTTCTGTTTGTTCACAATGAGCCAACCACAATGTGTCTGATGGATTTGGGACTAGTGAAAGAGGGGCCCGTCAAGTGTAGGAAGCAAGGTTTATCACGGGATAGATTTAGGAAGACAAAAGTAAGCAGGAGACTGCTGGGCAGGCATTGTTTGCTGTGAAACTTCAGGCATGGAGTTGTTTTTCTTGAGAGTTCGTTAGCCCCACATCCTGGGGAAAGCAGGTGGGGGCAAAGGCTCCTAAAACACTAATTCTGTTTTTCACCATTTTTAAGAAATGTATATTTCCCCCGACTCCAATATTTTAGGGGGTGATTTTATTTCCTCCCTGCTATAGTCTATTCCATTTTAACTGAGAGTAACACCAGAACTGAGCAAGCATATAGTTATTAAAAACCAGTGTGGGGAGAGTTCAGTTCATCAAGAAATTCCATTTAAAATATCTTAAATGTCGGTAATAACTGGGGTGCGAAGCAGTTTTTGAAAGTAGACCCTTTCTGCTCCTGAATGTAAAAGTTCAATAAAGCAAATAGGCCAAAGAATAAAACAAAGAGAGCTCTCATGGGCCGAGTCTCAGCATGTGTGGACTTGAGGTCTAGTGGAGTTCTTTCCAGAGCTTTCTATGACACAAGCCTATGCAATTTGAAAAATGAAGAGTTTGACTTAAGGTTAAACACACTTGAGTCACTGCTACCAAAAAAAAAAAAAAAAATAGAATTCAAGGAAGTCGAAATGTCCTTTATTTGAAAAACATTTTTTTGCAACTAGTCCATGAAGTAAATCTTATGCTCTCGAAAGAGTTCAGTGGCTTCAAAGTTGCTGACGAATTGACAAAGTATGTTGTTGCCATGACTTACGCTACTCTTAGGAAATGCTCAGACTTTGATATTGCCATTTCTGGATAGTACAAACTGGCCTGCTCCCTCTTCGTCTTGCCAAGAGAGACTACTCCTTTTTTAAAAACAGATTTTTAAATATTTTATTGGGAAACTTTGTTATGTCTTAGATCTACTTTGCTCAGTGTTTGTTTTGTTATGTTTTTTA
Organism: Miniopterus natalensis; assembly: GCF_054644295.1. NCBI lineage: Eukaryota > Metazoa > Chordata > Mammalia > Chiroptera > Miniopteridae > Miniopterus > Miniopterus natalensis. The sequence goes on from NC_142081.1 coordinate 128,799,030, forward strand.
ATTTTTAACTCCCTCCCTCTTTCTATAAAGATATAAACCTCAGACCTTTCCTCTGCTGAGATGTTAATACTATTCCACTCTGTTGAGATTATGTCCTCAAGGTAGAGAATCGCTTCTTCAAGTGCTCACAGCCAAGCCAATTTATTCTGTGTTCTTTGTACTATGAAGATAATACTTTTTCTGCTTTTTTTAAATAAGAGATTGTACATTAAGATAAATGCTTTTCCAAAGTGTCTCCAAATGAAATATTTTGATATGACACAATTACCCACCCCACTCCCTAATCCACATTGGAACATCTTCTGCAGATTGTTCCTATTCCAAAGGCACCCACACTTGCTAAAGACCATCTTTAGGGCTCTAACCAGACTTCTGAAATATTGAAGTTCATAGTGGGTCTCATGGAAGCACAAATGAGTTATTTGGGGATGATCTGAAAGAGACTGAGCAACAGAACTGGAGATTTTTTTCCTGTTGGGAGCTTTTATTTACTTGGTCTAATTATACCACAGAGATTCCCTAACTGGGATGTCTTTGAATCCCAAAAATCTTAATGAAAATTTGATGATTTTTCAATCATTCAAAGAGCCTCTTAGGAAGTGTTGTATTGCTTTTGAAGAAGACACGTGATGTAACTAAAGCCACTCAGCACAGCATTAAACAAATTAGTTTACTATTCCTTCTTATCATTTGCTGTTGGCTCTCATTATTGCACATTCAATTTTTATTTGCTTTGAATAATAAAAATGAGGAAATAAATGATCACTTCCTGCAAATGAATTTTAAAAGTTTACATGAGAGTTCAGCCACTTAGAGATCCTCTTATCTCTGGGAATTTGGCTCTTTAAGACCAAGTTTGAGAGGTAACACCATTGACAATGGGAGAGAGGAAGGTGATTCCCCATGTCCTACCCCTGACCCAGTCTGTCAGGTCAGATAACTCAGCTTTGGATTTTAGTGACGCAAAATATGCTGCTTATTTAACTGGCAGGTAAAATTCTTTCAAAAATTAGATGTCATCTCAGGAGCTCTTCTAGTGAAAAGGTGGGAAAACCTGCTCTGGGCATTTGAAATGCTGGTGGTGGGTACTGGACAGGGATGAGTTCACCTTCTTTATCTTAGGCTCAAAGTTGGTTGAAGGAATGACTGATCCATGGCAAGCCCATGGATGCATATAAGATGCAAGAGCAAGCATTTGCCTAAACGCTTAGAGTAAGAGACTCCCCTACAGCGCGCTACTGGCAGGAGTCAAGAGAGTACTCCTGGGCCAGGAGGAAGACTGGTTCTCTTCAGGACTCTAAGTCTGCATCTACAGGAGTCAAGAGCAGTTTAGTGGAAACTGCAGCACCCTCCACACCCACAACCTCTCTCCCACTATCTGACTTGGGACCATCAAGACTAATCTTACCACTCTCTTGACCTCAGGTCATGTTGGAAGCTCAGAACTTCCTGCCATCCCTTATTCCCAGACTCTAATTCCCATTCAGCTTACACATAGCCTACTCTAAGCCCATCTGTTGCCCCCACACCCTCATCTTTTGAAACCCTTTCACTCTGTCTTCTGGTACTTACATTCAACCATCTGCAAACTCCTCTATATCATCAAGCTCTTCTCAGAACCTTTGCTTTGACTCTTGCTCTGACAGAAACCTGTAACTCCTCTGATGCTCTGCTGAATTTGCAGCCTGCTCACTTGTCCCTCTGGGCCTGGAGGTGGGGTATGCCTCCTTCCACTTCCCTCTTCCAATGCTGCTTCTAGGTCAGTCTCCTTCCTGCCTGTCTAAAAATCACAGCTTTGAATGCTATGTCTTGAACTCTACCACCAATTACTTCTCTTTGATGTAGTCAACTAATCAACCTTGCCCCCTACTCCACTCACTCACCTCAATTCCTTTATAACAAACTCCTATTATAATTCTTAGTAATTTCGATATCCGCATGGATGATCTTTGCACATTCAGTTCCTCTGATCAGCGAGACACATTCTTGGCTGAATCATAACCAATAACTGAAATCCCTTCAGAATTATTTGTATATCAAATATTCCATTGTTCAACCACCATTCTCCTTCTTTACAAATTACTCCCACTAGAACCTCAACTCTGACAACCTTTGAACTTCACTGGAACTTTAGGTTATTGGTTTTATTACCTATTTGTTTTCCTTGTTCCCTTCATTGTCTCATGAAGCATATGTGAAGATACATGTTAGACACATAAAGCACTGGGAAAAGGGCCTGTGTAAGTGTTTGCTATTCTTATTTAATCTATTAATGATGTCAAATAGACTTAACTAAGTCTGCACTGAGAAGCCTAGTGATTCCATCATTCTTTTACTGTGCTCTGCTCAAATAGGTATGTACACACACACACACACTTTCCTAAGTTTCAGACATTGCACTCAGCTCAACTTTAGGAGGCATTGCCTAAGAATGAAGATAAACTCCTTAACCACAGTAATATAGCCACACTTAAGATGACTTATAATCATTCCATAATATAATATATTAAACTTTAATCCATATTTAGTGTCCTCAATTATACCAAAAATTTTTTTATAGATGTTAACTTCCAGACAGGATTCAGTCAATGTTCCTGTGTTGCATTTGGTTCCTATGCCTCTGATATGTGCGAAGGCCCCCTTCAAAAAATGTTTTTTTTAAATATGTTTTCCCAAGCAGAATTCCTTATCCAGAGGAATTAGGGGAACCCTGGCTCAGATCTGTTTCTGTTTACTTCTGCTGTTCTTTACCCAACTCAGACAGACATCTGTTGTGGTTTCTAATGGTTGTACTCCCATTAAATGAAACCTCAATTGAAAACAGTGACCTCTGGAGACCAGTTACCACTCCTCTCAGTGCTGAAGTTTCCTGGGAGTTCGACATTCCTTTGTGCCTTCAGTATTTCTGCTGTCTTTTTTTCAATTGTTATTTGAGAAATCCTAATTCCCTCTTCCTTTCCACTGCCCCCCTTTTCATCTACGGACATGCAGCATCTCAAAGGTGAGGACCGAAATGGAGCTATGTTGGTCTATGTCTTGTGTTTCCACACTGATTGCCGCATCTTCCAAACTGAGGGCAGATGAGATGCGGAGAGGAAGCTTTTATTTTTACTTCCAGAGGATTTGAAACTGTACAATCAGGCTATCTGATGACATTATACACTTCTCTTTAATTTACCCAATGCCCTTTGAAGTCCTGCGTTCTCCAAACTCTTCTGACCCATTTTGAAAGTGCAGTTTGCTTTTTCTCTTTTACTGAAAATGTCCAGGAGCAAACTGGATGAGACTTCCCAGAGAAAAGGGTTTGGTTGACTCCTTCCCAGAGGGTCACAGTGCTATCTATTGACACATTCCAAAGCCTCATAAAAGCTGTCTGAAACAGCCCAAGAGAAATCCCCATTAAGTATCATGGGTTTTGATTTTTACAGCTACTAATAATTTTTTCCTTTGAGTTTGCCCAGAGCTCTGCACATAATTCAAACAAACAAATAAACAAACAAACAAACAAACAAACCTTACTTCTGCCTTGCCTTTAAATTTGCTGTGTGACCTCAGTAAAATTACTTAACCTCTCTGATCCATATTTTCTTATTCTGTTAGGACAACAAAAAATAGTATGATCAGAGAAATCACTAGAGAATAAAGCTCCATCATAATAGCTTAATTGATTTTTTAAAAAATCTTTAATTCATCACTTCAAGTATGTCTACAATCAGAGACAACTTATAGTGACTTCTAATGAGCAAGTTTAAAAGACTGAATTTCCAAAAGGAGTCATTCATTTATATAACCATATAAAACTTTCCCTAAGGATCAAAGATCACACAAAGAGCCTCATCCTTTTGCAGGAAGCAAGCCGAAATGCAATAGGAAGAATTGAAAGAGAAAGGAAATTTCTCTATTAAATGTCCTGGAATCATCATCGTGTGGTCAGAGTAAATGTTTTAATGTGAGTCTTATTGCAGCAAGTATATCAATAACACTTAAGCTCTGATCCAAAAGTTTCCATCATTTTCCCTCAGGGACCTCATTTTCTCAGGATGAATTTATCTAACTTTTGTCCAATAAAAATATTACCAGCTAAAATGTTTTAGTCCTGGGCTTCTAACATTGCAAAGTTCTGTCTCGGTGGAGTATCCATTTATTTTACCGCTCACTCTTCGTAGCTCTTTGGCAAATGCTTTTCCGCTGCTGCTCATTTTTAGTTAAATGTGAATACTTCACCCTGGTTCACAGAGCTCTGCACCCTGCTTTTGTGTTCCCTGAGCAGCAGTGCACTGGCCCGGTGCTCTGAAGTATTTTGAGAGTGTCACCGTGTGGCGACTACGCTGCAGTCTTCCTCTCCTTGCCCTATGGGCACTCCCTCCCCCATTTCCCAACCTCAGGTCCTGTTTCTACTGTTTGAGAAAAGTTGGGAGGATCTAAACAGACTCTTGGAGTCTAAGAAAGTTTAAAAATATGCACAGGACATATTTTCTAAATAGAGAACTTGAAACCCTAAACTCTAAGTGACTCGGTAACTTCCATCTATTTTCAAAAGCAAAGAACAATATTTTATCTTGAAATTAAAGTTAACATAAATAACAATGTTTAGAGAAAACTTTCTGCCATGTCTGAAGCCAAAGGGACAGGCTGGGTCCTTGCTGAGGCCTGAAAGAGAATTAGGGGAAAGTCGGAGATTTCCTGTCTTTGTAATGAGTTTACTAATTAAATCTTAATTGTAAACCAAGCTGAGCAAAATTTAAATGAACCTCTGGTGCCAGAAGCCAGGTTATTATGGTGGAATTGTTTATAAGGACAGGAAAGTGACTTTCTAAACATCAGATTCCTGTGCGTTAGCCAAGACCTGGAGGAAGTCCCCATGTGGGGACGCTCAGAAAGTAGCAGGAGAACTGACTTGGGCCTTGTGATAATTAAATGACACAGAGATGTCCTGAGTCCCCTGAATCCAGTCGTTGCCAGAGGCTGCAATCTTTCTGTTTTGATGGGCTGGAAACAGCACTCCTGCAATAAGCACTGTGGATCCACACCCAACCCCCCACCCCCGTGTTACAGCGAGCGGTCCAGCATTGTCAGCCTTTATAACGATGGAAATGGAAATTTCTTTACTTTGGAAACCCTGACTGTTCTACTGAAAAACAATCCTTGCAAATACACAGAAATCCAAGCACCCAAGAGAAACAAAGCCACCATAATGGGAGAGTAAAAATGTTGTTTTTATTTCCTCCTGGTATTATTGGGGTATGGGGGAGAGTGTTAAAAGGCAGGCTGTAAAATAAATAAAAACCAAAACCCTGTGGCTGTGTGCAAGGTTTAACATCACTTATTTATCATAAGATTAGGAAAGTGAGTTAGCCAAATGCTTTTATTTTGCTTTGTTTACATTTACTCATTTAAAGTAAATAACTTACCTTGTGACCTTTCTTTTTAGAGGCACTTATTTACAGCCAACTTTTCTTTTGCCAGTGTACAGGGTGGGGCCAAAGTAGGTTTACAGTTGTGAGTACACCAAACACAGAGTTTACTTTTGTGTTATTATTTATTAATTATTGTGTTATTTTTCATACGAACAACCATAAACCCCCTTTGGAGCCACCCTGTACATATTTTGTCAGTAAAACCTTCCTTTTGCTTTATTTGCCATTGGAAATGGGCCTGTGTGCTGAGTTTCCTGCAAAGTACCCTCCTGAGCTAGTGACATGTCACAGATTAGGGACCACATGGGAAAGATTTTATCCAAATCCTAAAAGCAATTTGGCGACTGGAGGTGATGGCTGTGCCTGTGGTCCAAAGGTTGGAGGACCGCATGTAGCATAACTACACGCTTTATCCCTCCCTGCTCTCCAAGGACACCACTCAGAGTAATGCTGGGAAAGATACTCTATAAAGCAAGAAGCTACAGTGAAAGAGGCAATGTGGCTTTGTAATATATAATATTACATCTTGTATTCTATTCATCTGTATAATTGTTAAAATGCAACATGACCTTGCTATTTTACAAAAAAATTTAACTTCTTTGTAGGTTTCCTCTTGGGCCAGAATAAGAGAAGTTGTCTTCAGAACAAATCATGGGACTAGGCCCCTCTCCTTGCAAATCTGCACTCCTGGGTCTCCACGTCAGACAGAGGTGGCTCGGAGGAGGCCCTAATTTCAACAGGAGCCACATGAAACATGAATGCTACGTATCTCCCCTCTTCACAAGGCTATTAAAGGACTTAAAAGAAGGCACTGGGAGTATATAATTTATTAGTAGTAGTATTGTCATTTTGACCTTTTAATCCAGGAGCAAAGAACCTAAGGAAGGCATCGCCCAGAGGGCTGCATAAAACAAGCCTCTTCCATCTCTCATTTATTTGAGTCACTTTCTCAGTGATCCCCGCAGAGAATTTTAAACTGTCTCCTATTTATTTACTCAGTAAACTTAAATTGTTTTCAGGGATCTTTCCCAAAACTCCCAGTTGTTTTCCTTTGTTTTGTTTTTAATAGGAGCCAGAGCCTAAATGGAGAGTCACACAGTAAAACCTCACTGCACCTTGGAAATCTTGTGAGGCTATTTTGAACTATGGTATAGCACATATCTCGGAAGGGCAACTTCTTTCTAGCCTTGGCTGTGCTAGTCACAAACAGTCTGTCGTGGGTGCCGTGGGTCTGGCAGAAAGCTTTACTTGGTCCCATTGCTTTCTGTAAGGATGTTCTTCAAGGGAGAAAAAGTATAAGCCATTTTAAGTTCAGATATGGGGTTAGAACTTTGAAGATTCATGGTGCAACTTTTGTTTGAAAATGGCTGAGAATATTTCTTCCACCCTGGCCTCCAGAGCCTTTCCAGGGAAACGGCCAGTTCTAGGAACCTTAGGCCCATAAGGGTTCATCGTTTTTTAAGTGATGGAAACTACACTCTCTACAGTCCCCCTAGGAAAGTGGCATTTGACTGGCCCAGTGTTCAACTGCATCTCAACATTATAGTCCTGTCTAGAATCCGAGTCTGGGTTTCTATCTCTCCACCCATAGCATCCTCTTTAGGCCTCTGCTAATTGTCTAGCTTTTGCAGGCTAAAGATACCTCCACAGGGCTTACTAATTCTATGACAGAAGTCAGGAAGCCTGCTTTTATTCAAAATATATTTAGTGTGAGACAGAATCCAATTTCCTACAGCAGCAAATGACCTACACTGAAGTACCTATAGATATAAACTTATAAGGGCTTCCTTTACCTTTTCGTTAATACAGAAATTAATGTCAAGAGAACTTAACTATTACGTAGTATGATGCTTAATTTTGCAAGGAAAAAAATAGAAACCCAAAAAAATAACCATTATATGGCAAAGAAATTTTGGCACTACCTCCAGAATTCCCTATACAAATATGTCCAGAGAGCCCAGAAATCATAGCAAAGCCATACACGTTTCGCTTCAGTGAGACGGCTTAGCTCAGTGCTAACAGGTGAATGGCATAATAACATCTGCCATGGAGTTTTTGGAGACTTTGTTTCATTAAAACTTGATTTTTCCCAATTAGACTTCCATTTTACCTTAGAAATAGATTTCAGGCATGTCAAGTGATAACCTAAGCTGTGCTGAAAAGTGCTATTAGTCTTGGGGAAGAGAGATGGTGAGCAATTCCGGCTTACCAGCTAAAGGTCAGATAAGTCCTAGCGACAAGTTTCACAGCTGAGCGTAGCGCTCTAGTGACGAAGGCTGCAGGCCGCGCGGTGCAGGGACTGGCCACTCCGTCCCGGACGCAGCTTAAGGGTTCTGCTGGGCCACAACGTCTCATTTGATTTCAGAGAAAATACTGAGAAGTTCTAGAAAGCACAACATTTTCCTTCTCTTTTTACCTTTGAACAAAGAAGTCATTGCTTTGGGAAGCCAGATTTAGCATGGTTTCTGTGTGTGTGTGTGTGTGTGTTTTCCCTCCAAGGACTGTTGAGATCCCATTTTCCACCCAAGACTCAGTTTTGCAGCTTGCGGATTTTGAAGCTTATTCAAATATATGTACGGTGCATGTGCAAGACAAGAAAATATGGGGAACAAAGCTGTCCTGTTCACAATTGTGAGAAGGAGGCCATGACAAAGGGCAAGTGGATTTGGAGGCATTTCCAAGATGATGGAAAAGAGCTTCTGACACTGACCAGTCTTCCAGATGCAGCTCCTGAGTCCTGGAGCTGGCTGCCATAATTCAGCGGAACCTTGTCACCCCAATAGTACAGGATCAGGCTGGGACAAGGGATAGATAGTTGGTGTAAAGCCACTGAAAACAACAGAACCAATTCTAAATTAAGAAGTGCCCCAAGAGCAGGGAACATGGGGTCTGTTAATTATTGTGTCCCCAGAACCTAGAACAGAGCCTGTCCTAGAGCTGATGTTTCTATACATTTGTTGACAGAGGATTGTCATATTTGGGGGCAGCACCAAACCAAGATTTGTTCAAGAAAGATTCTCTGAGTATCTATTAGTTAGCAATGCACTAAAAATTGCAAGAGACACAATGCAAATAAAAAAAAATCTAAAGTGCAAGAGGCACGTCATGGTAAAAAGACCATGGGCTTTGAAGATGAACCTGGTCACCTTCTCAGCTTTGACCTTTCCAAGGTCTGTGACTGGGCAAATCACTCACCTCACACAGCTTCATTTTCTTAATCTGTAAAATGTGGGGAGGAAATGTACCCACCTCACAGAGTTCTTGAAAGCAAAGTGCATAACACAATTTCTGGCATATAGCAGGTGCTCAGTGAACAGTATTTTTTTTTTTTTTTTATAAAAAGTTTTTGTTTAGTAAAAAAGAAAAAGCAATAAGCAAAAACATAGAGACAAATGGGAAGCTGTACTGGTTCACGTTCTGTGGTTTTTTTCCCCAGCTTTCTTGAAATATAATTGACATATAACATTGCATAAGTTTAAAGTGAACAAAGTACTAATTTTATATATGCATATATTGCAAAGTGCTTGCCACAATAAGGTTAGTTCGCACATTCACCACCTCATATAGTTACAGTATTTTTCTTATGATGAGAACGGTTAAGATCTTTCTCTTAGCAACCTAAGATATACAATACAATATACAATACAATACAGCATTGTTAACTATAGTCACCATGCTGTACATTAGTTCCCCAGAGCTTATTAATCTTATAAGTGGAATTTTGTACCCTTTGACCACTTTTACCCATTCCCCCCACTTCCACCTTTCACCTCTAGGGCAACCACCATTCACTTACTGTTTCTGTGGGTTTGGTTTATTATTAGATTTCACATGTAAAAGATCATACAGTATATGTCTTTCTTTGTCTGACTTATTTCACTGAGCATAATGCTCTCAAGGTCCATCCATGTTGTCACAAGTGGCAGGATTTTCTCCATTTTTAAGAATGAATAATATTTCATTCCATTAGGTATATCACATTTCTTTCTTTTTTAAAAAATTAAATGTATTGAGGTCACATTGGTTAGTGACATTATGTAAGTTGCAGGTGTACAACTTTATAATACAACATCTGTATATTCCACTGTGTACTCACTACCTAAAGTCTAGTCTCCTTCTGTCACCATATATTTGAGATATTTGACCCCCTTTACTCTCTTCACCCTCCCCCACCTCCCTTTCCCTCTGGTAACCACCATACTGTTTTCTGTGTCTATGAGTTTCTTTTGTTTGTTGCTTTTTATTTTATATCCCACATACCTGTGAATTCATGAAATGTTTGTTCTTTTCAGTCTGACTTATTCACTTTGCATGATACTCTCAAGATCCATACATGTTGTCACAGATGGCAACGATTCATCTTTTTTATGGCTGAGTAGTATTCCATTATGTATATGTACCACATCTTCTTTATCCAATCATTGATTGAAGGACATGTAAGTTGTTTCCATGTGTTGGCTGTTGTGTATCATATTTTCTCTGTCCACTCATCCATCAGGGGGCCCTTGGATTGTTTCCGAGTCTAGTGGAGAGTATTTCCCCCCATCTTATAGAATATGTGACATCTGTCCTCCAAAAGATCAGCATCAAAGGTGGGAAAGAGAAGCATAAATATGAAATAGGCTTACTTTACCTTCCTACAGTTTCTATTTAGAATAGCTCTTGGGGCCCTTTAGAGTAGTGGCGTACAAACTTTTTCTGCACAGACACAGGTAATAAATAGTTTAGGCTTTGGTAGCCAGGCATATTCTGTTGCAAATATTCAACTCTGCCATTATGGTATAAAAGCAGTCATCTTATGAACAGACAAGGCTGTGTTCCAATGTAGTAGTTTGTTGGGCGCCCATAGCAAAATACCACAGACTGGGTGGCTTAAACAATAGAAATGTATTATCTCACAGTTCTGGACTGGGAATTCAAGAACAAGGTGTCAGCAGGTTTGGTTTCTTCTGAGGCCTCTCCCTTTGGCTTACAGACAGCCACCTTCTCTCTCTGTTCTCACGTGGTTTTTTCCTCTCTGCCCAGGTGCATTTGGTGTTTCTGTGTACCCAATTTTTTTTCTTCTTATAAGTAAAAACACCAATCCGATTGGATTAGGGCGCACCCTATTATGTCAGTTAATCCTCCCAATCTTGTGGGTAGTTGGGTCATTTATTTTCATCCCTATTTTACAGAGGAGGAATCCATAGCTTTGGGGAGATTGGTCACTAGCCCATGTAAGTGGTGGAGATGAGAAAGAAACCCTTGGACTGGCTCCAAACCCTGTGCTGTAAGGACTTGCTGATTTCCTTGGTGACTCCAGATCCATTAGAGGAGAGAAGCAGAATAAACGTTTTCCTCTGCCCCTTCCCTCACCCCCTTTACAGGACACAAGCTGGTAATGGCTAAGGAAGTGAGGTCACCACTAACGTGAATTTTGACTCATGCCAAAAGTTTGTCTCTGAACTATTGTTGAAAATTGCTCTCAGGAGAATGGACTTGGTTTAGTAATCAAGCAGAAGCTTTTGTGACTAAGGAAGGCTCCTGGGAACACAGTGTAATAGGCAGCTGCAGGGGTCACCTCCCTGGACGCCTTGCCCCAGGCAGACCACACTTACCCAGATAACCATCCAGCCTGTCTTCAAGATTTCCAAGCAGAAGATCTCACAGCCCGCTTTGAAAACCAAACCCAGTGCTACAGGTCACCCACCACAGAGGGTCTTCTTTTTAATATGCCTGTAACAACTAATACGCAGTATGTTGCTTCTGGTAGCTGCGGTTTATGTTTGAGCTAGAAGACCAATTATGAAGAATAATATTGAAGGCATCCTGGGGTCCTCAAAACCAGAAATCCTATCATTGCAGTACAGCATCCATGTGCAATAGAAATAAATACCAAATGCCTGCTTAGAGTCTTTTTTGTTTTAAATTTCCTAGTACTTGCTTTATGATAGGTCTTGAGGTACAGACTTCAGCTCACTTTGTATTTTTGTCAGGGTCTGACACAGTGCTACTCTCTTCGATTTTCCTAACAGTGGTTACCAGGGGCGGGGAGGTGGGGGAATTGGGGAGATGTTGGTCAAAGGACACTAAGTTGAATTATGCAGGATGAGTAAGTTTAGAGATCTAATATACAGCATGATGACTGTAGTGAATAATACTGTATCGACTACTGAAAATTGACTAATGTAGATTTTAGGTGCTCTCATCACACACACAAAAAATGGTGACTGTGAAGAAATATATTAATTAGCTTGACTGTATTAATCATTTCACTATGTATATGTGTATCCAATCATCATGTTTACACCTTAAATATACATAATTATCATTAAAAATAAAAAGATAAACTCGTTAGTTAGCAATCTCTATAGTCTACAACTTCCTCTTTAAGTGGAAAATCATAGTAGGCAGCTTTAAAATAACAAAAGTTTATTAGGTGGTCAGAGATGTTCGCCTATTTTCTATCCCTGTTGAAAATTAGATGAGAAGAGATTGAAAAGTTAGGTTTTAAACAAAGAGTTTTCTCAAAGTGATGTTGGTCAACAGACAAGAATGAGCGTCTTATTTGCGCATCTCCTTTCAGACATCAATTGCTAATCCAAATCCTTAGATGGTAACTCTAAATTACATTCAGCTGGCAGCTCCCCTCCTTATAGCTTATGCTGGAAGTCACACTTTCTGTTTGTTTTCTCAGAAAACCTGGAAAATCAGGCCTCTGGTCCCTGTAGCACAGTTCTATGCATTCTTCCAGGACCATCTCAAACGTCAACTCCTCCAGAAGCTTCTCTCATTCCCCACCCTCAGCTCCCCTAACCAAGAGCACTGCCTTCCACTTCGATTGCACTTTGCTCTATCTCTTTTTCAGCATAATGACTGGCCTCCTATTAATGGTTATGAACGGTTTTGTTTTCTATGCTCAGCTGTGACCTGTTTCTGTAGTTCCTCTCACCTTGGTACCCACAATACCAACCACATCCCTGACACATAAATGATACTCAATATCTGTCAAGCGAATGAATAAACCCATTCCCGTCTTGTTCCTAGCTCTTAGCTCTGTGAGGTAGGCCTCTCAATAAACGTGGCCAGATTAAATACATGCTGTTTTCCCAACTGAGAAGAGATAAGGTTTGGTTTTCCCTTCAAGGGTTAAGGGGGAAAGGGTTGACCAGTTTAAATCAGGAAGAAAAGTGTCCAAGGGTTGGGATGAAGACAGTGAACTATCCAGGAGGAATCCTGCTTCCAAATCACATCAGAACAGGTTTCTGAAGCCCCTGGCTAAATGGGCGGGCAGGGCTGAGCCTGACTGCAGAGCTGTGTGCAGACTGACTGGGGCAAGGACAGCCCCTAGCACTCGGCCTGCTTTCGGGAAAGTACCGGATCCAGCGTGAATCCTGCCTTCACTGCAGCTGGAAGGGGCCGCCTCCTCTCACCCAGTTTGCTAAAGAAGTCTCATTAAAAAACTGCATTAATGCTGGTGCAGTTGTGGCCACAAACAAGAAAGTGCAAGGGGAAAAAAAGAAAAATGGAACAGAGCTGGGAAATTGGGCCTTATAAGAGTTGTGGCTACAACTTAACCGCATTAATCTTCCTGTTTCTAGGGTGAAGTAGACTGGACTTTATAAAACTGTAGACCGCTGCATTATAAGTCATGTTGACAACCAGAACAAATTTTTTTTCAGAGACCTTTTTTTTAATTGAATTTATTGGGGTGACATTGGTTAATAAAATTATATATGTTTCAAATGTACAATTCTATAATATATCATCTGTAAATTGTATTGTGTTCACCACCCAAAGTCAAGTCTCCTATCACTATTTATCCCCCCCCCCCCCCCCCCCGCTTTACCGTCTTCTACCTCCCCCCACCCTCCTAATCCCGTTCCCATCTGGTAATCAGTATATTGCTGTCTGTCTATGAGTTGTTGTTGGGTTTTTTTGTTGTTGTTATTGGTTTTTTTTGTTTTGTTTTGTTTTTCTTAATCCCTTCACCTTTTTACCCAGCCTTACAACCCCTCTCCCCTTGGACAGCTGTCAGTCTGTTCTCTATCTATGGGTCAGACCAACTTTTTAAAACTTTGCTCTTCAGTCCATTCTAAACTGATTTCATTTCAACATGAAAAATTGACCTATTTTCAAATTGAAATGGATTGACTTGCAATTTCTGCTTCTAAAGTTGTAGGGACCTAAGCATCTTCACTTAGATGAGCCTGGAGAGTGAAAAAATAATGGAAGCCGAATTTAAAATAATTCCTCAGGTTTTGATTTATGAAGATACCGTAAATTACCCACTATTAAAATTAAAGTGGTAAAAGATATATAATGTGAAATCAAATAAACCAGTGTTTTTAACATTTTAATAGTTAAAGAAATGTCTATGGTTCACAGATTAGCTGTCTTCTTTATGCTTTTGAAAATTAAGTAGTGAAAGCAAAACTTTTCCTGGGTCTAAACTTATTTCTTTTTCTTCCCAAATGAAAAAAAGAAAAAGGAAAAGTTGAAAGGAGGAGGGAAAATTAGTTGTTTTATTTTTTGTCATGCAATTGATTTTTCTTTTGTCTTATAGATAGTTCATTTAAATAAGCACAGTTTTATAGTGGTTTTTCTCCCTGACTCCTAATGCTCCTCAGGATTTAATTGGGATTTGATTTTATGTTATCTAAAAATGTTTCCCCTTCACAAGTTTTGCTGGAGATTAGGAAAGAATATTTTTGTTTGATAGTATGTATCACAGTAGGCTACATGGTTTCAGGAAGCAAGGCAGAGAAATGGAATAAAACTATCATGTGTCCTCAAAAGCAAACTTATTTTTTTTTTCCATTTTTCTTTTTCACTCATGGTTCTTTCAAACTGAACAATTACAATGGATGTGCCTTGTGGCTCCAGAAGACAGAAGTAAAGACAGTAGATGGAGAGAAATTTGGGGTTTCCATAACTAAAGACTTTACAAAAACCAGGAGGGAGTGGCCAGCCTCTGCTCAGGCCTGAGATCCAAAGGAGGGTGTTCCCAGACTGGCTTTGCTCTGGATAAAAGGCAAGGGCCAGGGGACCTCTCTAAGGTGGCGTCTTCCAACGCCAATATCCCATGTCATTTACAGGACACTAACCACTTGCTTGCCACAAGTGTGTCTTCTTCACAGCCCCGCTTCACAAAGGAGTCATGACCCACTCACTGCCACCGTTTTGCACCTGCCACTCACTCCTCAGCTCACAACAGTCTGGCTGCCACCCCCCACCGCTCCCCTGAAATTGCCCTTCCTATGGTCACAAATGAACTACTAATTGCCAGAGCTAATGGACACTTCTCAGTCCTTATCTTACTTAACCTTTTGGTGGCACGTGATGACCCCTCCTCCGAGGAACTCCTGTCCTCCCTTTTCCTCCCTCTGGCCATTGTTCCCTCCACGGCCCTGTCGCACCCGTGGCAAGTGCATTACAGGGCGTCTACCAGGCGGGGAACAGGGCTAGATGCTGGGATACAAAGATGAGCGAGACTAGTCTCCGCCTTCAGGGAAGGACAGATTGGTGATGATTATTTATTGAGCAGTCACTCACTTTCCCAGGACTGGCTGGTCTGGCTCCGATGTCTACATTCTTCCCTCGGTGTTACACGCCTTCCTCAGAGGTTCCTTCCTCTCTTCTCTTCTTTCTACACTCTTCTTCGACCATCTCATCCACACCCAGGATTTAACATCCATGACTCCCGAATCTATTTTCCCAGCACAGGCCTTGCTCTTGAGCTCCGGACCTTGGAGCTCTTTGAGCCATAATCTCCACCAGAATTTCACACGGGCTCCTCAACATCAGCCCACCCAAACTGAACTCACCCTCTCTCCTCAGAAGCTGCCGCTCCTGAGTTTTCCTTCTCCTCGGTGGCTCCACCATCCTCTCAGACTGTGCTCGACCACAACCCCCTTCATCATAACTCCTTTGTCTTTGTCGGTACTCACATCCAATCACTCATTGTACAACACATGGCCTAAATCAGTCTCTCTCCATTCCAGTGCTTCCTTTCCTCTGCATCGCAGCCTTGGTCAGGCCCCCATTTTTCTTAGCTAGGTGATTTCAAATATGACACTGTCAGTGTGCCCCCAAGGTTAGGTGCCCCATACCTCCACCCCCCCCACATCCTGCCAAACGGCCATCGCACTGATGTGAACACAGCACTTCCCGGCTGCATCCTTCAGTGAGTCTTCACTGACGTCAGGAAACGTTTAAACATCATGGTCTGCAAACTGTTGTTTGTATTTGTTTGCTTATTTACCTCCCTAACTTGGGTGCAAAGACTTGGGACCATGAACCTTGCTCTATTTATCTCGGTATTACAGTGCCTAGCATGCTACCTTATGCATAGTAGGAGTTTGATAAATGTGATTAAATAAATGATATTTCTTTTCCAGTAGTCTTCCAAACTTACTGAAATCTCCTACCATTTAATTATTCCTTAGAAGCATTCTGGAGATGATACAGATGATATAGATATATAGATATAGATGATATAGATATAGATATAGATATAGATATAGATATAGATATAGATATAGATATAGATATAGATATAGATATAGATATAGATATAGATATAGATATAGATATAGATATAGATATAGATATAGATAGATATAGATAGATATAGATATAGATATAGATATAGATATAGATATAGATATAGATATAGATATATAGATATAGATATACATATAGATATACATATAGATATAGATATAGATATAGATATAGATATAGATATAGATATAGATATAGATGATATAGATATATAGAGATAGAGATAGAGATAGAGATAGAGATAGAGATAGAGATAGAGATAGAGATATATAGATATTTCACTAGATTGGGTATTAAGTAATCTGCTACTAAGAATTTTATTTTCATTAGTTAATACAATCTCCCTTTACTGAAGAAATCCTGTTAGCATCCATTGCTCCCTGTCAGAGAGCAGGGTTTCTGGAAACTAGACAGGGGAGTTTCAATACTGGAAAACAAGCAGGGAATGGTTTGGACTAGAAGATGAATTCTCAAAGAAGACCCTGGTCAACCAGGGGCGAATGGTTACTGAGTACTAAACACGTGCTGCTTCCATAAATTATAGAAAAAAAGGTTATAAGGGGTGTTACACACAAAACTTGCCCAGGATGATTGTGTCTGGCTAGAACCTACCAGTTCCTCACAAGGCTTCCATTTCATGTAATGAATCATCCGCTCTCCAACACCACCTTTACGAAGGTATTAGAGAGGAAAAGTGGGTTAAGGTGGATAGAATTAAAGGTAAGACTTAAGTCTACAGAACTATTTAGCATTTATTGTATGGGAAGAAATATATATATTCAAAAAGAGACAGGAAACCAGCAGCTAAGCTCGTGTATTAAGCACAATAGTTGTTCTCTTTTCTTATCCAGGAATAACTGGGGAAATGCTATCTCGTTTCTGCCTTTGTTCTGAGAATAGTATTTCATATAACTGAATATCAGGGTTGAAAAGCAAAGAGTATGAGCGATGCAGGACATTTCATCACCACTTTCCCCAACTTTTGAGCAAGACCAACAAACAGCCAAACCAGGGAAACAACTGAAAGGTCCTCCCCAGCACAAAGAGCAAGATACATATCTGCTTACGTGCTCAGAAAATGCAGAGGCAGAGCATCCTCAGGGTAACCCCAGACTGTCCCGTGCTTCAGGCAAGATCTTAGAGCACTTCCCGACTCCTTCCTGAACTCAGCTTCTTGCTTAATATGGTTCTGCTGGGAGGGAGGAATTCCTTTCTGACTCCTGCAGATGATCAACTTATGCCCTAAAGCGTAAGATGTAATTACCTTTTATCACTATCTCAGTTTACCGAGCAGCACTATTATCAGTCACTGCTCAGCATTTTTTTTCATGCTCTCAAAACATTATGTGTCTGGTTAACTGCATGGAAAAGCCTTATGCCAATAACTCAGGTTTAATTCACTTAAATTTTTTTTTTCTTGAGACCTTGTTTATAGTAAAAGACTCTGTGCTCAAGGAGAAACCTATCTGTTTGCTGTAAGAGAATGACCAAAAAAGAAAATAATCATTAAAGACACACAAAACATTTTATCCTGAGCTTGGCAGATGGCTTCTCAAATAAGAAATTCTCAATTATACTAAAGTGTGAAGGTTGACCTGTCCCTGAAAGTTTACATTCCAAAGCATTGGGTATTTTCGTGTGTGGGTGTATGTGGGGGTGTGGATGCGCATTTATGTGAGTTTGTGTGCTGTGCTGGGGAGGTGGGGAGAGGAAATTAATTATGCAAATTAGTGCTTGTCCACATTTGAAAAGGGGCCTAGGTCAACCTCAACGCTGACCCACTAGTAACGACATAAATTATTATAAACAAATTCATCTTGCTTTTCCAACACTACCTCAGCTCTTTTTAAAAAATCATAGAAAAGCCCGGTGCCCATAAATATGAAATATATTCATCTGCTTCCCCTAGTTTTCTGGGTAATGAAGTAGCCCAGACAAGGACTTTGTCTGGGTAATTCAAATAGCACATGGAAATCATTTAAAAACAATTTAAGATAGAAATCCTTCCACAGTGCCTCTTAAACAAAGTACCCTCCAAAGTACTAAAAAACATTGCTAAAAGAATTACTAAAAAACATTACTTTATTCGATGACTTTCCTGTCTTCTGCCCAGTTGATAGGCAACCTCACTTTACACTGGAGGTTGGCAAACTATGGCTAAGTCTGTACTGATGCCTAACTTTGTAAATAAAGTTTTATTTAAACATAACCACACCAGTTCATTCACTTTATTATCTATGGCACTTTCATGCTGCAGGCAAAGATTATATCATATGGACAGAAAGCTGAAAATATTTACTCTTTGGCCCTTTACAGAAAAAATGTGCCAGAACCCTCCTTTATTTGTTACTTCTTGGTGTGGGTGCCTCTTAAAGCGCTCTCCCACATGTTCATTTAAAAACAAATATCCACATTTTAAAAACTTAACCAGGGAAGATGTGGAGTAAGAGCTAAAGTATTCTTGCAACCTCCCAGGTGCCTGTGTGTTGACCTGAGCTTGGATAAGTGAGGCATTGCTGTGTTCATATGATCAAGTGGTGCCATGAAAACATGAAGGTTTAAATGTAAGAGGAGCCCATCCAGAGAAAAACTGAGTAGGGAGAAGGCACAGGTAATGAGCTTAAATCACTCTGCAAGACAGGTTTTGTGCCACAGAGGTAATTACCAACAGCAGGAAATCTCCCCGTCTAGACTACCCTACAAGACTTAGAGTGAATTTATTTGTGAAGAATTTGGCAAATACATCCATATATACATCGTCCTACACATATAAAGAGCCCTCATCCCCTCACATACAAAGTAAGAATAATGCTCCTCTGTTCTCTTAAAAGTTCTTATACAAACACAAGCTCATTTGTGGTTCACTGAGTGTGAAACAATTACTCCCACAAACAGAGCAACAGAGCAAAAATAGACCCGAGTGTATTTTTCAGTTTGTGGTCTCTGTGTTTAAATACAAAGAGTTAACGCAATGAATGACTGCATTACACCTGAAGAAGATGGGGAAGCCAGATAACCTGCTCGAGTGTTTCTCTTTGACAACCATTACGACACATGTACCTAGAAATGTAATTCAGTCGGTTTTCAGGACACTTGGGTAGCTTTTGAATTGGAACCGTTAGCTTCAGGGCCCCGGAGGAAACCAACTTCTGGCTCGGAGAAAGGGGGACGGCAGCCGTGTGCAGGGGGCTTCAGCTCTCCTGCTCCCCAGTGGGCGAGCCAGGAAAACAGAATGACTTTGAACATTCTCAGATCACCACAGAGCTGTTATTACAACACACCGGAGAAGATTGCTATTATGTTTATTGTTGCTTAAAACTTTGTAGTTTGGGATGCCGAAGAGGAAGAAAGAAGCTTATCTCCCCAGCTACTCTGGATTCTCGAGTAATTTGCCATTCTTATTACTGTGTATCAAGAAAGTGGCAAATTCAAAGGCTGTCATTTATTTCACTAATGGAATTAAAAATGAATGTGGGCCAGAGTAGTAATCAATGCCTTGCTCGTTGTGATGGATTATGGTTTGGCTAAATAGTCTGACCTTTAATTACCTGAAAAAATGCAATTTTCCAATGTCTTTGCTGTTTCCTCTGTGATTCCCCACACAAATGCAACCTGCCATGTGCTATTTTTATTTAGCTTAAATAAATTTAATGTTCATGAAAGGTGCCGGATTAGCAGCCCTAGAGTAAAATTCTTTATCCCTTTAGTCCTTTGTTATTAAACACTTTTGGAGCACTTTGTTCTTTGTTGAGCTCCATGCAGTCAATTCATTTGGTTATTTTTAATAATGTCCTTTTATAGCGTTATTGTTATTTTTTTAGATAAGAGCCAGAAACATAAAACACAGGGGGTGGGGCTTGGGACACAGAAGGAGTTAATGATCAGTGTGTTCTAGCCCTGACACCAGCGGCTGCCATTGGGTAATGCTTATGTAGAATTTACGAAGAAATGGTCAATTCCAGGTTCACAAATGAAATCAATCAGCTTCTATCCAATGAGCAGTAAGAGAAGCTAGTGCTCAACATTTGATGAAAACCAAAAGTACAAATACAAATTACCCCCAAAATGTCTACTTGAGAATGATGTTGGAAAGAAAGAAGCAAATAATAATTTTAAAAAATTAAAAGTCTGTGATTTTGCTGCTTTTTGGAGAACGATAACTATTGATTTTGAAACACATACATATAAAGGAGAAAAAAGTAGACCTCTGCATCCAAGTATATTCATCCTAACAACTGAAGAGAAACAAACTGTTTCCCTCTGGAGATATGGCTGCACACACGTATCTCTGGGCCCAACAATATCTCTTATCACAAAAATGTTTCTTATTATCTAGATAATTTGCAGATTCAGCTCCAACAGGTAAATAATTGAGTTGACTTTTCCATCACAGTAAAGTTTTCAAGATCCCATCTGCAAAAATTCTAGCAGTCACTGCAAGTAGGCATGTTTTGTTAGTTACTGACAATTGTGTAGGAAAGGAAGAAAAAGGAGAGGAGAGAAAAGAATTTCAGTCTTATTTTAATTTACATTTCTTATTAAGATCCTCATGCTTGTTAACTATTTTGTAATTTTAAAATGCATATCCTTTACTCATTTGTCTAATAAGAGCTGACTGTTCTCCAAATCAATTTATGCATGGAATATTATATGTAAGGATTCAAAATATTTGACTACGGTGCTGGTTGTAAATGTTTTTATAGCTTGTTGCTGATCCTTTAATTTTGTTTATCTAGAGAGATTGTAATCATTAGATTCTTATTTATTTAAATGTTATGTGGTCCAATCTGTCTTTTCCATAGCAAATTTTTAAAATAACTTTTAAGCGTGGAGCACTTTTCTCCATCTAGGAATTTCTTAATTAGTCATTTGCATTTTCTTGTTGGATTTTTGATAGCGTGCTCATGGAAAGTGCCAGAGAGAAAGCTTAGCTCCTTCATCAGATCAAAGACAACCTCTCTGCACTGTCAAAGTAAGTGAAGCACAAAGATAAGCACTTTATTTATCATTTACCTTTAGTGATTAAAAACTTCTCAGACACAACAGGCACACACGTTCTCATTAGGAGGGGCTCATCAAGGAGAGTAGAGCTGAACTGGTGAGTTAGTGTCTCATTGCTAAGTCAGACAATTGTCTTTCTCCACTCACTTTGGAAACTCTCCTGGACAACTGCCTTGGGGAAAGATGTTGTCCTTGATTCAGAAGAATCTTCCCAAATGCCATTCTACATTTAAATTGGGGGTCTTCAATTAAAAATAAACCCCAAGAAATTGATCACCTGACCTATGAAGTTCTCTTTGATGGAGGAATCTTAAGCACCGTTTCTACTCTACACTCTGACTCAGGAGCTTCTTGGGTGGCCTTTTACCTATATTCGCTATGTTCTGAGAAAACCTGAGGGCTTCAACCCCATCAACTCTTCTTGTTTGGCTTCCACAGTCATTTTTTCAGTCTGACTCATTTCCCATGTCCAATGCATAATGTTTCTCACTTAATGAGTTAGTTAGCCTCAACACATCTCTACAGAGCGATTCCTCCTTGGTCTATGACCTCACCAGCCCCCAAAGAAAAGCAGAAGCAAGTCCCATCAGAACTTCACTGCAAATCCTCAGAGGAAGGAGAAGGAAGAAAACGATGTGACGCTTACAGGGGGAGGGTTTTTTTTCTTTGAGAAGCTCAGTACAAAATAATACACAAATAGGATTTAATATGGAGGTTTCCCTAACTGTGCAGCATGATCCTTTACTGATTTTTCCAAATGTGAAAAATATTTTACCCTTTATGCCTAGACAAACACCAGCCACCTAAGATGGTCGTTTTCCTCTGCAAGTTAAATATGCTATTTTGCTGGGGAAAGGAGTATATCTGCAATGAAAGCATAGAGAAACACAGTTGGGCGAAATACATAGAAGGCCAACTACGAGAGCCCCTAAGAAGGTTGTCGAGTGAGCTGTTCACCTGCAGGCCGAATGACAGTTTGGTGGAAGTATTTTGGAGGGGATTCAAGAGAAGACTGCAACCTATCCCACCCCTGGTAGGCAAGCAGTAAATACTTGGCATTTGAATGAAAGAGTGTTGAATGGGAAAAGGGGAGGAGTTAGAAAGAATGGAATAAGAGTGAAAGAGGGAGTGAAAGAAGGACAGCAAAGAGGAAGGGAAGGAGGGAGGAAGGAGGTGAGGAAGAGAAGGTGGAGGAAGGAAAAAGATAAGGAAGGGAGGAAGGAAGGAAGGAAGGAAGGAAGGAAGGAAGGAAGGAAGGAAGGAAGGAAGGAAGGAAGGAAGGAAGGAAGGGAGGAAGGGAGGAAGGGAGGAAGGGAGGAAGGGAGGAAGGGAGGAAGGGAGGAAGGGAGGAAGGAAGGAAGGGAAGGAAGGGAGGAAGGGAAGGAAGGGAGGAAGGGAAGGAAGGGAGGAAGGGAAGGAAGGGAGGAAGGGAGGAAGGGAAGGGAAGGGAAGGAAAGGAAAGAGAAGATTCTGTATGTAATTTGTTTTTAGTTCAGTAGAAATTGGTCCTAGATTTGCAAATCTGATTTTCCTTCTTTAAAGAAATAACAAGGCAGGAAACCCACATATTTTGTTTTGGAGTCCTCTATTTCATCAACAAATCACCCACAAATTACAAAACTCAGACCCAATGTATTGCTTACATTTGTAAGCTATATAATAAAAAAATAAAGAAAATCAATCAGGTTCTATTAACCTCTCAAAATGCTGTCCTTTCAACAATCATGATAGAAACAAATGTGTTTCCCTCCCCCACCCCCAAGCCAATGGTCTGTGATTCTTTTATGATCATCTACTTAAATTAAATATTAGGTACCTCAGGAGCGGGAGGCTGGTAGGGAGAGAGTCTCATCTTGAGGCTGGCTCTGCTGATGCCATTTCTCAGTAACTACATCAGGAAGAGCCTTCAAGAAGACAACATGTCAAATACCTTGCCAAGAAAAGTTTTCCTTTTTAACCATTTATTTTTAGTAGTGCAGCTGGGAAATCAAATGACTAAGTAGGCTCTTAGACTATAAGGCAGGGAAAAAAATAATAGAAACACTTGAGTGGCTATCTTATTAAGATCCCACAGTTCAAGGATGAAAATTCTAACAGAAAAAATGTCTTGTGTCATAAAAATGTCTTGCCTGCCTCATGAACCAATGATCGTACCTCTGCACATTCTGCCTGTGACAAGCTGTGGAGGCAAGGCAAGTCACACACGTGTTCTGTGTCCACCTACAAAAAATAGAGATAATCGTCCATCCCTTCTCCACTATCACAAAGTAGTTCTTAAGATCCAGATAAAATAAAAGATATATAAATACTTAGGAAGTTTCTGGTGTTCCAGATTATAATTTCTATAGGAGGTGGCGGAAAGAGTGGTCAAAAAGATTTTTGGTACTGGAAAGTTGATAAATGTATCTTCTAGATCACTCTTTTTTTCTCCACTGCCCTTTCTCGCCTCATCTCCATTTCACTCACCATCACCACTTCACTGGTCATAAAACAAGTAAACTAGTAATTTCCACCAAATTCATCAGACACTATTTTAGTAAGATTTTGGTGTTTTTCAGGTAATAACAATACAAAAAAACAAAACAAAAAAACCCACTTCACTGGTTACTAAAAAGCTTTTAAACACCACTCTGCTTCTGTTCTACACGTATTCTATTTCACACATTGATGCATAACCCAGAAACGGTGGGTGGGTGCCTGGGGAAAGCAGGATGATCATTAGGAGCCAACCTAAGTTCACCAAGAACAAACTTTATTCCATTTTTCATTAGCACAACTGGCCTGAAAAAGCTGACTATGATTACAGAACTTTGTGAGAATGTTTTTGAAAGCAATGTGGACAAATTAGGCTATATTTATAAAACCAGGTGCTCTTTAGTTGACTATACTCACCCCAAAAGTGCCTGTTAGTCAGTCTGGAAATATGTCTTAGAATTCTCTATCTGTATATCATTTTTATTGATTATTTAAGTGAAACTATCTAAAGAAATGTGTTAAATTTGAAGAATCCCTATTAAAAAGGACGTAAACTCAGCTAACTTTCAAGATTATAGTCAAGAGTTTTCTTTCAGCCCTGGCTAGTGTGGCTCAGTAGATTGAGTGTAGTTCTATGCACCAAGAGGTCGCTGGTTCAATTCCTGTCAGGGTACATACCCAGGTTGTGGGCTCAAGCTCCAATAGAGGGCATGCAGGAAGCAGCTGATCAATGTTCCGCTCTCTCTAAAAATCAATAAAAGCATATTTTAAAAAAGAGTTTTCTTCCATAAAACCTGCTAATATCTTTTAAATGTATTAATTTACTTAAAATTGAGCATTAGCCATTTCCCTACACTTCCAGTATCTGTCTGTTACATGAGATTATGCATATTACAGTACTCTCTACAGAGTTAAGACCTATTTTAAAACTATAGTATTTTTATTAGTCATTCTCTAAACATTTTTTTGGTTCATACTATGCACTAGGCAAGGAGCTTGCCATGGAATATACAAGGGTGAAAAGAAATGCCAACAAGTTGCTTAGAGGATCATGTGTCATTAGGTATGTTACCTTCATCAGGCCTTCTTTAATTCTCACAACCATCAAGAGGTAGGTATTTTATTATTCCTGCTTTGTAGATGAGGAAATTAAAGCTCAGAGAGGTTAAATAGCTTACCTAAGTCATTCGGCTAATAAGCAGCAGAGTCAGGATTTATCTTTCTATTTACTCCTCTGTACTCTCAACCAGCCATCATCATTTGAAATTGTAAGGTTAGCATATGTATTCTTTTAAGCATGTCATTGAAGTTATTTGTCCTAGCATTAAACATAAAAAGACTAAAAAATTTCAAGGTAAACATTAAGCAAGCTAAGAAATCGAAATAACATAAAACAACTCATTTACATAAGGGAACTATTAGACTATGGACCATTTCTGGTCTTTTCATATTGTGTATAGTTCTGCCCTATGCATAGCCTTTGTCACTATTTTCAAAGTATGGAAGAAAGTTCCAACAATGGTTGTGGAAAGCAACTTTTGGGACTGTTTGATCTTCTCACATAAGCTGTTTTTATTCTCAGCAGATATGATTCCAGTCCTTGGGTTGGGCAAAATTCATTTTATTTCCCCACTTAGTCTAGCCCCAGTTTTCTGGGAGGGAACCAGGTTAATGGCCTTGGTCTCAAACTCAAACCACTATTTTACAGGGGAAGCCCAACTCAGGGTGTGGTTCAAGGTGTAATATTTCAAGAGCCACCTGAACAAAGCACTTTCCAGTTCACAAGCTTTTGAAGTCAAATGAATGCCCCTAAGAAATTCACGTGATGAAACTAAAAAAAGCCTTCCTGTAGTTCTGACTCAAAAGGAGGCTTATTTTGATAAGTGAATACTATAAAACTATTTAAAAGTTTGTAGGTGGGGGGGTAAGGATGATGAATGCCAGATTCTGAGAATCACCTCCGGATTGTCTCTTCACATTATTCAATATTGATTTTAACTTTTAAACCTGTCTTCATAAAGTAGAAGAGGGCTTGTTGGCATTAAAGTTCCCCCTCCCCTTGTTTAATGGGCAATTTAGCCAGAGTGCAGAGTCACTGGAAATAGTTCTTCAATTTGATAGTTTACAAACATGTGGCAAAGTGTTATTCTAGGAATGAATGGTAGGCTGGCCTTTAGAAATGGCATGAGCATAAACTTTTTGCTTAAGTGTTTAACATCTTATGTCAGAAAAGTGTCTCCTGATATAAGTATTTAAAGAAATGAGTCCTTAAATGGTTAAAGAAGACCTCAAGGAATGTTGAGTACTATTGTATGTTCCAATAGTTGAGCATCCAGATATATGCTGCATATATCTAGAATGTTCCCAAATGGTCCAAGCATATAGTGCTTATCGGGAATCCCATCTAAACAATCTCAATATGCAGCTTGGGTTCCTAATTTTATGGGTCTGGGAAGGATGCTGTCAAGTGTCTGATAGAGGGTCAAAGGTAAGTTTGTGGCTGGTTTTGGATTAAATTGCTTATCCAGAGATCCAGACTTAAGCATTGTGTCAGTTCCAATTGAGGCTTAATGTCTCGCAAACTTTTAAAAGATTCTTTTCTTATATAATAATAGTAATTCTGAAGTAAGAAGGCTGAATTAGAAATCCTACCTCATAATATTATAGTGGACTAATTAAGTTGTTAATTGGTCTAAGTTATATTGTGGGGAATAGTGTAATTTTCTTAAATTCGACCTGGCTAATTATAAATGGATGGCTCCAAAACACCTGAAGTACCTTCTCACTCACCCAAACTCATTATAGTGAAAATGGTTTTGATGACTTTTACGGCTTCACCGTTTGCCCCACCGTCTTCTCGGATTAGTCACCATTTTCTCAAGTGAAGAAGAGACTTGTGGCTGCGGCTGCTACTGCTCCTGCTGGAATGGCAGAAACTCCAGCCAACCACATGTGGGGGCCTCCCTGGACTCTCTGCCTCACACATCATTAAGCAAATTGTCAGCTAAGTTTTAATTACAGCACTTTTATGACTGCTGGTGATGTAAGAAGCACAGTGGGCACACCTTGTTTTTTTTCCAAGCTCGGCTGTGTTTGTAGTGCTGGCAGTTAGGGCCAAAGCATTTTTCATCTTGCACAAACTGAGCTAATTTATGTGGGAACCTGGACCCTCTCAATGTTGTTTGTACTGCATCAATTTGCAGTGTCTAATGAGCTCTTTTTAAACGATGGAAAAACCCTCCTTGGTTGCATTACTGAATAGCCTTTTAAAGCCTGCCACGGAAAACAAAGATGCTGAACCAGAAAAGAAACCAGGCTCACCTTCCCCTAATTTATTGCCTAACCCAAGAGGATGCTGCTTAGGCTCCATAATAGCTCAAATGGGCTCCTAAAGACCAATCGTCTCTGGTTTGTCTTATTTTGGGTGGAGAGAATCCCCATCAACTAATCCAGTAGAGGATGCTAAAGGCCTGAAGGAATCTGTGGTATATCTTCTGGTTAATAAAGATTTTTATGTGCCCAGTGGCTTATGCAAACCAACCATCTAGAAATAATGTGTGTGACGCTTGTTGAAATGCATAACCAAGGAGGACATCTTCAATGGCTTTATGAACTTTGAGTGCAGAGAGGCAAAGGGCAAACTCTCTAGTCAATGTTGCCCTAATGGTTTTCAGAGAAGGAATCAGCCATCTCTAAGGATAGAGAGAGACCAGCGTATCGCAGGCCAATAAAACCTATAGAAATGAACTGTGACTCAAGCTACTAGGAATCAAGCCATGGTGTGATAGGAATAGGAGACGAAGCTTGAGCAGTAATAATTTTGTGTGCTAGACACTATGGCAAGGAGTTCATACCTGTGTTTAAGGATTTCCTCAACTTTTCTACTGAGTCAAAATTATACATGCGCTCTAAGTTCATACCAAATGTTGGTTTCAATGGTACTCTCTTGATTTTAAAAATTATTTGGTTACCTCTACACCTCTCTAAAGAGACTTCAGAAATCTTGCTCAAAATAAAAGCAGTGCAAATTTTCCCTGAGCAAAAACTAGATAAAGGAATATATTATCCTGGCTTATGCAATTGGCTCTTGTGATAAACAAGGTTACCCAAGAAGAGTCAGCATTATTTCATTTATCTCATCAATGGGTCAATTACTGGAAAGGTCACTTTGAACCGCTTCTCTTTCCCCCATCACTCACACAGTGTAACACGTGGAGGCTATTTAAAATGTACTTGCGGAATTGAATTCAACTCATCCAACTTCATCCTTTTACATGGAAAGAGAAATTAACTCAGTTGGAAGTGCAAAAACTTGCCTGTCTCCTAACCAAGACAGATTTTCAAGCTTACCAACACTAGAGTTCAACATAGACGAAAACATCCCTTAGATGAGGGCTGTCTTCCTAAGTCAACTTTAAAAATCCTGTATCTCCCTGTAGAAGTGTTATATTAGCATGTCAAAATGCCATCTTTTCATTCCAAGGCTGTGATTTGCATGCCCAGGACCGAGTGATACATGGTTCCTAACAGTTCTATGCCACACACTGGCTCCAGAGTCTCACTTTCATACAGGAAGTAAATATCACCAAACTGCAACCGCCGACAGAGGCACATCTCCCAGTCAATGCTAGAAGGGCCCGTGAAACTGAAGTTCTTCCTCATTTCAAAAACTTCTTCTAAAACAGCAGAAAAGGGGACAAAAAGGTCATTTAGAGGAACATAAAACTGGAAAAATCACCATGGATGGAAGGCACCTTCGAAACACAAAACACACAGTGTTAAAAGTACTTTAATTATGATTTTTTTAAGGATACAACATGCTGGCTTGCCCCAGCATACTGAGAGAAGTTCAAATATTAATGCTTTTTCTAGGAAATAAACTTGTTTTCAAAGAGGATTGATCTGAGTCATCGTCAGCAATTCCCCCCACCCCCAATCTGATGTCAGGGGGAAACTGCTAGAAAATTCTGTAGCAGTAAACCTTTAAACAAGAATCAGGAAGAGGGAGATAAGCAAAATGGTCCCTAACATGACAAGAAAGTAGCATTTCTCCTTCAACATAAAATTTTTATCTACTTGTTCCATCATCTTGTGAAAACTTTATTTGGCTCGATTTGATGGGGATGGCATTTGTTTTTATCTCTTTATGTTGAGTTTTACGTACTATATAGGCCAAGACTAAAACACAGAGTGCTGGTATTGAGACACAGAACAAGAGAACTGCTGACGAAAGTCTCATGCGTAAGATGGATCTGGATCATTTTCCAGCCTGGACTTGCCAAACTCAAGGGGTAAACTTCAGATAAACATCTGAGCTCTCGGGTGTTTAACTGAACCAAACCTCCCAACCTTTTTGAGGTTTGCCGATGACTAGTAATTATATTGTCATTTAACAAAAGTATCTGCATTAAACCAGAGAAGTTACATTAATGGTTAAGTTCACATCCATTAATAACATCGCACATCTATGGAGCACACAGAGGTCTCCATGATGTGTGGACGGGAATGGAAACTAATGTAAGTTTGAGGCCATAAATCAATGTCTAAATGCTACCTGTCAGGTTTGGAAGTTATACTAATGCAGGAAGTTTTACTTCTTTCCAGTGCAGAGGTTAAAGGAGGGGGGACGAATACATAATCTAAATGGAAACATTGAGGAAAACCCCCAAAGAGTAAGATCGTCAACATACAAAACTTGAAGAAAGTGGTTATATCTGAGTCAGGACTTTAATCATTTTACTGCAAAATTCTTGGATTTCCAGCAGAGGCAAGAGAAGGACTGAGGATTCATTCCTAGAACCTAGAACCCTGTCTTCGAAGTGCTTTTCATTTTGACTAACTCCTATATGGGGGTAGAAAGTAATTTGTAAACTTTTTCACTCATAAACTTAGGAAGTGAACATATAACCTTTAACAGCTTCCTAAGTAATCATGCTAATAAGAAAATTTAATAGACAAGGTCTCTTTAAATTTCTTACATGTCTATAATAATCTTCCCCCAGGATTATATGATGGCAATTGGTTATATGCTAAAAGTCAAAGCAAGCATTTTTAATGGAAGTAGAAAAAATTTAAAGTTATCCATAAACAATGTATTAGTGAAAAAAGTCACATGAGAAAACTTCCAATTTTTTTTTAAAGAGATAGACACTGTTTGTAAATAGCTGATGTTTCCTTGTAAGATATCAGAGCTCAGCACCAAAAAAAAAAAAAAAAACCAACAAAAACACTAAATGCATAAAATTGAATCCGGAATATACAAAAATTCATTTACAAACTGATTAGAGTCTTTAATCCAAAAGTGAGCCTTAGTTTTCAGGATCCGGAGTCCCAGCCAGAAGAGGGACTTAGAAATGTCACGAATAACACAGTCAAACTCAGATCAGAATTCAAAACCCAAGTCAAAAATTGTAAAAGAGCCACCCCAAGAAAGGTCACATAGGACTCAGGGGCAACCAGAACCTCAAGCTTCCTCACCTTTTTGAAAAGTGCTGACAATAGTGTCCATGTGATATGTGCTGCAGGAGGGAAGGACCAGGTCCTGCTTTGGGAAGGACCCAAGAATCACTTTCACCCAGTTAGTCTGACACCCATCACTGACATCCATCCAGGTCTCACCAGCCCAGCTCTGACCTTGACTCTAAAGTCGAAGGCTAGAAGGAGGAATGCCAAGTCTTAATGATCTCTGAAAGTTCAGGGTTTGTCTTTACAAAAGTGAGTCTGTGTGCCAAAACCTCTAGGATCTTGGCTTCTTCCCGAGGCCAAGTTCTGGTCATGTCCTTCCCTTTTCACAACTGCAGCATCGCCCGGCCAGCCGTGGCTCGGGGGCTGAGCATCGGCCTATGTAGGATCCCGCAGATCAAGGTTCGATTCCCGGTCAGGGCCCATGCCCGGATTTCAGGCTCGACCCCCAGGAGGGGGCACGCAGGAGGCAGGCGAGCAATGACAACTCTCTCATCATCGATGTTTCTGTGTCTCTCTCTCCCCCTCTCCTTTCCTCTCTCTGAAATCAATAAAGATATATATATATATTTTTTTTTTAAAAACCACAAAAACAAACTGCAGCGTCTCCCTACTGCCCACCAAACAAGTCTGGATCATCTGTGATCTAACTCCAGCCTCTGACCTCAGCCTGGACACAAATTCTACTTTCCAGCCAAACCAAAGCGCTTGCTCTCCTCACCCCGCGTGTGCTCCCTGATGTCTGTCCCGTGCCACTCACTGCACATGCAATTCCCTCGACCTGGCCTGGCCTCGCCCACCTCCCTTCACATCCCTACTCCTTCAGATCCCAGATCCTACCTGCGCCCAAGGCTTGCTCAGATAACGTGACTCAGATAAAGCCTTCCCAGATTCTCTATCTCCATCTCAACTCCATTCCACAGGCCGTATTTTCTAAGAACACAATCTGCTGATTTGCCCCAGCGTCCTGGTGAAAGTTTAAACATCGATGTTGTAGCTGGGAAAACATTTATCTTCAAAACACATTAACCTGAGTCATCTTTCTGGTTCCTCCGCATAGTCATCTCCAGCAGACGACGCGCTTTTTGCACTATGTCCACTTCTAGTTCATCTTTATATCTTTCTCTGGGTTATCTGCAACTACATGGTTGCCACCTCACTTTCAAACAGTGTCTGAATTTTAGTGCCTTTTTAATTTTTTGTTGGGGGGTACCAAAACCGTGAAAAAGAGGTGTTCCACATTACTAACTGCGATGACCTTTAGCTTGATTCCAAGAGTGACATTTGACAGATGATCTGCTTGATTAGGTCTGCACAGTGCTTGCTTTATAGATGCCTACAAGGCTGAGGGCGGGCAGCGAGGGAGGCGGAGTAGCTTTGAGAACACCCGTGTTTTCAGAAACAGATCCCCAGTGGCTCCATTTCTGGTATTAGTAGCCTGACACCCCAGCACGCTTGACAATAAAAACTATTGTGATACCAATCAGCAGGGGGTGGAGGAAATTTGAAAATCTGTCTAGAAATGCAGGAAGCAATGTAAGCAATGTAATCAAAGCTCAAAATGCTCCAAACAGTGTTTTGTTTTGTGTGCTTTTTTTAGGAGGAACAGTTGGGCTGATTCCAGTAATACTACATAAAACTGATATTTAAAGCAGAAAATAAAATCTGATTCAGCTCAGGCAGATCACCTTGTGTACTTACCTAGAAAAAAACAATTTGTAAAAGAATTTTAAAAGTGCATCAAAAACAGACATTGCTACGGGGAGGAGTGCTGGAATGTTAGATTGCAAATTGCTTCAGACTCTCTTTGTTCCCTGCATCTAAG
Organism: Miniopterus natalensis; assembly: GCF_054644295.1. Classification (NCBI taxonomy): domain Eukaryota; kingdom Metazoa; phylum Chordata; class Mammalia; order Chiroptera; family Miniopteridae; genus Miniopterus; species Miniopterus natalensis. Next base: position 128,830,755 of record NC_142081.1, read on the forward strand.
CATACTTGTTTAAGCAGTTAGTCCTCGTTGTTGATTTGAGTAGGATGTTATTATTGTTGCTATTATTATTGTTGTAACTTTCCAATCCAAGTATCATATTTACAAAATGAAACAAGACAGAATTTTCTAGAATCTCTCTATCCTATTTCTTTAAAGGGATCATATTTATAGATATCAAAATCACTGACTTCCTTTTCATTGGATCTATGAACCTAAATTAAAATATCTATTCTGTTTTTAAAAAAAGAAGAAGAAAAAGAAAGCAGCCGGGGCCCTGGCCTATGTGGCTCAGTGGTTAGAGTGTTGGCCCGCTCACCAAAGGGTCTCAGGTTTTATTCCCTGTCAAGGGCACGTGCCTGGGTTGCAGGTTGGATCCCCAACCCTGGTTGGGGCTCATAGGGAGGCAACCAATTGATGTGTCTCTCAGACATCAATGTTTCTCTCTTTCTCTCTCTCTCTTTCTCTCTCTCTCCCTCGCTCCCTTCCACTCTCTCTAAAATTCAATGAAAAAATATCCTTGGGTAAGGATTGACAAAAAGAAAAAAAAAAGGAGAGGAGAGTTGTTTAAGAGCACACTCAAAAGAGAAAAACTAGAAAGTAACCATTAATCACTGGCCTAATCAATTAGAGACTTAGTACGGAAAAGGGTGGGTAGCTCAGGGTTGGGGTAATTTCTAGTTCCTTTCTAGGCTTGAGATAAGAAAAGCTATGGCCAAGAAAGAATCTCTCAACAACATAAAAGGTCCTCATCTCTTTTAACTTATGAGAAAGGTGTCAATACCAAAGAATATCAAGAAAAGAAAGGCAAAAGTGTCTCATAGGCTTAGAGAATAATACCCATAATCACAGGCAAACTGAGAATATCTTTAGTCTGAAGAAGGGATAATTAAGGCATATGGTAGGACCTCAATATTTTTCTCACTGAATCAATGTATATGAAATGACACTGAATAAGCTCAGCTGTGATTATCATGAAGAAAAAAAAAAGAAGTGTAACACAGAGAATGATGAACGCTACTCCCCATCTGGGAGGGAAGGAAATAAGAGGAAACGAGCATAGATTTCAGTGGGAAGAAACCAAGCCAAGTGAAGAAAAGGAAGTAATTCTAGAAGAATTATTAGGTCCTAAAATAGCTTACTGAAGAAACATTAGAAATATTCTTCTCTGGGAGTCTTCTCAAACAATATTTTCTAGTCCTGTAGTATTCATAGACTAGATAAACTTTTGCTCTTCAGCTCCCAAAATCATGTTTTTGTTTATGAGGAAACTGATGTGGAAAAAACTAGAAACACCAGCATAGGTTATTAAAAAAGAAAATCAATGAAGTAGGAGTCAGAAATCTGGGCTTTTATCCTGGTTTTGACTCTAACCATTTATGTGATTTAGGAAGACACTTAATGTCTTGGGTATTAACATCTATATCTATAAAATGACTGCCTTTAATAGAGATACTATGAAACTAACTAGTCCTGTACAAATAGTATAAGATTAGTGCTAGTGCTGGTGGAACAATTATTATTGACAGCATCAAAATGTAATTGCCTAACTTCTGTTTCTAAGAGCATGGGAAACCAGGTGTTCTGGAAGTTCCTCCTACTACATTACAACTAAACTCTGGATAAATTATAAGAAGCATACTTTGTAATGTACTTCTGGGCTTGAGTGGAGGTAAAAGGACTCTCAAAAACCATCAAACAGCCCTGGCCAGTGTGGCTCAGTTGGTTCAGTGTTATCCCATGCACTGAAAGGTCACTGGTTTGATTCCCAGTCAGGGCACATACCCAAGTTGCTGGTTCGATCCCAGGTTGGGGTGCATGTGGGAAGCAGGCAGTCAATGTTTCTCCTGGTTGGGGTGCATGTGGGAGCCAGTCGAGGTTTCTCTTTCACATCAATGTTTCTCTCTGTCTCCCTCCCCCTCCCTCTCTCTCTAAAAATCAATAAAAATATTTAAAAATAAATAAATAACAAAAACAAAAAACAAAAAAAGCAAAATAATGCTAATGATCTGAAACAAAAAGTGGAACTAGAAAGCAAAGTTGCCCTGAAAAGAAATGCCAGTTTTAAGAATTGGCTAATAAGCCTGGGGCCCTTTACAGGGTAGGGGAGCTAGAGCTAAGATTTCATTTTTCTTTGAGGATCCAAATATAGCTAAAATAGTCCAATTACCCACTGGCTCTTGACAAAAGTAAACATAAATTCTCCATGAAGCAAAGCATTCCCAATTTAAGCCTTTGTGATTTTCTTCGATTAGGGGAAAGCAAATGTGAGCTCACAATCAATAATTTCCAAACACACATAAAAACTAGCCACTACAAGTTATAGCCCGCAGAAAAAACAAAATTAGATTTAGATTTAGATTTAGATTTAGATTTAGATTTAGATTTAGATTTAGATTTAGATTTAGATTTAGATTTAGATTTAGAATCAGATTTCGGTCTTCAGACATTGGAACTATGAGACAAAATATAGAATAATGATGTATGAAATATTTAAAGAACTAGAAGATTTTAAAAATTAACAAAAGTAAACATATATATATATATATATATATATATATATACACATATATATATACACTCAAGAGATTATTAAAACAAAATGACCAGACAAATGTGCAAGTGAATCAAATAAAATTTTAGAAATGAAAACCATAGTGGTTGAAATTACAATGTTGGTGGTTGAGTTAAATAGCAAATCAGACACAATTAAGGTGTGAATTAGCAAACTGGGTGATAGATTGAAGAAATTATTCAAAATGCAAAGAATAGAAACCTTAAAAGAGAAGTTAAAAAATTAAAGGATAAACTGAAAAGATCTATTATAAATCTAAGTACAGCACCAAAAGAAAAGGCAAAATAGAAAAAAGATAATATTCAAGGGGATAATGGTTGAAAATACATCAGATGATAAGACGTGAATCCAAAACCTTAATGTAAAACAACAAAATAAATAAAAAAGAAACAGATTAATCACAGTGAAAGTGCAAAACAGCAAAGATAAAGGAAAGAACCTTAAAGACAGTGACAGTAGACTTCACAACAGAGAAAGCTAGAGCACAGTGAAATAATGACTTTCAGTTGCTAAGAGCAACTAACCACCTAGAATTTTGTACCAGCAGAGCTATCTTGCAAAGACAAAATCAAAATAAAGGTATTTTAAATAAACAAGAACTGAAGGTTTACCACCAAAGACTTTCACAAAGCAGTGTCTTTCAAACATCTTAAACTGCAAAACAAAATTCCTACATGCTTATAATTAAAACAAAAATTCACAAATTAATATTTAACCTTATTATGTGATTATTGTGCCTTCTGGTTTTTATATTCTATATTGATTTTTAAGTTAATAAGAAAAACAAGCAATTTAAAAAATAAAAACAGGAAAAAAAGAATAGAAAAGAAATATAAATAGAAAGCACAAAGTAAGATGGTAGAAATATGATTTTCCTAAAGTGACTAAAGAAGAAATAAGAAGCCAGAATTGTCAGTTGAAGAAGCTGAATCAGTCACTTGAAAATGTCCCATTAGCCCGGCCGGGCGTGGCTCAGCAGGTGAGCATCAACCTAGAATCCAGGAGATCAGGGTTCGATTCCGGGTCAGGGCACATGCCCGGGTTGTGGGCTGCAGCCGATCAGTGACTCTCTCATCATTGATGTTTCTATCTCTCTCTCCCTCTCCCTTCCTCTCTCTGAAATCAATAAAGATATATTTAAAAAAAGAAAAGAAAATGTCCCATAAGACTTAGAAAGCAAAACAAAAACTATCAGATCGGACAAGCCTGTAGGTGAGTTTTAACAAATTTTCAAGAAACATATCTTATTCAAACTCTTCAGAAAAGAAAATATGAGTGAACAGCTACTTCTCAGAGCTTTATGAGGCTAGTATATCTTTAAAAGCTAAAAACAAGATTAGGGGAGTATAACAAAGGCGATTTTAGAATAATCAATACTGAAACCCCATACCAGCACATGCCAAGAAAAAGAAATAGGAGGTAAGAATTACAAAGCATGAACCTAAACTTTAGTTTAGTTTTGATGTGACTGTCTATATGGAAAACAAAAACAAAAATAGTTTAAAATTAACTTTAAAAAATTAATAAAGTTGCTGAATATAAGATCAATCTGTAAATGTCAATAGTACTTCTACTCACAAGTAATATTATATATAAAGCCTCATATCCACAAATAAATCCAGCAAACAACTACAAGATGTTTATAGAAAAAAATTGAACTTTATTAAAATATAGTAAAGAAAACAAAAAATATAAGGCCATGAATGGGAATATAATCAAGAAATTAATTTTCCCTAAATTGATCATTCAACTCAATGTAATTTTATGCAAAATTTAAACATTTTATGGAATTTGACAAGTTGTTTCTGAAATTTATAAGAAAAAGCAAAGAACTGAGAATACCTAACACTTAGTTTTGACAAAAAAATATAGAATACCAAGATGTATTATAAAATAATAGTAATTAAGACAGAGTCATATTGGTGTGGATATAGACAAATTCATCAATAAAATAGAGAGCACAGTAACAAATGAATGCATTGTTATATGAGTCGTGTCATTGCAGTTCACTGTAGAAAAGCTTATATATAAAAGGATACTTCAATAAATGATACTAAGATCATTGTTTCTTCCTATATAAGATGTGAAAAATATCCCCAAACTCCCATTGGTTAATTTAAAAAAATTCCTGATAGATTACAAAGTCAACTAAGGAAAGTAAAATTTTAATTGTGTTATAAGAAAATATAGGAAAAATATCTTTATGTTTCAGAATTAGGAAGATTTTTTTAAATGTGCTACAAAAAACAAAAACAAAGTAAAACACCACTAACCATGAAAAATATTATATACTCCATTTTCAAAAGTGAAAAGATAAGCTACAAACTTAGAAAAAGTGTTTTGCAAAAAAAAAAAAAAAACCAGGATCAAAAGGTTGTGTTTTTTTTTAAATCCAGAATATATAAAGAGCTCCAAAGATCAAAGGAAAAGATGAACAACCCATTAATGAAATGACCAAAATATATAAATATACATAAGGGAAGAAAGGTCAATTAACAACCTGAATCGTAAGCAGGGTAATACAAAGTTAGACCACAACGTTATTTTACATCTATCAGACTAGCAAAAATTAAGAAAATAGTAGCAAATACACAGTATTGTTCTGAACCCACTTCTAAGTGCTATACGTGTATTCACTCATTTAATTCTCATAGAGCCCTTAGAAGTCCATCATCATCCCAATTTCACAGAAAGAAAAGGACTTAAGAAGAAGGTAAACACCTCATCCAAGACAGAGAGCCCCCTGATGACAGAGTAGAGATGTGAATCTGGACCTCAGTTTCCTGATTTCACTCAGCCACTCTTGTAGCTCAGTGCTGGCTAGTCTCGGATCGATGGGAAGTGTTAAACCCCAAGGGTGGGAATTACTCAGTGGCACCGCTGTGGAAAACAAGTTCCATTGTCTTGTAAAGTCGAACACCTGAATACCTTTAAACTCACCAGCTCTATTTCTGGGTATGAATCCAAAAGCAACCTTTACCCATGCATTTCTGGAGACCTATAAAAGTTGTTCAAACCACCATGGTTTGTCACAGAAAAAATAAAAACTGGGAAAATTGTCAATCAACAAGAAAATGGGTACACTGGGCATATTCTTACTATAGAATGCTTTACAGTGGTAAAAATGAGCCAATGAAATCTTAGATATAGGAAGCTATAAAAACAACAACAAAGTTCCATAAAAGACTAAATTTAGTACAATACTTTTCTTATACTCAAACAAGCAAAATTATTCTTTAGGTTAAATATATGTGTAGTTTTTTAAATCATTAACAAAGAAATGATAAACACATGTTCAGAGTCATAGCAACTTTGGGATCAGGAAGGGGCACAAAGGTAGGCTTCCATTTCTGATATTCTGGTTCTAAGGTGAGTGAATGGTTAGAGGATACTTGTTTTCTCATCTGTGCTTCATATGTATATTTAGGTTATTATACATACAAATAACAAAACATTTGTTTTAGTCTTTCAATGTCCATATGTTTATTGCACAATGTTAAATATTCTTTCATAAAACACAGTAACACATACATGATTTCTAAATTTCAATCTTGCTCTGAATTGAATATCATGAACTAGTAATGCAATAACTATATAAAAATATAGAAAATGGTGGCCAGGAGTTTCAAAAGAGATTCGCAATTTATCAACTCGAGGATTTTGGTAAACGATAATATTTAGAGTTATAGAATTTTAAATGTGGGACTTAATGCATAAAAATCCTTCCAGGGCACTTAGACCAAACACATTTTGCAAAACATTTCTGCTGTAGAGGCTGGTCACTAATCTGTTCTAAGTTACAGAGGAACGTTTAATTGTTTTGAACTGTAAGCCCAATCCATTCATCCTGCCTAACTGTTCAAATTTGCCCTATGTTTGTGTTTAAAAATCATATAAAGGCTGTTTTTCACTGGGGAAGAGAGTTTGATTATTTCACTCACATCCACACCAGTCAATCAAGGTTTCTTGTTAAGTAGCAGATAGGTTTCTGAGCAGAATGGAAAATTTCAGGAGATAGAGAAATCATGATTTGGATGAGAAACCACTGACTCAAGATAATTAACTCAAACTATGTGAGAATAAAGATATCACATTCCTAATACAGATCTCTTAAAGGTGCTCCCAGACTGCAAGCTTAGTTAAATTGTACCCACAGAAAGGATACTTGGTTCAAAAAAATGTGAGATAAATTTAATTATGACCTGGAGCTTCTTGGAACATAGGAAGTCTGCAGTTGCCAATCAATTAGAGTGATGCCCATTGGCATCCCTGTCTCCCCCCATCAGACAGAGGCCAGAAGTACCCACTCATGAAAACCTGCTGGTCAGTCAGGATGGAATTCATGTTTCTAATCCCCCTACGTTCTCTCCCATTTTTAGCGATTTGAACATTTTATTCCCACTGCTTGGGGCATTCTCCACAACACATTCCTGCCCGCTCGTTTTGCAAGGTGGAAAACTCTGCTCAAAGTTTATATTTAAGCTTAGGCTGAACTTCCCTGCAAGGATTGTCACAAAACTCTCTTGTGGTGGCCTCTATGTGCAACATCAGGTGGCCACCTCAGGACTGAAAAACTACCCCCCAGCTACTGAGAATACTATAGTCAGCCTTCTCTTCTGGGAAACCTGCAGTCTAGCTGAGACAAGAAAGTTCCACCCACCCCTTTTCCCAACCCTGAAGGGCCACCTAAGGTTCAGAGCTCCTTGTAGGTTTGGCTGAGGCCTTTGTTGTGAAAACGTCACCACCTCTGCCTGATCTTGCTTCCTTCCTTTCCCCACAGATGTTGATTCTGAAAGCACTCCACATACATTTCCTGCACAGTAACATCCATCTCAAAGTGTGCTCCTTGGGGGATTCGACCTAAGCACATGCCCTTCCCAAGTCTGGGAAAAGTACTCCCACATGTGTGATTAGTTCCCACACTTACCATCATTGTGCCCATATTTTAATTGCGAATTGATTCCTCTATCTCCCTATCAAAACCATAAGCTTCTGGAGAGTAGGACTCCTATCTCCTTCACCTTGTATCTCCAATACCAAGAACATATTAGATACTCAAGAAATACTTGGTAAAAAACTGCATTCATTATTGAAAGGGTGCAGAGAGGTATAACATTTATGCTTGGGGGGCTATACTAGTTAGGGCGATGTTGTTGCTATAACAATTAAAACCCAAATTATAGTTGCTTAACACAATAGACCATGTGTCAGCAAACTTTTTTGGTAAATGAACAGGTAGTAAATATTTCAGTCATTGAGGGTAATATAGTCTCTGTTGCAACTACTCTACTGTTATAATGCAAAATCAGCCATAGACAACATGTAAACAAATGGGCTCACCTGCTTTCCAATAAAACTTTATTTACAAAAGTAAGTGGAGCCCCAAGCTTGCCTCCCTCCCCCCCAGACACACATACACACAATAGTTCACCAATTCTTGTTTGTGTAATTGTTTATATGGTTATCAGTGATGTGTGGGCATCTTTCCTCCTTGTGATACTTTAGGGGTTCATGTTACTTCCGTTCTGTGGCTCCACCATTCCCTAGGGTCTCAAAGTCCTCCCTTTCCATTTGTTGGCAAACAAAAAAGACAAAGCTGCTTCCTAAAATCTTTAACCTGAAAATTAAACACATAGCTTTCACTATTATCTCATTTCCCAAGAAGTAATTTCATGGCCACAGCTGAATGCAAAGGGGCCGGGACATGTAATCTGTGGCAAGTTATTGAGGCACACATGAATCTGTGATGGACAGCTAATTGTCCCCACTTTACTAAAATTGTCCTAAGTAGATGTTTCTCTTCTCTTTCTTCTCTCTTTGTCATAAAAATGTGTACAGTTTACATGAACTATATTATTCATACATTTATGTATTCTTTCATGGAGATTCAGTGATGTGTCAAATATAGATAAGCCCACTGCTCTCAGGGAATAATGCCTGTCTAAATAAATCTAATAATCACACAAACGAGGAACCACCATAGTGACAAGAGCAGTAGTAACAACTGCTGAGAATAGCTTAGACACCGCAGAGAGACCAGTTAGGGGCACATTGTAATAGTCTATGACAGAGATGATGAAAACATAGGAGGCTGTGGAGATAAAAGAAAAGGGGGGGGGGGGCAGATCCAAGAGATATAAGGGAAGTAAAACCAATGATGATGCATTCCCTATGAAAGAGTGAGGAGGAGAGAATTAAGGGAGACTGATGTTGTTCACTAAGACCAAGCAAGTTAGGGAGAGAAGCAGGTTTAGGCAAAGAGACTCAGGCTTGGGGGAGAAGATCCAGGCTTCAGTTTGGGACATGTTGAGTTAGCAGTGCCTCTGAGATATTCAGGTGGAGGTGACAGAAAAGTGACCACTGACTTTAGCAATATGGGTATCACCGGCAACTTTAAGGAAAGCTGACTCAGTGAAGCAATGAGATTTGTTTGACCAGTGAGGAGGAAATAAGGTAATGTGGACGCCGAGTGTGAACAATCTTTAAAGAAGATGAATGGAAGAGAAAAGCAGAAATGATGGAGAGAGTTTTGCGGGAAAGATTTTGAGCCTTGGGAGGAGCGAGTATAATTAAATGCCAACGAAAAAGCCTGCATGCGAGAGAGATGTTGAATATACAGGGGAAAAAGGGGATGATCAACTTTACCAAGAAGGTGGAAGGGGAAGGAGTGAGAAGCAAAGATGGGGAAATTAGTTTCAGCTGAAAGACAGGCTACCTCATCTATTGAACAAGAGGGAAGGAAGAAAAACCAGGTGTAGGCAAAAGAAGTTTTCATGTTTGGGTACCAGGAAGATGGGAAGTTGCTATCTCATAGCTTCCATTTTACCTATGAAATAAGAGTTAACCTCACTAGTGGAGACAAAAGGGGCAGGTGGAGAAAGAACGATCAGAGGTTTTGAGAGTGGCCAACATTTAAAGTAGTTGTTATGAAAAGTGGAAGAAGAAGCTGACCCAGGAAACATATGGGATGGCAGGACCTAGGACAGCCCATTTGAGGTTAGTGATGTTAATTTATAGCCATGTCAACTGGACCCATTCTTTACTTTCCACTGCAACACCGGACAACAAGATCCCAATTGATTAGCAAAGACAAAATTAGAATGTCTAATTGCTAGATTTCTAGCCCATAGATTCCACCCAAGCTACTTGCCTTATGAAAGGAGGAGAACAGGGAAATAACATATTTTGGGCAGTTACATACATTAATGATTTCATTCTCACAACTATCTTCTGCAGTAAATACTATATTTGTTTTACAAAGGGAAGACAGATGAGGTTCAGTAGTTATTGCCTAAATTCAGAGGCAGAACCCACACTTTTTCCACTATACCATGTTGTTCCTTCTTTCAAAACAAAGTTGAACTGTGCGGGGATTTAATCATACCTCCAATCCCAAAGAAATGTCAAACCAGCTATATCCAGAAGTTATCTAAGCTTTCGCCCTGATGGCGTGCTAGCAGGCATCCTCTGCTTCAGACTAAGGAATTAATCAAACTTCATTGTCTCCCTTGACACTATCTACTTTTAAACAGAATCTGCGTCTATGAACTGAATCCTTTCCAATCATGTCTCAAATACTAGCCTGTCTCTCGCCAAGAGGCAAAACTTTCCATTGACTTTTATGGAGTAGTACAGAATGAATGAGTGTGACATTTTAATAAGCTAAAACTCAATAAGGACAATGAATTGTCATCTTTCTTCCACTGCCACCTCTACCTCCCTCCCTCCTCTTCAAATAAAGGTGAACTATAGCCCTTCTATGGAGTACTAAGGAAAACACCTGAGACCTATGGTATAGGTCAATAACATTAACAATCACTTGAACTCTCGATTCTTACAATCTAAGAGTGACAATAGCCTCTATGGGATTCAGAAATGATGGAGGGGAATCTCCAGATTTCTAATGATGACATACCATCTTTTTGAGCACGGTCTTAATTACAGAGAGGAATCTCAAATGCTCTCTAACACTGTCTGAGGGATTTCCTCATCAACATATTTTGACTAGAGTTGAATGTAATTGCTACATTTTGTAAAAAAAAAAATGATAGAAAGCGTAAGCTGGAGATAGCTGCTTTAAGTGATGGTGTCCAAATACTGTCTAAAACATGAGCTCAAATTGAATTATTCTCTCTAGAAATCAATCAGTCATGCCCTCTCCCTAAGTTTTTCTCTAGCAAACTTACCCATGAGCTCCAGTTGTTGAAATAAAGATCTTGTGAGGCTGTGTCCTTGGTACTAGGTGCCAATCACCCAGCAGCTCTAATGAACTCCCGGCCGCACAACATCATAACAATGTTTAGACTTCAAAGGAACTCAAACATCGTCTTTCTGGCCTAACACCCATAGTTTAGAGATGAGAAAACAGAGACCCAGAAAGATGGAGTAACTCTTCCAAAGCCACACAGCTAGTTAGCAGCAGAAGTGGACAAGAACCCAGACCAGAAACTGCTATGTGCTATAGAGAAGACATGTGTTCTATACAGAGAGAGGCAGAGGAACAGGAAAGACCTGAATAGTAATTTATGACTCTGAAAATGACTCTAAGGAAATTAAAGAGAAAACTTACAAATGGAAAGCACCAGTCAAAGTCAAGTCTCTCTTCCTGACATAACACCCGTAAGAAGCCCAGATGTAAAACTGATGAATGTTAATGTGACTGTGGCAACACAGGTGTTTAGGTTAAGGTACATATTCCACTTCTATATGTGGAAAATGGTCTGAGAGGGAAAAACAAAATGCCTTTCCCTTCTACTTTCACAAATGGAACTCGTACATTTTCCTCTTCAAAGGAAGAGCTTTTATTTTTTAATAGATTTTAAAGCCGAGACAGGAATACACGGCCCATTCTGTGGGATGATCAAGCTGAGTACCATTCACTCCTCAATATAGACCTGTTGTGCATAATTTTTAATGTAGGTAGGTATAATCTCAGGTGGCAATCCTTATAAACCCATAGAAGACCTATTGGAGTCATTGTTGAATGGCATTGAAAATATCATAAAGTTATAAAGTTGGATTTCTAGCTTATTTTTTCTTAGTGAGAATCCATGCCGCATCGTTTCCTCATGCCCCCTCTCTAGTTTGTTGGGTTTTAATGTGTTCGTGCTAAAATAGTCCTTTCCTTTTCCTTTAAGAGAAAGCCCTTATAAAAGGATTTAAAGAGAGTTTTACTTTTTAGAGGCCAAGCCATGAAACTATTTTCTTCTCTGCAAATGGACCCATCAGCTTTGCCCAGAGGTCATTCAAATCCACTGAAAGAGAACACGCTTTGTTCAGAGAATTAACAATAGAGATGTTAAACTACTTGGTACCCAGAAGTGGGATTGCAGGGCCATATGGTGGTTCTATTTTTAATTTCTTGAGGAACCTCTGTACTGTTTTCCATGAGGCGTGTAAAGTAATCAAATCCATAAAAGCAGAGAGTAGCATGATGGTTGCCAGGGGCTGGGGGAGGGGAAATGAGTTGCTGTTCAATGGGTAAGATGTTTGAGTTATGCAAGTTGAGAAAGTTACAGAGATCTGCTGCAGGACATGGTGCATCTAGTGAAAAATACTGTGCTACAGACTTAACATTTTGTTAAGAGGGTTGACCTCATGTTATGTGTGTGTTTTTCCACACAAAAAAGAGGAAATTCCTTATACTGATCATAAATGCAATAAACAGAACAATGAAACCTATTTGACGGTGCTTGTGGGGATTCATGTTTTGAGAACTTGGCTCAGGTTAGTTTGAAGGATCCAGAAAAAAATCGGAAGTCACACCCATTCAAGGAGAGGTTTGTTTAGTCCTATTTATTTAATGTCAAAGGCCATAGCTCTTGTTGCTCTCAAGTGTTCTAGATGGTTCTCTAAGAAGTATGTTTTTCTGCCGTGAGGTCACAGGTGGAAGCATTTCTACACATGTTATCACTAAAAGTCAACACTGGGGTATGCCTGCGGAAATCAGAGACTGCAGGCCCAGTCAGTCAGAGACCAAAGCCGGATTCTCCCCGCCGAGCCCCCTCCCCATCCCTGGAATGAAGTCACACTTGAGGTCAGTGCGTAGGCCATAAATGCTCATTTCCAGAGCATTTGCCCCCGTGATGAACAAGCAATCGTGCCCTCCCATTTTCCCTTTTAAAGATGAAAGATTAGTGACTTCATTTTGCCATTCCTCTTATACTCCTTGTCACAAATAGTTCAGTGGCCAAAAAGCCATTCAACTTTCCCACTGAGGTTTTCTTATTCATTATCATAGTCATAGGAATGTTTTCCCCATGAGACTTAATAAAACTCTCTTCATTTTAAATGGGGGGGAAAAGAAACACCATCAAATATTTTTATTTTTTTTTCTGAAATAGCCTGGGGGGTGGGGATAATTAGAAGAAAGGGAGGAAAAAAGAAAGGGAGTTGGGGAGGGAGGGAAAGAGGGAGGGGTAGGTAGGTTATCACAGCTTGTCCGCACAGAAGCTGACAGATACATTTCCAGGAAGCTGGTTGCCCATACTTTGGCATCAGAGTGTTTTAACATGAGAGCCAATCTCTATTTTCCTACCACATTTTTTCTATAAATTGGCTTAATGCAGGAAAGCACAATCATGCTCACATTCACTCTTTTCTCTAAAACTCTCCAGTTCTGTGTAGACAAGGAAAATAGAAAAGTAGGAGAGTCAGATATTACCTGAGAATACTTTATGTTGCCAATGTGCCACAGTCAGGTTACTATGGCACATCACAGAACCTTCTTGCATCTTCAACTGGGTATGTATAATTTTTGTATTATTTTAATGGGAATAAGAAAAGGTGTTGGGAACTATGCTATTAACTGGAACATGGAATAACAATCTCCTGTCCTCACCCAGTTAAGTATCTGACAGCCGCCCTCCTGGTCAGTCACCCTGGGCCTTCATCCATGAAAGGCCAGTTTACTTCCCTTTAAGTTAATTGACCCTCTGTACTACCAGGAGATGAGGCTCCAGCCCTGGGAGCAGGAGGCCTGGGCATGGCTCCCACTTTGTCGAGTGACATAAGCAGGGTAATGCTCTCTACTTCAAAGGATTGTGCTGAGGCTCGAGGAAAGTATATGAAAGTGTTTGGTAAACACTAACGATACAACCGAGAGCTAGAATACATCAGATTCGAGACAGCCATGGACTACTAATAAGTGACTATCAGAAGATGGCCACCCTTTTCCAGGATGATTTTCTTTCTCAAGGCACGTGAGGTGGTGTAATATAAAGTGCAGAGTTTTGGAGCCAGTTTCAAGTGGCGTGTGTTGGAATACAGCTATAAGAATGAATAAATATATCTGTACATACACATAGGCAATATTGCCCCCCTGATAAAAGTATGAGCGCCTGAGTCACATGGTTAAGATTTTAATCCAGGCTTTGCCTTAACTTCCTTGCCTCGACCTCCTCATATGTAAAATGTGGATAGTAATACCACCTGCCTTGCAGGGTTGATCGGTTCAATGTGTTAGCATATGTAAAGTACTTTGAGAACAGTGTCTGCACATAATAAGCCAGATGAAGGTAGGGAGTTTTGCCTGTTTTTGCACTACTGGGTAAACTTGGCATAGAGCAATGCTGACACATAGTAAGTGCTCAATAAACACTTACTGAAGAGTCACTGGCAGGGCTAGTGAACTCAGCTCTGTCCTCCGGCTTGTGCAGACTGAGTCTCAGCAACCATGTTTTATAAATCAGAGGGGTTTTAACCATATGTAGATAACTATAAAAATTCAAATTCATACACCTTCGAACTTTGCTATCTTTTTCTCTTTTACCAAAAGGAAAACTTCCCTACTTTAATCTTCTTTCTTCACTCCTCCCGGCCCAGAGTGATACGCTGGAAACAGACACTGGCTTATGCATCGCAGGGCTGAGTGCAGTAGAAGTTACTTCTGCTGGGGAACCTTCTGGGCCACGATCCAGGTGAGAGCAGGGGTGGGTAGCAAGGGAGGAGTCAGCACAGCCCAGCCTGGGGAGGGGTGGCCGGCTTCTGGAGCAGGCTGGTGCGCTTCTCAGCACCGAGGTCCCTCTGGGTGGGGTGTTTTGCACCCCACTGCTCGGAGGCCGGGCACCCCGGGAAGGGATGGAGCTGAGCTGCAGCGGCGCCCGGAGCCTGCGGCTTCCAGCAAACTCCAAGCGGGCTGCAGCAGGCAGCGGCTCGGGAGTGCAGAGCTCAGCAGGTTTCTGCAACTGTTTTGACGATGCTTCTGCGTGTTCCCATCACTACCGAGATGCTACCGCTCTCCTCACGACCACAATCTATTAGCTCCAGTAGCTTTTGAGCGACTCAGCCTGGCCGCAGCTTCCTGCTTACCCCGCTGGGGCGCTGCCAGCCTCCGGGGGGGACCGCGAGGTTAGGGGGCGATGCCACCCCCACCCCACCTCTACCACTAAGTGTCCTTACTCTCATGAGGTTTACCTTTGACAAAGATCATCATAAGCTTTGCTGAACAGTTTCTAACAGTGCATAACCTGCTTTCCTTGCAGACCCCTTCAGAAAGGCAGCTTTAGAACTGTGAGGCCAACAGGGCATTGAAGTCTGGTTACCGGCAGCCAGCAGGTTACGCACGTGAACTTCAGAAAGGGGCCTGGCTTCGTCTTCTGCTGGCAATGAAATCTTGTTTATTAGGCAAGATTCTGCCCTCTTACTCGTTTTGTTTTGTTTGTGGTTCTTTGGTGAAGGATTGCAATGTGTGTGTGTGTGTGTGTGTGTGTGTGTGTGTGCCTTGCACACAAGCTGCTGGGGGGGAGATCTGAAAGATAAATGTCTTAGGTAGTACTTCGGCACTCACTGGGATGAACTGGAAAGAGAAAGCTCTTGAGTGGAAATCACAAGCTCCCCTGAAGAAGAGAATACAATACATTTTCTTTAAGAAAAAAAAAGAAAGATCCCATGCGTTTCCCTTGGCTGCAGAGGGAACAGATGTCTCTCTGGACTAGGCGGGACAAGCCTGGACGTTTGAGGGGCTGCCTGCCTGACTTCCTCACCTGTTCGAGGGGCTGGCAGGGGGACAACCTAAGTCAGCACTTTCGTGTGTGTCAGTTGAAACTACAAAGGCAACCAAAAGGAGGTCTTATTCGGTTTTTTTGTAAGCTTCAGTTGGGAACAGCAGGTAGAAGCTGCACTTTGGTTTTACTTTTTCACCACGGAAGCTATAAATAGATGAGCTTGTGTGGCTTTCTGGCGAAGTCACCTCCACTTGCCTGTACCTCGCAATCCAGGCGGCTCTAACTCCCACGCGAGCAGGCGCAGGTCACAGCCCCCGCACCTACTTTTTCCACAACATGTGTGCAACAAGAAGAAATGGGGCATGTGAGTGTGTTTTGTTGTTATTTTTGTTTTAGCTCTGAGTTCTAGATGTATCCCACCCACACTGCCAACGCTGGAAGCAAGGCCTCCTCCTAAATGCCTTGAAGAGATAGTATTTGTTGAAGGAAGGAAGCATCACTCTTTGGTGTGTTTACTCATGTCCAAAAATACACCAACTTGTTATGTTATAAAACTATCGTGAACAGTCTACCAACTGATAGACTGTGTGGTATCAGTTGTGTGGTATAAGATGTGTGGTATTTGCCTACCAGACTGCATTTTCTGCAAACTGCCTTTATTTACCACCTACTCCCATTTAGAAAAGTATTCTCACGTTTAGTAGATGTCAATCTGGGTATCAAGAGTCAGAGAAGTTGGTTTCCATTTCTAGCTAAGCCACAAGCCCCTTGTGTAGGCATGAGTAGGCCACCAAGAAGCTCAGTCTCTCCAGCAATAGAATGCAGTGATCGCCCCAATCTCATTCTCAAGGCATTGGGCATTTAGCTACTGTAAACCATTTGTGGTCCTGGGGTTTTTTGCACTTTGGAAGGAAGACAGATTTCTGGTCCATACTGTTTCCAATTTGTCCAAATGTGAGCAAAATAAATAAGCAAAGAGGACATGCTCTTATCAACACACACACACACACACACACATACACACATTTTTTTCCCTTATCTGTTTTCCTGGTTCCACCAAAACCGTCTAAAAATGAAAAAACAATTGCTCTAGTAGTGTTATAATTCTCTACTCTCCTCCCTCCCCCTAATATGTCTCCAGTTTGAGGAACATTTACATGCTCAAAACTGAAGTATACAGGCTAATCCATGCCATGTTCTAATCATGAGATTCTGGAGTCATCAAGACAGCTGACATTTTGGTCATTTATGTTGAACTTAGTGCTTGATTATATGCTTTTTAAGTCTGTCATCAGTTAGTGCAATTGCTCAAAGACTGACACTAATATGGTCAAAATGGTTCACAGGTGTGAGTCCCTAAGAACCAGTTTTTGCCGCTTAACACCATGACGACACATGTCACTACCAATGGCTCTTGTCTTGGATAGGTATAAGCTGATTTCCAAGGAAATACAGTGAGAGCAGAATCAGGGATCAGAAACCATCTTTCCCCCTCGTTGAGTTACTTTTGGGATAAATGAGACAATGTAAGTGAAGTTCTCAGGGTATATAAAATGCTAAAGAAGTAGTAGCTTTTATTATTCCAACCTCTTCAATTCTTCCCCCTTGGCTAGCCTGGCCAGAGACAATCAGACTCCCAAATAAAATGATTTCATCTTTTCCTTTGCATAAATACTGACTGAATATGTCCTTAAAGATATGGTCAAGCTAAGCTCATGTTTATAAGCAAAACCCCTCCAAAGTTTGTTCTACTTTATTTAAGTTCAAAGACAATTATTGAGCCAACAGAGTCCTACATAGAATCCTACAGAAGGAAATGAAGCTAGAAATAACTCTCCTGACGTCTAAATGGTTTTTTAGAGCAATCAAATGTGGGAAATTTACCTGACAACTGCCCTAGAAACTTGAAGATGTTGAAAAATTAGCAATTATTCTACAATCATTCCCTTTTTCTTTCTCTTGCCTGGTTTGACCCACTATTTGACATTTCCTTAACACATCCCACATGCAGACGTCTTGACAATTAATTAACTAACCTTCACAAAATTCCGCTGAAGTAGATGGATGAAAAGCACTGCGGCTTTATCTCCACTTTTCAGGAAACTAAAAACAGAAAGGTTATGACTTACCCAAAAGTCACACAGCAAGCTGGCAGATGAGCTGGGATTGGAACCAATGAATTCTGTCTTGAGCCAAAGCACTGTAACTCTCATCGTAAGAGAATATTCCTGACTCACCACAAAATTCAATATACTTGCCTAGACCAAGTTCAGCCTTCTGATACTTCCTAGAGGGAGTAGCCTTGGACAGGGTTAGCCAGAAAAAAATAGAATTGAATTCAACTTAATAGGCAGAAAAAAGAAATAAGGAAGATCGTCAATAAAGAATCTTTCCTTCACACAGCCAAGTTGTCAAGCTGTCAGGCTAACCTGGCATTGCAGGGACAATGAATACAGAAATATACTTGACTAGGAAAATGTTAGGTTCCTGGTACTGTCAGAAGCAAACAAAGACTTCTATAAACAAAGGCCAAGGTGTCTGGGGGCCATTCAAGACAAGTTCACAGTCAGTTTCTAAGTTCAAGCTCTTGCAGTATTTTTGGCTACAGCTTACAGCATTGCAGAAGGCTTGCTGAGGCCACCAAGTCATACCGGTACTGTGTGTGATGATGTATGGCTTCCTGTCCTTTTGTGTTTTGAATTCCATGTTATTCCCAAATTGTGCGAACTCTCGCACTCTTACATGAAGCCAACGTACAAAACTGTTCAAAATGCCTTTCAGAAAAATATAGTCACCATAGGAAGTAATTGCGCCAGGGAAACAATACGAACAGATTATTGCTTCACACAATCTAGAAAGATACCTGTTCGGTAAAAGAATGTATTGTTCAATTATGTGCAGTTTGTGAATACGCTTAGGCACAGGAAAGCAATGCCACTGGTCGACACTATGCTAATCTTCTGACATACAAATGTCCTCCCAAATGGAGAGCCAACTATGTCTGAGAACACAATCTGCCATCACAACGCAAACATAATGCAGAATTGTCCCGGGATGATAGCATGTTATTATCTTGCCTGTTATTTGGAACCGTGCTTCAGGTAGCCTTTACACATTTGTAGGCAAAGTCTTTATTTTTTCTAAAGTCATTTACCACCTGCACGTGCCCATGCAGTCATATTGCAATATGCATCTCTTCGGTGCTGGAAGATAAGACATCATTTTATTTTTAATGTAAAAACTGCTAGGATGCCACAGCAGTAAACAGAAAAGTCCAATGCATAAATATGAAGAGAAAGGCTTTGCGTCAACCTACACACGAAAAAGCAGGATCATTCCAAATAGGAGCTGCCACCACAAATCTAACACTGCTAAGTGTAGCTCAACTGAAGTAAAAGGACAATGCCTTAAAAATTAAAATCTCAAATGCAATGAAATGAATTTATCACAAACGGTCCAATCAAAAAAAAATTTTAAGCTAACCTTTCAACCCCCCTAAATTATCATGATTTCAAAAGGCTAAGTTAGGATATCAAAACAAAGACAATTTCTCAGACCAAACACAATAAATTTAGTATTCTTGGTTCAATTTTCCCCAGTCTGAGACCCTCTTGGAAAATGGTGCAGATTCATGATGAGAAAATTGCATCCAACAGCCCCTACGATGGGGCCTTACTGGGCTTTGAAAACTTCAGTTTCATGGGCAGCTAACTGCCTTAAGTTGCCTTCATGGTCAACTGGAATGGAACCAAAAAAATGAAGGAGGTTCGGGGGTTAAGGGACTGACTTTGGAAAGACTGGAAGCTAGTAGGGGTGGCTTGTAAGCAGGTCTGTGGTGGCCAGACTTGACATTATATGAGCAGAGCTATCTACTGCTTTATATAAATCATTATAATGATAAACTTGATAACTTTATAAGATGACTGTGCTTTTTATAAGACACAGCATTCAAGGGACATCCTTTGGTGATATTGCCCTGAATCATTTCCTGTTTAGCTTATTTATTATGTAATCTTCTGATGAAGTGAGCGATTACATTTCCTATTATTTTTTCTGGCCTCCATCATATTTTTATTTAATACTATTACAACCTCTAATTGTAGTTCAGGGCTACTCACTCCAACCTGCTAGCCAATTTACATTCTCTGTGTCTATCCAAACTACTTTAAAGGTGGGAAAATCTCATTGTAAATTCATTTGTTTGATTGCTTTTTGAATTACACCTAAGCACAAAGCTGCTTTCATAGAGGGGGTATTGTCTGTTTTCCCCCCTAATCACAATACCACCCTTTTTCAGCTCTGCACCTCAGGCCCCCTCCTGAATATGGAAAAATGGGGGACATCTGAGCAGTGTCTGTTTCATCTGGCTTCTTCCCCTCCCCTCTCCCTCATCTCTCCTCACTAAGGCATTGGGTTCTCATCTAGCAGTTTCTGATTCTCGTTTTTCAAGATTGGCACCAATAGGAAAAGAGCTTATGAACACCAGGCTAGATTCTTATCCTAGTGGGTCTCCTCCAGTGGGGGTGGGGAGAGTAAAGTGAAACACAAAGGAGACAGAAGGATACAGGAAGGTAGGAACAGGTGAATCACTGAGCCATTGTTCAACCTTACGGCATATTTAAGACCAGACAACAATAGCAATTAAATCAGACTTATAAGAAAGTAGCTTACATATCCTGTCACTTGGGAATGATTCAGGCACCCTTGAAGCTGCGCTCCCCGGTTTTCAGCAGTTAGGACCAATTCCAGCCGCACGCTGCTCTGCGTACCCGAAGTGAGCATGAAACATTGCCCTTCAGACACCCTTGATTCCCGTGCTCCAGCCCTTCCCTGACTGACCTTAAGACCCACACTGCTTTCTGCTCCTTCCCCTTCATCCAACAAGAACCCCTAAGATTCTTCACCCCCAGAAAGCAGATTTGGGTGGGTTAAGCAAGTCTCCTTATTCTAGTCTAGGAACAGTGGGGGTCAGGTGGAAAGTGAATGCATGTCAAGAAGTGGGTCAGGGAGAGAGAATCTGTTTGAGCAGTAAACTTAAAAAGTGTGTATATATTTAAGGCAGGTGAAAACTGTATCATTCTAATTGTTTTTCCAACCTGAACTAGACCACTATTTTTGTGAGGTTATAAAAAGGTCACTGTTTTCGGTACACACTTCTGTGCTTCTTTCCTGATTACATCAAAAAGGTGATATGATTTCCTAGAAGAGTTATATCTAGCAATATTTATATGCTCATGATACCACTTTTGCAAGACATATACAGTTAGAGGTTTTTCCCGTCTACGTTTGAAAGTGTTTGAAATGTCATCAAGCACACTTCAGGGGTTTTCTCAGGTAACGTATGAATTTCTTTGACCTATTGTATTTATATTTAGTGAATTTGAGCGTTCCTCCAAAAGCCATAGAACATGGTCAGAATAATACATCACCTCAGCTACGAAGAGTTTCAGGGCTGCTTCAGAGGGAAAAGCACCCAAGATCTGCAAGGAGGGAGTGAAGTTAGTGCTTATGTTTCAGGACACCCATCTTGTGGGAGATAAAGAATCTTTGTAGTCCCTCCCATTCTAGGAACTCTTACACTTTTCCTAAATGTTCATAAATTGAAGTAATCAAATTCAGGCTGGAAACATGTAGGGAGTGTGTAAAAAGTAAGGTATTTTTGAGGGCACATATAAAAAAAGCTAACTTAAATGAGAGATTCAAAACTCTTACTCATCTTGAAAATAATACAATGTCTTTCCTCAGAAGAGCTCAGTTTGACTTTTGCCTAAGAGTGATCAGCACTGACTCATTCATTTTTTCCTGCTCAAAGTATCAACCTCAAGGCAGTGAAAAAAGGATTTTTTTGAGACTAGAAATAATGGAACAAAGTGGGCAAAACAAACAGATTTCTTTAAGTAGGTGAAACAGTAGAGCCAATTGATTTTTCTGGGGTCTATCATCAAATTAATGGTGCTTCTTTTAGTACCCATAAGCCGATATCCTATGTATAACCACACACATCCACATAACACACGTTCTGATTGCTTATCTGTCATGTTATCCTTACATCTGTACTTTATATACAGACGTGGCTCAAAACATTGATGCAACATTCCCCATGGAGCCCTTCAACATTTAAAAAATTCAGTTGCTTAAGACTTAATTAGCATACAAAGTCTGAAAATGACATTAATGATTTTTAAAATGAATCACGACAAAATAGTACACAAAGAATTGTTCTTATTTCTGATTTTGTAGTGACTAGAATTCCATACAGTTCACAAAATAAAGCCTCTATTGGTTGTAAGAAAAGAATTCATAACTCATTTTCAGAAAGAGCTGCTATCGGGTAGACATCTAAGAATTGTTTCCTGTATTTTTCCTACCTCTTAAGAGGTTAACATTTTAAACCGAGTGAGGATTCTAGGAAAGTTCTGCACATGTGTTCTTTGTGCATATATTATACATCTTAATGTGTGTACATTATGACCTAGCACATTATTCAGCAGACATTATTCAGTCGAAAACTATGTGTGTAAATGAATATAAAGGCAGTATTAGCATACAGTGCCTACTTTCAGATGGTTAATTTAATTATGGGTCAAAGAAACATCAGCGCTCCTGTTTATATTCCCCGTATTAGCTCGCCCCCTGAAGCAATAAAACTCTTATAGAAACACTGAAACTAAATTAGTCCCTCTGTCTGTCACATAAAACCATTGTTGGGGGGAGGAGGGTGGGGAAGATAAAAAACAAAAACAATAAATTTAGGATTGGGGTTATTGTTTGAACACCAGCAAACTTTGCTACACAGATAAAAATACAACTGACTACAATATAACATTAGAAAAAAAAACATTCAACAACCACTGAATGACCTTCACACATGGTCTTGTTTTGGTCTGTCATCAAGTTCAGGGAGGAGATGCCTTCGAAGGCAGTATTTTACTTTCTTCGTATCAGTTAGCCTTTATCTGCATGTCTGTGTGCTTTTAGGTTACAAGACTTCTACTCTCCTTTATCTTAAAGCTCTGGTTTTATTGCTCTTATTGACCAAATGCCAAAACGTAAATTTATCCCTATTAGAATTTGTGCCAAGAGCACAAACATAACATTTACAGGCTCAAAATTTTTCTTTTTTTCCCTTCTATTTAACTAATCAAGCCGAGGAACAATAGCTTGTCACCGTTCTCCCATCCTGGGGTCTCTTTCATGTGCAGCGCCTTAGCAAACTTTCCCATCTAGATGTCTCCTTGGCAGAGATTGTAAATCATACCCTGTATCCCTCACAGCCAGACAGACTCATTGACTACATGGATGCTTTATGGCTTTAGAATTGGGGCAGGAGCTGCAAAACAGCCCTTAACAAACTTATCACCAGGAACTGCTGGCCACACGAGCTAGCGCACCAACCCAAATGGAGATCTGTCTGTTTTTCTTTCTCTGGGGCATTTCGAGTTATTAGGCAATACAGCCTATTTCCTTCCTTCCACCCAAGAGGTATTGTGAGCAAACAATGACAATCCAGCTCTCTATTCATGTTTGAATTTTGCTATTGTGTGTCCTTCTGTGTATTTTTCTGCCTGGCACCACCGAAGTGCAAGATCTAATGTGTTTCTGGACACATTTCAGCTCTGGTTACCTGATGACATAAAAACCCTGCGGTAGAGACGGCACCCATTTGTAAGTCTATTGAAGGGCATTTTGCTGTGCGGATTTTAGCAATTCTTCTTTAGGTGGCGAAGCAAATCTCTCTCTATTCATGTACTTAATTGTTTACTCCCAAAATATGTTAGGCTCTCTTCTTCCTCGCAAGCTCCGTACTCAGCTCTGTGCCCTCGGCATTCTCCGAGCACGGCCTGCACAACTAATGTATGACGTCCTTCACTGCAGGAAGTCCATCAGGGAAAAAAATACATGTATTTATTGTAACTTTTAGACCTACAGAAAGGAGTTCAATAAATGGATTTAATGCTTGCTTACTCAAAATTTAAGAATCCATTAGGAAGTTCAGTTTTACTATGTCAGTGCGATACGTTTCAGACCGTAATCATACCCTTTCCAAATCCCATTTAAAGTAAACCATTTATTTTTTCTACTTTTCCCACAAGTGCCTTAATGTAGAATTTGGATACCTTTCAGAAGAGACCTGTGAGGTAATGCATTTGAGAGACATAACAATATTTATAAAGTTTGGGAAATCTTTTGCTTAAATGAATGGGGGAAATAATCTTCAGCTTTGGCAGAATGGATAATAATATTGATACTGAATTTGCTTGTTTCCTATGACTTTAATAATAGATGTGGGGAGTGAGTTCTCATTATTATTATTCCTCAGTGGTTTATAAGGCAAAACTGGGGTTTTAAAGGATCAGGGGACATTATTATAGTGCTAAAAAAAGTCATATTGTTCTCATTTTTCCAATATTGCATTTTCCCTTTGGTAATATAGCATAAATTTTAATTATATAGGCAAATGAAAAATGCCTAACATTTTGTTTTACAAATAACTTTTACACTCATGAAAAAAACAACTTGATTAGACATTCACATTCATGTATTCTGCTTATCTGTTGAAAAGTCAAAGGCAGGAGCCAGAAGTTTTCTTGTATCGCAAATGGGCATCCAATCTCAAATGAGAGAGAAGTTGGTTTTGGTCTCTCTGACTCATTCGGTCCCTGGGCTGCTGTCACTGAAGGTGGAAACTGCAATATGAACACCTGTCCATGAGGAACTAGACTTGAGATAACCAGCTCATTTCACACAGACCATTGTCCAGCCATCAGATGGTAATTACTTTTAGTCCCCATCAGCCTGGCCTGGATTCCAGCCAACGGGTTGTGGGTGGAAGGGTCTGTATCACATTTCCATTCATCTGAGCCATCCAGTCTCTTTCTTGCTTGTTTTCAATTACATTGACATGGTGGCTTTGGCACATAGTAAGTAAATAGCAACGTATTCAAAAAGAAAGGTCTGAAAGCCAATATCTGAAAGATACTCTTGAGGTTTCAATGAGTACAATGAAACTGGCACAGAAATTCTGGCATTCTGACCCAAAGTCATAAAATACAATTAATTAAGTTAATTGTGGTGAATTTGTAGGATATTTCATGAAAGCCAAACGCAGCAGCTGAAAGTCTAGCAAGCAGTGGAAATATTACTGGATTTCCTATGAAATAAATAATTAGTAAACTAACTAAGACGTTGATTAGATAAGAAAAGAGGGGACTGCACGTGTTGTTGGAAGATTTACTTTCATTCTTACATTTTTAGACACCTACCTAGAAAGAAGAAAGTCCACGAACAATCTTGATACTCTGAAATCTTGCTCTCTTCTGCACACATCCCCTCGCTCTCCCCAATCCATTCCATGCAATTCACAGCCCAAGACTAACACTAATAGCTTTGTATCCTCTTGTTACATAATAGAAATTATCAAAATTAAAATAAACTACTTTCTTGTTACGTCGTTGCCCAATCAGATCTTCTTCTCCTCGTTGTTTACTGTCTATCCCCCACCCTTGAACTCAGCCCTTTGGAGGTTGTCATCCCTTGCTGATTAACCTTCACCCAACTTTCATTTTTTTCCACTTTCTCTTCTTTCAACCCACAGCAAATTTAAAATACCAAATTTCAAAATACTTACCAAATACAGTATGAGATAAGGTCATTTTTGCTTTATGTTTGTTTTATCTTATCTCATCAAAAAGCATTTTTTCTAGGATAGGAAGAATTGTGTTCTGTGTTTGTAAAATCCTTTGAGAAAGTTGATTAAATATTTCAGCAAACAATTATTAAAAGCCAATGTGCAGGTAGTCTGCTGGCCATCAACCACCCAATGACCTTTAAGACATCATTGGTGCCCTCAACAAGACTGAAGCCCAAGAAACAAAAAGATGTTTACAGTGAAAAATAAAGTATCTATAAATATCATGGGTACTTTAATGGAATTCAAAACAGGATGAAAAAGAGCAAACAGGATGGAGAAGCAGTACAGAGGAAGGAGCAGTTAACGGGGTATTAGAAAACTATTTCAAAATGGTGACACTAGAAATGGATATTGAGTGTTGAGTAGGAGTCACCAAACAAAGTGGAAAGATGCATAAAGGCTCAGAGATATGAAATTGCCTAGTGGGTGGGTCCTGGTGGTATCTGGGGTATGAAAGAGGCCATGGCAAAGATAAGACCTGAGAGGCCGTGAAGGCCTGCCTGGTGTGCTGCATTAAGAAATCGAGACTTCTTCCAGCAGTCAACAGAGAGGCCATTGCAATGTTCCAGATAACAAATGATGAGAGTCTGAAATAAAGCTATAGCAAATGGAGCTGGAAGGCGCTAAAGAGGAGAGACAGTCAAGAAGTCAAATGTTAGGCCTAATCACTGATTAGAAGCCATCAAATAAAAGTCATGTGTATAAAAGTAAATTATGTGCTGTTTTCACTCTTTTACTCATATAAAACTAAAGTGGAAATGTGGCTAACAGTGGGGGCCAGGGTTACCCCCTGGGAGGAATACAGAATGGGGGAGTCAGAGAGCTTGAATACGAACCCTGGCTCCTCCACTTTCTAGCTTAGCTACTTTGCAGAAATCACTTAGATTCTTTGAATCTCAGTTTTCTTATCTGCAGAATCGGGAAGTAATGAAATATATTTTACAAAATTACCTGGCACATCATAGGCATTCACCACATGTTACTCGGACTAAATCTTTTTGCAAAGAGGGCCCAAGGACACCGGCTTCTAACTGCAAGTCATGTGGCTGATAGGAAAGAGTAGAAGCAACTGGTTGGCCAAGTTAAGAAGCAGCAGTTGAAGATGACATGACTATTTAAAGCTCATGCATCATGCAGTCCATAAAAGAAAGAACCACAGTCCCTATGCTCTTGGGTTATAACCACAAACTAAAGGCAAGTCTTCAAATGGGCACAGGGTGGAAACAACAGCTGGGAACTATGACGGGCTTTTCAGCCTCACCTGCATAAAAGCCCCACACCCAATGTTATCTTCAAACGTGAGCACTGCGCTCAGTGAAGGCACTTTGTATGGATTATTACAAATCCTAATTTAATCAACTTTAGGGGGTTTTTAATGGCATTTGTACTTTAAAAATAAAGGTCCTAGGATATATTCCTAGAAGTGGGATCACTGGGTCAAAAAGCAGTTCCATTTTTAATTTTTTGAAAAACCTCCATACTTTTTTCCATAGTGGCTGCACCAGTCTGCATTCCCACCAGCAGTGTACTGGGGTTCCCCTTTCTCCACATCCTTGCCAGCACCTGTCATTTGTTGATTTGTTGATGGAGCCATTCTGTCAGGTATGAGGCAGTATCTCACTGTGGTTTTAATTTTGTCTCTCTCATTGATTAGTGACACTGAGTATTTTCTCATATGTCTCTTGGCCATCTGTATGCCCTCTTTGGAGAACTGTCTATTCAGGTCCTTTGCCCATTTTTTAATTGGATTGTTTGTCTTCCTCTTGCTGAGTAGTATGAGTTCTTTGTACACTTTGGAAATTAGCCCCTTATCAGATACATCTTTGGCAAATATGTTCTCCCATGCCATGGGGTTCCTTTGTATTTTGAGGCCGATTTCTTTTGCTGTGCAGAAGCTTTTTGTTCGGTGTAGTCCCATATGTTTAATTTTTCCTTTCTTCCTCTTGCCTTAGGAGATGTATCAGTGAAAATTCCACTAAGTGAGATGTCTGTGACTTTACAGCCTACGTTTTCTTCCAGGATTTTTATGGTTTCGTGACTTACATTTAAGTCTTTTATCTATTTTGAATTTATTCTTGTGTACGGTAT
Organism: Miniopterus natalensis; assembly: GCF_054644295.1. NCBI lineage: Eukaryota > Metazoa > Chordata > Mammalia > Chiroptera > Miniopteridae > Miniopterus > Miniopterus natalensis. The sequence continues at coordinate 128,858,050 of NC_142081.1, forward strand.
AAGCTGGTGATCTAGTTTCATTTTTTTGCATGTACCTGTCCATTTTTCCCAGCACCATTTATTGAAGAGACTGTCTTTGCTCCACTGTATGCCCTTGCCTCCTTTGTCAAATATTAACTGACCATAATGGCTTGAGTCTATTTCTGGCATCTCTGTTCTGTTCTATTGATCTATATGTTTGTTGTTGTACCAATGCCAGGCTGTTTTGATTACAATGGCTTTGTAGTATAGTTTGATATCCAATAAAGTGATCCCTTCCACTCTGTTCTTCTTTCTCAAAATGGCTGCATCTATTCAGGGTCTTTTTTGGTTCCATATAAATGTTTGGAATATTTTTTTCTAGCTCTGTGAAATATGCTGTTGGTATTTTAATAGGAATTGCATAGATTGCTTTGGGTAGTGTGGACATTTTAATGATATTAATTTTTCCAATCCATGAACATGGTATATTCTTCCCCTTGTTTATACCTTCCTCTATTTTTTTTTCAGTGTCCTGTAGTTTTCCGAATACAGGTCTTTTATATCCTTGGTTAAGTTTATTCCTAGGTATCTTATTTTTTTTAGTTGCAATGGTAAATGGGATTGTTTTTTTGGTTTCTCTTTCTGAGAGTTCATTGTTGGTGTATAAAAATGCCATCAATTTCCAAATGTTAACTTTGTATCCAGCTACCTTGCCGAATTTATTTATCAAATCTAGTAGTACTTTCATGGAGTCTTTAGGGTTTTCTATGTACAATATCATGTCATCTGCAAATAATGAATTTTACTTCCTCCTTTCCAATTTTGATACCTTTTATGTTTTCTTCCTGTCTGATGGCTGTGGCAAGGAAAGAATCCTGAAACAGTAATCAAAAGGAATAAATGCATCCCTATGTTCATAGAAGCACAATTTACAACAGCTAAGATCTGGAAACATCCCAAGTGCCCATCAGTAGATGAGTGGATAAAAAAGCTGTGGGACATTTACACCATGGAGTACTATGCAGCTGTAAAGAAGAAGAATCTTGTCCCCTTTGAGACAGTATGAATGGGCCTGGAGAATATTATGCTAAGCAAAATAAGCCAGGCAGAGAAAGACAAACATCACATGACCTCACTTATATGTGGAATCTAAAGAACTTAATAAACTGATGAACAAAATAGATTCAGTGACATGGAAGCATGGATCAGACTAACAATTCTCAGGGGGAAGGTGTGGGTGGGGAGAAATTAACCAAAGAATTTATATGTATATACGCATTACCCAAGGACACAGACAATAATGAAGTGAGGGACTAGGGAAGGGGGTGGGTGCAGGGTGGAAGGGGTCAATGGGGAGAAAAGAGGACATCTGTAATATTTTGAACAATAAAAAAAAGAAACTGTAAAATAATAATAATAATAATAAAAGTCCTATTTTAATCTAGGATGATCATCATGTAGTCATTGGGTACTAACACAAGAGAATGCTTTAGAGAAGATACTACTTTGCAAGATTCCACTGGTATATTTGTACATAAACAGCTTTCATGATACATATCAATTAAATGAATGTAAATTTATTAATCTATTAAGGTGAAAATATAAAAGCATTAATATATATGTATGTAATTATCTTGAATCAATTAATGGTTGATCTTCATAAGGCTAGAGCTAACTCTCCAGCCTAGACAATTAATCAATCAACAAATATTCATTGAATTCACTGTAAGCAAAGAGTTATATCATTGAGAATATAATGAAGTAGGAGATGTAATTACAGTCCACATGGAGACTTTAAGTTCAAAATGTAGAACAGCCACTCAAGAAGTGATGAATGATTATCTGAGACAAAGGTAGTATATACTGTACCAAATGATGATGTTAGAAAAAGTGCCATAGAAATTCAAGAGTGGTCAGAAAGCTTTGATAAGCATTTAACATGGACTAAGACCAAGGATGAGCAGATTTTACATATTTAAGTGGAAAAAAATGAATATTTTTGTGACATCTACTATAATCTCATTTTATTCTAAACAACTACACAATTTTTTTTTTTTCAAGTAAGAAAGTAGAAATGCTAAGATGACATCATGGAAAGAGGGACTTCTTTCTTCATCAAAAATAATAGTTAATATTTTGAGTGCCTACTATGTGCTAGGTAGGCAGTGTGCAAAATACTTTATCTGAATTGTTTTAACTTAATCTTCATAACAAGGTATGAGGTAGGTAGAAATAATCTCTTTCAGAAGTGATAGAGGAGCCTTTCAGAAGAAGTGACCCAAGAGATTAATTTTGAAGGCAAAAAGGGGCTCACCAGGCATAAGGATGAGAAAGACAGTCTATGAACAGGGGAGCACATGTACAAAGAAACAGAGCTGAGAAAGAGCTGATGTGATTCGGGAGAATGCAGCATCCTTCAACTGGCTGAGGTTATTTAAGAAACCCCAATTCAACACCAGAAGACTAATCATCCAAGCCACTGCTTATCTGGCTCTGACTTCTTCACTAACTTCTATAATCAAAATAAAAAATTGTTAATGAGGTATTTTACATTTTTTCTGTGTTAAACCCTTATAATCTGGTGTATATTTTATAGCCATAGTAGATTTAAGTTCAGGCTAGCTAGTTTTTAAGGATTCAATAGCCACAGGCTATTGGAGAGTACAGATCAGTCATTTGTTACAGGTATGATTTCATGTCTTAACTCCACAGTACATTGAAAGCTGCTTGAGAATTTAGTCAACAGCCTCCATACCTCCCAGTCCCCAGTTGAGTGCTCAGCTCATAGTTAATGATCAATGAATATTTATTCATTGATTATTAGTTGGAACTCATATGTAGAACATAAGCAGATTCTCAGTTAGACCCTGGAGAATATACATGTAGCACAGCAAAAATTATTCTTTCTACACCAGTGAAGAACATATTCGCTCCTGTCAAGTTGATGTTATGATATAATACAATATGATGGTTTTTTAAAAAATCAATCCAATTTGAGTCCCATTAGTTTTATTTAATTAAAGAAACTTTTATGATGATAAATCCACACAGCTTACTTGAATTTCATGTACTGCTCCTGCTGTGTTGTGATTGGTGAAGGTGGTGGTGGTAATGATGTTACTGTATCCAGAAAATAAATTACCAAATATTATTTCAGAACAAATAAAAAACTGACAGAACTGCAAAGATAGTAGACAACTCTCAGTAACTGTAAGAGATTTTAACAAACCTTTCTCAGTAACTGACAGGTAAATCAGACCCCCAAAAAATATATATCAATAAGCATATAGAAGATTTGAACAACATAATTTTTAAACTTCATTCAATGAACCTACAGAGGATACTGTACCCCATAACTGCAAATATATTATATTTTCCAGCACGTATAGAACTTTCAAAAACTGACCATATGCTAAACTATAAAGCAACCCTCAATGAATTTCAATAGACTGAAATTATGCAGAGTATACATTCTGACCATAATGTAATTAGACTGGAAATCAATAACAAAAAAATTCCTTGCATATTAACTGGAAATGCACATTAATTTGAAATTCAGAAATATGCTATCAAATAACTCATACTTTAAAAAAGAAATCACAATAAAAATTAGAAAGTACTGTATATTGAGATAAAACCAAAGCTTGTGTTTATAGAAAAATTTCTAAATTTAAATAAATATATTAGAAAGGGGAAAAAGCTGAAAAATCAAGAAATTAGAAGAATAATGGCAAATAAAATTAAAAGAACATAGAATGAAATAATAAAGATAATAGAAGAGAGTAATGAAATGGAAATAAGCATATACTAGAAAAAAAAATCAGCAAAACTGAAGCTTAGTCCTTTGAAAAGGCTAATAAATTCGGTAATGTGATCAAGAAAAAAAAGAAAGTCTTGAGAATATATCATGACCTTAAAAGGAGGGTCATTACAGATTCCACAGACATTGAAAGGATAATATTATGAACAACTTTATGCCACTAAATTTGAAAATCTAGGTGAAATAAATTCCTACAGAAATATAATTTTCCAAAACTGACAAAAAAAAAAGGAACAGAAAATGTAAATGGTCCTATTGCAGAAACAGAATCTTTAATTTGAGAAAATACCCAGAAAACACCTGGAAAGGAAGAAATAATGTCAATTTACTTAAACTGACAGATTCACTTTGTGAGCTCAACACACTGGAACCAAAGCTCAGCAAAGACATTATAAGGAAAATCTACTCATGGCCAAGATATAAACATCCCAAACAGAATATTAGCAAGGAAAATCTAGAGCTATTCTGGGAAAACTAATGCATCCAATCAAATGGGGTTAATTTTAAGAATGCAAAACTGGTTTACAGTGTTTCAAAAAGTCAACCACTGTAATTCTCCATATTTATGGGAGGGAAAGGAGTAAATGTTTCAGAAAAGCCAATATCTGTTCATAATTAAAAACTCAGTAAAATAGAAACAGAAGGATACTTTCTCAATATGATAATTTCTACCAAAAAAAAAAACACAAAAAAACAGCTTAAAGGGAAAACTAAAATCTTTCCTTTTGAGATCACACACAAGATGGAAGTGCCCACTATTACTACTTTTATTATATGTTGTACTGGATATTTTAACCAATGCAATAAGGCAAATAAAATAAATAAATGTGTGACGGCTAGAAAGAAAAGTTTAAAACATTAATTTCAGATAATAAAACCTGGTGTGTGTAGAAATTGAAAGCAATCTGCAGGTAAATTATTAGAGTTGCTACTTTGGCAGGATTGCTGGAAGTCAATACACCATACAAAATCATTGTATTTCTTTATGTCAAAAACTAATGATTAGGAAATTAAAATTTTAAAGTCACCATCCCATCTGTAATAGCACAAAAATATAAAATACCTAGGATTAGGCCCTGGCCGGGTAGCTCAGTTGGTTAGAGCATCGTCCCAATACACTAAGGTTGCAAGTTCCATCTCTAGTCAGGGCACATAAAAGAGGCAACCAATGAATGCTTAAATAAATGAAACAGCAAACTGAAGCTTCTCTCTCTCTCACTCTCTCAAATCAATCAATAAATAAAAATTTTAAATAAATACTTAGGAATAATTCTAATATATATTCATTATATATACTATATGCCATCAGTAGAAAAAACTTTTAAAGACCATCATTGAAAAAATCGGTTAAAGGCTTAAATAAATGGACTCATATAACATGTCCAAGAAGTGGAAGATTCAGTGCTGTAACAATGTCATTTCTCCTCAAATTAATGAACCTATGGATTCTAAATAATAGCAACAAAAAGTCCCCACAGGATGTTGTGTGACCTTAATAAAATTTATATGAAAATGCTGAAAAGATAAACATGTTAAAGCACCCTTAAGCTCTGCATTTTTTCTCTCTATTGCATTCATTGCTTTCTATTTCATTCATTCCCCCTGGAAACTTCCCTAGAATGCCATACAGATCAAAGAAGTTCTGCTTGATATGAAAGAATCATCCAAACCAGTATCCTAAATTTCAATTTGGAGGACCCATGAGAAAAATAAACTCCAAGAAACTGACCCTCTGACCTATCATTTCCAAGTGAGTGGCTCTCCAGTGGAGGGCTTCTGCACCTGTTTCTCTGCTGTATTTGTGATGTGATTTATAGTCTACGAAGGCCACCACCCTCTAAAAAGCAATCTCCCGTATCTACCTGTTCCTGCATCTTCATATTCTGGAGATGTCAAGGCAGAGCCTTCCTGATTCAAATGCTCTATGTAATAGGCATTATGGCTGCAATACTCCCACCCCTACGACAAAAAGACACAGAAAGGGAAAACAGGGGAAGTTTATACAACTGAATGAGACACAGCCCACTCTAGACCTCAGCCACAGTCTGTTCCTGCCACCCACACCAGAAGAGAAAGAACTGGACTGACTACTTCATGCTTTACCAGTGGTTTCTGATAGCTGTGAGAAGAGCTATATCTGAACCAATCCAAACCTCACAGGAGAGATGATTTCTCCCTTGCATATTCATATCACAAGTACTTGTTACGCCTAAACATCTTGTTTCTTGTTTGTTCACTTGAGGCTTTCAGTCAATAATATTGGAACCCTCACTCGAAAAGACAACAGGATCAAAAGAGTTGACCCCAAGCTCTGTCTGTTTTCATCCCTCCCCAACATGGGCACTTGTAAGCTAACCCAAGTCAGCTCGTAAGAACCATGTGTGCAGAGGAATTTGGGTTAAGTACTCATGACAATTTGTGGCTGGGTGTGGGGACTCCTCCTTTGCTTGCCCTCAAATGCCTTCTGCCTGTGCTTGGAGGTGTAAGAACCAATAGGAGGGACTATGGGCTTCTGGTAAAGAGAAAGGGTGGGACTGGTAATTACCAGCAAGGTGATATTTTGGGAAATTCTAATTCAGTTCAGTATTATTTCGAATTTGTAAATCTTCTGTAGATTGCCAAACTGAGCAATGCCTAAAACATTGCAAAAACCAATGCTTTGGTCCAACTATGAAACCAGCATCTTAAGGGTGAATGATTTAAAGCATGCAGTATTCATACAGCTCTTTGAAGAAGTCACATGGCACAATTTGAAAGACTCCATAACAGTCATTCAAACATTTCCCTAGTGACAATAAAAGGATTTCAAAGTTAAGTAAGCTACCTACTCCATAATTATGTCCAAGAAAGAGAGCTTTTCCTGCCTTCATTTACAACTATACAGATGAACTCAGCATTTCTGATTACTGATTGTAGTCATATTATTAGTTGTTCCAAAAATGTAAACATTTTCCTTAAAAGATGTTGTATGGCTATGCCTGTTGTAGACCAAAGTAAAAAATGTTTAGCAATATTCCCTTTAATTTTATACATATAGATGCCAAAATGTTGCTCTTTGCATCCTAATTGTTAATGGTTTTATCACCTTCACTGATTTCTATAGCTAATTACCAAACTACAATTTAGTCAGTGTAACACATTTTAATGTTAATAGGGGAAGAATGAAATATATACTACTTGAAACGAAAAAAAAAAGTGTTTGAGGGTTGAGTGGTTAGCAACCACAGTTCACGGCTTTTCTCAATCTACACTGGTTTACAATTTATATTCTCTGACAAAAAAAGGCAATAGGAAATCTTCTTTCATATAGTGATATGTTGTTTATGAAGCAGGTTTATTGTCAAGGTCCTTGAGCCAATCACACCTTTCCGGACCAAAATGCCAGATACCTCTTGGGGCGGTAGTTGGCAAATACATTTTCAAGATACAGGGAAACCGCCCACTTATTTTTTGTTAAAGGAATAGGACTAAATTCCTATGCTGTGTAACTGGGGAGCTGGGTGAATAAGCGTTAATACTAGGAAATTTCATAATGCATAGACGATGTCAAGATCAAACCCTGGCCTGGGGAGACCAAAACAGAGCCCAAACCGACCAAGGTTTGACATCTAAAGCCAAAGCAGAGAGGGCCTTAGTTTTAAAGATATGTCCCAAAAGTCTCCTAAATTGGATGAAACTCCATTCTTTCTGCCTCAGAAGATTAAGTGTTGTGTCAGGTCCTATCAGAAAGTAGAATCTCTGCTTCCAAGAAGTCAGGCTTTTTTCAGGCCTGCTGCCATTGCCTTGTCATTTGTCTAACCCTGAAAGCAAACTTTTCTCCAAGAATTATCTTATAAGGACCCTTGTACTCCAGTTAGTCTTTGCAGACAATTTCATTATTTTATTTAAGTCCTTTCTCTAATGACTATACCAGTGTAGCCCCAAGAGCACCATGAGGAACCTGCTAAACTCTTTACATACAACTTGAAATAAAAGCAGTACAATTTCTTTTTTGGATCGAGATATTGGGTAAATAAGTTGGAATCCCTCTTTTGCTCACTTTACATAAAATATCCTAAGTCTTATATACAAAATATAATAAAATTAACGAATTATTCAATTATTTGTCCCTTTCGAGAATAATCTGACCCTTTATGGGGTTTTTTGTTTGTTGTTTACTTTTTAAAAAAATCTTTTACTTTGGTTATTTTATGAATCCTTTAGAAATGGGCAAAAACTATAACTTGGAAGTATTTGATTTTCATCCAAAATAGCTAAAAATAGACTTCAGGAGTCTACTAAAAACAAACAAAAAAATCCAACACCTATAATTCAGGCATTAATAGGTTTACACTAAAATGTCAAATTCCACTGTGCTTCTCAGAGAAACTACCATAATGAGTGGCTGACATCACTAAATTCCATTAAGACAAGAACTATGACCATAGCATCCTGCACTTTGGCCTTGACACCTAACTCAGCTTGACCCATAGCAAGGCCTTATATTACCCTAAGGACACATTTTATAGTGGGCTTCTAAGAATAATCAGGGGCTGGGGCTGCACAGGCAATCGATCCAAAACCAAAGTTCTCGTCACTTGTCTTTAAAGAAGTCTGTCTGGCCTCTCCACTGGGAAGTATCTACTTATATTTGAGTTGTTTCAAAACAGTGACATCAGGTAATGAAGAGCATAAGTATTCTTCAATCACCACGTTCCGTATCATATGTGGTTAAACCATAATAAGATGCAATGAGCAGTGGTAGGCTATTCATGATGCCTGAATTTCACTGTAAATTTAGAGGGATCTCAGTCCTCAAGGAGTGGCCTCTGGAATTCTTTGGTGGTATAGTAGGAATAATTCCATTTTAGGATGAGCATGTGGCTCTGTGAACACATATCTCAAAAGAAGGATATGACTGGAATAACTAACAAAGCATTTTTTAAATAAACCAATAGAACTTTTTCCTTTATGTCTTGAGTAAGTGTGTGTGTGCACTTTCTCCCTGCAAGGGTTTAAGACTCTCTTATTGCCCTGTTACCAGTAGATCAGGCTGTTTCTCACTTGAGATGCTAACAAATGATGATGTTACACTATTTAATAAACAAACTGTAATACAACCATGTAAATCCCAAGAACGTGGCCAAACACCATGGTGTTCCTCTGACACTTAACTGTGATTTTCTCCACGGCTGAATACAAGGCACCTAAGCCAGCTCAGTGGCCTGTTGGGGCTGCTCTGCCCAGATGACATCATCACTTGGCTTTCCAAACACACCTCTTTGGCTCTGGCTCTTTTGGCTTCTTTCCATGTAAACAGGGCTTGATTAATGCTGCAGGAGGACTGTGAATCACGTATTCCACTCTCATATGGGAAGTCAGAATGTCAATTTTTCCTCATTTCAAGCATAGAGCATTGGGATATTTAATGTGGCATCCCTAGCAACAACATAGAAACTGCCCTGGTGCCTAACAGCCAGCTTCACGACACATTTTCTATAAGAGCAGCTGATCCTTCGCCCCCTGGAAGACCTGCACCTCAACACGAAGCTGCATTCACAGCTCTGACCATTATGGCCAGATCACAAACACATTACACGTCTGCCCTTTGATACGGAGACAAGGGGAAGAAAGAGAAGTCCTTGCTGTGCCTCCAAGAGAATAAATGAGATTGCATCCACACAGTCACAGACGTTCAGGACTGATCAGAGCCTGGGTGGGGTCTTTGTACTCCTGCGCGGGGTCCTCTTACCATTGCTGACTCCAACTAGCAACCCCTCTGAACATATCCCATTGTTAGATCAAGTATATCCAGAAGATCTGAAAGCAAAAAGAAGAATGCCAAAGATGTCAATCTTTATAACACTTTAACAAATATAGTAGGTTCACTGTTGTAAATAGTCAAGAGCCAACTTGGGAGAATTAGTGCTGGTGGCTATCAAGAGCATCCTAGGGCCATGCTGAGTCTAATTGCAACAGGTGAAATGCTTTACTCCACCATTCTTACATGGTTAACTGAGGGTGTGGGTCGGTTATGCAGATTCGGTTGTTGGGTAACAAATAATCATGACACATGGATTGTTTCTCGGTGATGACTAACAGCTCGGCCTCTGAAAGTAGAACATGAACCGAGTTAAAATAATACACTGGAGCAAATTGTTGTGTGTTTACCATAGTATCCTCCCTGCTTCAAAAAATTAGGGAACTAGAATTCATTGCGCCTTTCTTCTTCATACCTCCTACATTACATCCAAAAACATGTTTGAACACTGCAGGTATGCACGACACATTTCATGGAATTTTTCCTGCAAACCGTATTGTTTTCCATTTTGATAAGCCAGGAAAGGAAGTGGGGTTTTTACCTTGACTCTTAAAGATCAATTAAATTCAAACTACTGAAAGCAGTCCAAGGGATAAAGTGAATTTCCATGTCAGCTCCAGATTTAATGTCTTTCTAATGAGACCTACAAAAAGTCAGCGTGTATATGCAATGCTGAAAAGTAACAAGCAAATCTCCAAAAGTTAGCAATTCACTTCAGTTCTTTTAAAGGACCTCAAGATGTTATGGTTCTCATCCAACAGTGCACGCACACACTCCACAGTCTAGGAATAGGTCATCCAGAGGAAGGATTTAATTGATCTGGTCAGACATCAACTTAGAGTTCATGGGCTTCTAAATAATTCATAAAACAAAACTGGAAAACTAAGTCATCAATCTAGTAAGATATAATTTGCTTAGAAGTTCATGTATAAAACAAGCAGAGATGACTGTGATCCACTTGAGAAATGAAGACGTAGCATGGGGTCCCTGGTACTTTCTGGAATCCACAATCACATCTTCAGGATCAGTTGTGCTCCCTTGATATTTTCAAAAGCTCTCATTGCCCGAGGCTGTGCCTTACAGATACAGAGGCTGCAAAGTTCCCTGATCTTGCACAAGACCACGGAAATACCAATACCTCCATTGCAAAACGTCTACTTTCATTGCCTCAGTGCAGCAGATGAAGGTGATTTCACGGACGCCACTGAAGTATTTTCCAGCACCAAATTCTAAAAGTAGAGACAACTCAAAATGTAGTATCTTTAAGATTTGATGTTGGTGAGTAGAATTTCTAAAGCTCAGAGCTAAATGTTGGGGAGAATCTTTGGCTTTCATCTCCACTGGAAATTTTTAAGGAAATGCTAATAATGTAAAGAAGCAAAACTTGAAACTAGAAATAATTCAGATATGGATTTGATTAGAACATAAAAATGTTAATGTCACTCTAATCAGTTGTTATTAGGTATAGATATTAGCTGTGTGTTATAGTGTTACTTTAACACTATTATTTATAGATTTCATTACAATCAAATGAGGATACCTTCATTCTCTCTCAATATTTAGAGTCTTCGTCTTAATTGAAACTCCTCCAAAGTCCCTAAGGACCAGAGAATCATTTTTGTTTCCTCTAAAAAATGCTAACTTAGGGAAATAAAATTAAAGCAAATAAGAACACTTTCCTCGTTTTAGTTGAATGATTTTGTGCTCTGTTAATTCACGAAAGCCATTACATAATGTGGTTGGAGTTTTGTGGGTAAGTTTGGGGAATTGTCTTCCTCATCTGTAAAACGGTTTATTAATAACTCTAAAATCATATAGCATATCGTCTCGCTGAGATTTGGTTAAGCTGCCTATAATAAATTAATTAACAAATGGGAATGGTTTTAACAAGACACGAATTTATTTTTCTCTCACCTAGAAGTAAATCAGAAAATAAGCAGACCAAGGATGGTACTGCGGCTCCACAATCATCAGTGTCCCAAGCTCCTTCTGTCCTGCTGCTCTACTCATCTTTAACGTCTACCAAGTGATCTGAAATGGCTGCCAAGAACCAGCTCTTACATCTGTATTCCAATCAGAAACAAACGAGGGCGGATAAAAGTCTCTGACACTTCCTGTCAGGTTTCATTAGCTAGAACTTAGACACATACACCAAGTTGCAAGAAAAGCTGGCAAACATAGCCTTTGTACTGGATGGCCATATACATTGCTAAAACTGGCTGTGTTTATTATTATTATTATTGTCATTGATGATTTATTATTAAGGTTTTTAATCTAGAAAGATACAGAAGGAAAGACGTGCTATTGCTAAAGAGAAGAGCATCTCTTTAACTGTGACCATTGGACAGTGGAGGATGCACCCAAATAAAGCTTGAAGGTCCTGGGGTTGCAGGACTGGAGCCTCCTGCCTCAGCGGAGGCATGGCATTAAGTAAAAGGATACATGGTTTGAACATTTTTCTAGATAAATCATGACTCGTTTTGCTTTGCGGGAGAAAAGGAGGTCGAGTTTGCTATGACATGCTCTTGTTCTACATCCAAACCTCTAAACCACTTGAATCTCTGGATTTCTAAATATAACCTTGAGAAAACGAATCACACATTTTCAATACAGATGAATTACTTAGTTTCCGTATTAATCACATTGAGCTAGTTAACATTTAATTATACATCTTGACCACAGACGATACTAACAGCAATGCCAGACAAAACAGTGTTGCTCTGAAAATTGTGGGGAGGATTTCTGCCCAAAGACAAGGAATAGGAAAGGTCTATATTTGTAGACAAGCCTATTCAATAACTTGATTTTTCATAGACTGGTGTTCCTCCATATAAGGAAGTCAGTTGCTGCTCTCACAGCTGCTCAGATGGAATGGCTTTTTGTAATGTTAAAAGTATGAGTCAGTATTTTGCCCACAATAGCCACATTTCAAAACTAGCTCACAGCTTCTAAGGAACAGCCGGGAATCCAATAGTCCAGCACCAAACTTTCAAGCTAGATCATCGTTTTAAGTTTATGGCTAATTATCTCAAGAACTTTAAATACACATTTAAATATTTGAACGCTTAAGAGGCTTTGGGAGTGTTTGCTGCTGGGCCTCTCCTCTGCCTCTCCCCTTCCTTCTCACTTACCCTCAAACTTCCACCAATCTCCTACTTGGTAAATTTCTACTCATCAGCATTCACAAGATGCTTAAAATGGTGGGCTATTGATCATTACCGATGTCACAGATAGAATTGCTAGAGCCAGGAGCTTTAGAATGTGTAAGGGTGTGTGTGTGTGCGTGTGTGTGTGTGTATGTACATGTAGATGCTCATAGTGGCAGTGACTCGGAGAGGCAAAGAAGGAAAACGGTGGCTTATCTTCTTGTTCTAAAAACATCTAAGTCTTATGTACACATAATTAGCCCACAAACCACCATCGCCACCATTCTCAGCAATTGACTACCTTTGATCCCATCTCTAAAGATGCACATTGTTTTTTTCACTCATTTTTATTATCAAGGTCAGGCGCTCGACTAGGGGATGGAGATGCTTGCTCAGACATGCCTCCTGCCCTCCAGGTGCTTATATCCCACTGGGGAGAGAGATATTAGATAGTAACCATATTTTCACACAAGTTAAGTATTACACTGCGATCATAACAGAACAAAGCAGAGGAAGACGTTGCTATGGAAACTTGAAAAGAAGGCTTTGACTAAGTGAGGAAGGCTGCTGATGCTTCCTCTGAGGATTTGATGAGTAGGAGTGAAATGAGGAATCAGGGAAGATTATTTCACACAGAAGACCACAGCAATTGCTCCGTGGCTGGAGCGAGATATGAGAACAAGGGACAGAAAAAAGGGGAGTGTGGCACAAGATGAAATTGGAGCAGCAGGTGCCTACCATACGGAAAGCCTTAAGAGGGAGGGTGGCCTGATCAGAGCTAGGCTTGGAAAAGACTGTTCTGGCTCCAATACAGAAAAGGATAGGAGAGAACAGAAGAAAGAATAGGTGTAATAAATTCCTCTTAAGAGGCTTTTAAGACTTCCTTGATTTATTTATTCAGTCTGTATATTTTTATTGAGCACTTACTATGTGCCAGACATTGTATTAGGCCTGTGAACAAAAGCACAAGCTCAACCTGATAGAGCTTACATATATAAAATTATTGGGGCTAAAAAAGGAAGCATTTGGATTAATTTTCAGGGGCCAAAATTTGTTTTTGCAGATTCAGCTCATAGGCATGGGGAGATATTACATGACTTAAAGAGGAAAAATAGAGGTAAGATTCCAGGCAAGGGCCCTGACTATGCCACTGATGTGCATATGCCAAGAAATGAGCCTCAACAACTGAAATTAGTCCTCAAATTTCTGGATTCTCCAAGGCATTGCATCACAGCCTCGGGCCTCTCTCCCTATGGATTAACAAGTGCTCAAACCAAGTTATCATTTCCCTAGGGTGTTATCCTTCCATCCAATAGATTTCAAAAATGTATAAAGCTTGCCCGGTCGGGTGTGGCTCAGCGGTTGAGCATCGACCTAGGATCCAAGCGATCAGGGTTCGATTCCCCGTCAGGGCACATGCCCAGGTTGTGGGCTCGATCAATGACTCTCTCATCATTGATGTTTCTACCTCTCTCTCCCCCTCTCCTTTCCTCTGTCTGAAATCAATAAAGATATATATTTTTAAAAATGTATAAAGCTTTATCACAGTATTATAGACACATTGTTTTAAAAGTTAAATATTACTACAAGCCCTAAAAAAAAAAGTATCCTTTGCCCCAACCCTCCAAAGGCTGAGTTTTATTTCTTGGAGCTAACTACTTAAAATTTTGCAATCTTTTTGCTGTTATTTCTAGTATTTAGTTTCATGTTTATAAATAATACATCTTTATTTTTTTATTTTTCCTTTTTAGTCATGATCTGTTTTGACTTCCTATTCTGGAAGGATTTTCCCCCCCAAATCTACCTTCTTTCCCTCCCTTATCCTTCCAAGGAAGTTACATTATAATTTAGGTTAAATCGGAATTTAGTGTTTGCCTTATTTTTAGGCAAAATTTTTCAAAGCTGAGCCACAGGAAGCAGTACATTTGCATGTTCTTTCAAGTTTTCCTTTTTCCTGGAGTTAATGATTGCATTGTTTTTCAATTGCTTAGTTTTCTATTCTAAATCTGAACTATCCTGGAAAATTCCAAAATTTCTCTCATAATCTTCAAACACAGATGAATTTCATTTACTTAGGGGCATTCCTTTTGGGGTCCTCAGTCTTCCTGATCCAGTCTGGAGGCTGTTCTGGCTTCTCCACTTGGCTACTCCCTTCAGAAATTCCTTCAGTTCTCTCTTGGGTGGGTCCCCCCTTCCCTGGTTCCTAGGCCTTCCTCTCTCTCAGTGTCCTCACTTTGCTTGGTGAGCACCTCTTCCAGTAACCATTCATCACCTCATTCCATCCTCAATGTAGCTTCATAAAATCCTACCCACCATTTTACCTACTGATAACAGTGAAGTGACTAGCCCAAGGCCCTTAGCTCCTCAGAGGACATGTGGGCAAGTTGTCTCTATCACCATCTCTGGAAACTGTGCAGAGCAACTCAGACAGTGGGAGTGCAACAGGCATGTGCTAATGGAGTGGATGAATTTAATGAATTAATTAAGCCAGCACCTGCTAGCAAGTACATTCTACATTTCTTTGTAGGACCATCAGCAGTGGGAGGGTATGTGTTTAAGGATTAGATCTCATAAGTTTAAAAATGTTCATGGTCTGTCCGGCCGGTGTGGCTCAGCGGTTAAGTGTCGACCTATATGATCCGGCAGATCTCGGTTCGATTCCCTGTCAGGGCACATGCCCGGGTTGCGGGCTCAATCCCCAGTAGGGGGTGTGCAGGAGGCAGCCCATCAATGCCTCTCTCATCGTTGATGTTTCTATCTCTCTCTCTTCCTCTCTCTGAAATCAATAAAGAGACATATAAAAAAATGTTCATAGTCCAACAGTGTCAAGGCAAAATTATTTGAGAAAAGGCAGTTTTGAGCAAATTATGGATTATCAGTGGCACAGATGCAGTCTACGCCAACCTTCCTTTCCCCCTGCTCCTCTCCCCATCAAAACTCCCCACTTCTGTCCCACTCTCCTTGATGTCTCATCCCTAATCTGTGCTCTGGTTTAGAATGACTTGAAAGCAGATGTCCTGAGCAAAGGTACCGGGGAAGAAATGTCACAGAGCGGCCATACAAAAGCAAGTCTCTGAAAGGACGAACAGATGGCACCGAGTGTCCCTTCACTCCATAGTGAGGATGCTTGGCAACCACAAGCACGCTGACAAAATTGGAGTCAGTTTGTTACTCCCTCTTTTGACGACAACAGCAAAACTGAGATCTCCATTGTGCATGCGTTTGTGCCTCAGCTCCAAGAATTTCAACAACTGCTTCCTTTGAAAAGTGGAGCGTATATTCCCTCACCTAGACCAACCGCCCATCTAGCTTTCTCGGGGGCCGTGGACATGCAAAACCTAGTTGTAGCTGACAGCAAGGCTTCTCTCCCCTACTTTGAATAACAGTCACAGAGGCATAGCCTGTCAGAACGTCAAAGAACCTCAGCTGTCACCCCACCGGTCCCCACCTTTTGCACACAGGAAGCCAGGGACCAGAGATGCAGGTCTCATCCAGGGCCACACACCTGGAGAGGGACAGTGTCAGGACCAAAACTAAGTTCGGATTCTTTCTTTGAGTAGTTGTTGTAATGGCCTCTTCGTATACAAACAATTCAAAAAATAGCAGTAACGTAAGGTTTTGGTAAAATGAATAATTACAGTGCAGATGTGTCATTCGAGAGTCAAGGCTATGAAAAACAATTTGGTGAACTGCATATTCCCTTGAGGCAGGCAACACTTCTCTTCTTGGTTTCCTCTGTCCCTTTGGGCCCTGCTTAAGGATGTTATCTGGGGAAGCGGAAGGTGCCATGTTGACAGATACTTCACATAGCCGATCTGTATGGCTCAAGGTCATCATCTCCCCTATGGGCATCTCCCCATCTTCCATCCCCAACACTCCACAGGGAGACAACACAAACTGCTGGCTGTTCTCTTTTCCTCTGTAAATAATACTCTGAATTTCCCCAATCTCTGCTCTTCCTCTCATCTCACCTGTGTTGACCTCCCCGTCTCTGTTTACTGGTAGACAGTGACGCTCACTTTTCTGATGCAACACCAGCACCGCCACTGCAAAAGCGATTTGGATTGACGTAAGAAAAGGGCCAGGCCCGGCCCGGCCCAGCATGGCTCAGTGTTGAGCATCATCTAGGACCCAAGAAGTCTCGGTTCAATTCCTGGTCAGGGCACATGCCTGGGTTGCGGGCACAATCCCCAGGCGAGGGCGTGCAGGAGGCAGCCGATCAATGACTCTCTCATCATTGATGTTTCTCTCTCTCTCCCTCTCCCCCTTCCTCTCTCTGAAATCAATAGAGTTTTTTTCTTTTTTTTTTTTAAAAAAAGGACTGGATATTATGTGGATGGAATGGCAGGAGCACACTGGAAGCACCTGCTAAAGCAAGCTTCAGAAACAATTTAATTCCAAGTTAAGGAGAGCCACGCAGCAGAGCCAGTCAGGGGACAAGAAGAGGCATGTGGAGCACAGCTGTTACACAATGTCCCCAGGTCTGATAGCAAATCTTATGGAGCTCTGCTCCTGGAGACACCAGGCCCAAGACCCCTTAAGGGATGTTGCCACAGCTACAAGTTTTGCAAATACCAAATAAATGACGATTGAAGTATATGTCAAGCTCTGTCACCAAAACAAGAGCGTTTGTGTGTGTTTTGCCATGAGCGGCCTTGTTACCACACTTTTTTGTCTATTCAGATGTTGACTGCATGTTTTGCAATGAGTTTACTTGAATATGATTTATTTAACTTTTGAAATGAAAAGAAACCATAACTTAAGAGAAGACAAAAATGATGCCTGCCAGGAATACTCCCCTTAAACTGGTTTATTTCTTTTTAAATCACAAAAGCACAAAGAACCCAGAGTCTCTGATAATGAACGTAATATATGATTGCCATAAAAAGTTCACTCTGCTTTCAATTTCAATTTACCCCACTATAAATCAGCGATCTACTTAATCAAATATTCTTCCACTTTAATTGTTTTATCTTGCTTTTATGTTAAATCTCACTGAGTTCCTGCTGGCACCAGTATTCACATTATAGAAAAAAAGTCAGTGGTTGGCCCATAATTAGTCTAAAACTCAAATATTGGTTCTGAACATTAACCAGATTGGAGGAAGCCCTCACAATTTCACTGGACCAGCGAGACAAATCCAAGGCAGAAAGCAAACCAGGATTAGTCGAGCTAGCCATCAATTTGCTGTCAAAATGCGGAGTGTGGGCCCAGGCTTTCAAACTAACTGGAGGTTTTTTCTCCCTGTAAATGTCTTGTATTATCATCTTCCAGGGCATTAAAACTCTATTTGGTTGTCTCTTAAATTCTCCAGCCTGAAACTGGCCGTTTAAGAATTGCAGATGCTTGCCTGAACTAGCCCAACAGTTCCCATGAGAAAAAACATCAGCACAGTGCGCTGTGGGGGCCACGACTTCAGTGTCTGTGATGAAGGGCATTTCCTGGGTGTTGTACAAGACGAGAACTGTCCCTAGTGGGCAATCCGGTTCTGTAAACAAGGAGGGGAAAAATGAATTCCATGTTATCGATTGATAAACCCTTTTCTGACAAGGTGTATAGGGACAGCCTGATGGAAGTGCTGTGGAATTCTCCACGAGAGCGAAGGCAGCGGTCAGATGCTGTTTGTACACATGTTACTTAAATGTAATCCTTGACTTTCAAACAAATACCCAGTATAGATTTTTAAGTCAAAATTCTAAAAATCTTTTTAAATAAACTAAGGATAAGGAGATATCCAAACCAGCCCATCGGCTTCACCCAGTGAATGTAAATATTTCCAAAGCCAGGAAGCTTTCTCTGGAGTTTTATGTACTTGTTTTGAATTTTATAAATGAGCAGTAGAAAGGAGAAGTTATGTGGGGGCTAATGAAGCCACATGCTGTTTATGAACCTTTCTCAAAAATAGTTATATTTTACTGTTTATTTATGTCCCTTGACTTGTTTTATAAAAGACTTGAACAAATTTAAAAATTAAAACTTTTTTACTTTAACCATGTACCTCAATAAACAAAATATTTTTCCTATTAACAAAATAATTAACTTTTTTTTTAATCTGAGAAAGAAAAATACCTCCAATTCATCTAGGAAATATTAATTTTATTTCAGTCATAACTATAAGCATCAAAGTGTCAAAAAATATTATTTTTAAAAGGCATTTTTAGCAAGGTAAAAAATCTATTGTTTAAATGATATTTAAGTTCTAAGATATCCAAAATGTTTAGAAAGAACTTGAAGAATTATGAAAAAGTTATTTACCAATAGGCCTCACTTATGCAACTGTTTGTTATTATGGTGATTATTTTTATTTTATTATTTTTTTATATTTAAATTTTGTTATTGAATTTGTGAGAGAGAGAAACATCAATACATTGATGCGAGAGAGAGATACATCTATTGGTTGTCTTCCATAGGCATCCACGACTGGAATTGAACCCACAACCCAGGCATGTGCCCTGACCGGAAATTGAACCAGCAACCTTTGGGTGCATGGGATGACCCCCAATCAACTGAGCCACACCGGCCAGGGTGTTATTGTCAAACTTACCACATCAGACAAATGTGGTGAAATAATATATATTAAACATATAGATATAATTATCATAACTGGGTGAATCTAAAAAAAAAAAGAAAAAAAAGACATGAAAAACATCCCATTAAAGAAAAAGCCTTTATATGGAACATTATTCACATTTCTGCAAATGGAATTTTCTGATTAACTACCATATATTATATTAGTTGAATAACTTTAGGAAAGATTAATTCCCAAGCTGTGTCCTCAGCCGTATTTTTCCTTGGCTGAAATTAGGCTTTAAAACAAAACGTCAGCAATGCCAGCCAGCTATTCAAGTTACAGGTTCAGAAACTTCCAGTGCAGGCAGTTAAAAGTGATTTAAGAAATGCAAAATCATTCTTTCACAAATGTGTTTGTTAAACTTGTAAATTGATATATCAAAACCACAACCGGAATATAGCAATTTGTCTCTCTTTGCCTGCTGTGGTGTATTCCGCAGCTGCCTGCCAGATAATAGACTGATTGTAACTTTCCTAATTTACAGAGCCTTTAAGTCTAATCTCCTGGGCCAGCCTAAAGGGCTTCTTCATCCATTGAAATGCCAGAATAATTGAAATTGTCTTCGGCAGACAGTCAGGCAATAATGAATATTTTCTCCGCTGATTGCATGCCAAGGTTACACATAGTGCTGCAAACAGAAATGATCCCAAGCCAAGCCTCTCGAGGGAGGGGCAGCCACTAACCTGTGGCAGGAGACACAATACCTAGGGCTTCCCTTTCTCACAGGCTCCTGCAGCCAGTGACGCCCACCACGCTTCTGCACACTGAGGGACAGCGCAGTTGCCGAGTGAACAAAGCTCCCATTGGCTTCCCTGACTCTCCAGGGGCAGATAAAAGGCTGGGAAAGGTTATGAGGATGGATTTTCCAATGGGGACAGCAGGAGAGATGAGTAGGGGAAGCTGTTGTTGGGATTAAGGGGAAATACACAAGCAGTTAATCAAAAGAAACCGGCATCGACGGTGCATGAGAAAACGCTTGCCTGTCAGCCCTGCACAGTCTTTCCCACACCTCCGAATGGTTTCTGTGAATGGCAGGAGTTGTTTCCTGATTTGGAGTCCGTCCTGCTTCAACGGAGTCCTAACGATGCTCTGATTGAAATTAAAGCATGCGGTAGCCAGAGTGAATCGGTAATATCTTTGAAAAAAATCTAAAGATTAGTGTAACCTTTGGCTATGGAAAGGTGAACATTTTAAATGGAAGAAGTTTGAAATAGTTTTTTCATTTAAGCAACTAATCTTAGATGATTAGTACTCTCAGGACTTGCCTTGTAGGAGGGAATTTGGGGGTGAGAAAAGAACTGACCTAAGACACTGTGTATTTAAACCAGGTAGCAAGAGGCAGAGATATATTTTAAAAGGCAGCACAAGTTAAATGGGGGAAAAGAGCATCAAACCTGCTGTTTATGTGACACCTGAGTTGCAATATCTGAATTACTAAGTAATTGCACACCAAGTAGGTGAAATACATATTAGTTTTCCGTTGCTCCTTACCATTTTACCCTCAAACAGTGGCTTAAAGCAGCCGTGAACATTTAGTATCTCCCCCAGTGTCTGTGGTCAGGGTTCAGGAGCAGCTTACCTGGGTGGTCCTGGCTCAGGGTTCTCATGAGGCTGCAGTCAAGCTGTTGGTGAGGCTGCATCATCTGAAGGCTGGACTGGGGCAGGGAGATCCGCTTCCAAAGTGGCTGCCTCACATACCTGGCCAGTTAGTGTTGTATGATAGCAGGAGATTCCCATCTCTTTATAGGGCTTGAATGACAATGGCACCTCGGCACGGCAGCTGACTTTCCCCCAGAGCAAGTGATCCAAGGAGAGCAAAGCAAAGGCCGCAATATCTTTGATGCCTCATTTCAGAAGTGACACACTGATATTTCCACAATGTCTTCCAGGCTCCCCAGTCAGCCCTATTCAATGTGGGAGTGAACACATAAGGACATGAATACTAGGAATCACCATCTTGGAGGCTGGCCATCACAGATATATGATATACAATTGTACAGATCCACCAGCCCCTGGGCACTAAGATCCCAACTATCGCTCTCATTGCCCACCACATTCTTACACATAGTCTTCATTCTAGAGAAGGAACAGGGATATATATCATTAAATATGTTTCAGTCTTTTCCAGTGCCAAAACCCGGAGTGGTCTCTAAACCTTACTCTCCCAAAAGATGCCCCCCCCCGGGGCAATTTGCCATCTAGGAAGCCCTTCCCACATAGTTCTACCAGACTCCAAACCACATGTATATTTTTTAGATCTAAATAAAATTAGTAAGGAAGGAGAGAAAGAAGAAGGAAGGAAGGAAGGAAGGAAGGAAGGAAGGAAGGAAGGAAGGAAGGAAGGAAGGAAGGAAGGAAGGAAGGAAGGAAGGAAGGAAGGAAGGAAGGAAGGGAGGGGGAGGGAAGGCAACCACTTATTATATTTAAAATATAGTGGAAATAATACAGAGAATTGTATATACAAATGATAGCAGAGTTTAAAAACAACAACAACAATACACACCAAAAAATAACAACAGAAGACTGTGAGGCAACTGCTCCCACCCTTAGATTGGAAAAACAAGGCAGGAGGCAATGTTACCAGATGGAGTGGTCATGGTCGCCCCGCAGAAGGTGGAACCATAGGGTTATGTCCATGGGTGGGAGCAGGAGTCATGGAGATGTTGCTGCCACAGCCTCACAGGAAGGAGAGAGAAAGGTTCTCCCTCCTCCCTCTCTCCAGTCTCCTGCCGTGCCTGCATCGATGGGATCCCGCTGGAAATCAGCTGCTGGGGAAACCTGTGGGGTTAGCACCCTATGTTGCCAGAGCGGAGCAGGAAAAAGGGCAGAGCAATCAGATCAGGAACCAACACACGCACCCTGCTAAAGCCATAGACTGAATTGTATTTTTTCACTTCACTTTTATATATGTTTGTGCATTCTGCATAGTTTCTATAATCATTATTTTCAGTTGCTATGTATCATTCTATTGTGTGTATGGACTGCACTTGATTCATTCCTTTCCATAGAGTTCTATCTTCGCATTGTTTCCATTTCTTTATTATTATTTTCAAGTGATAGCTCAGTTAATATCTTAGTTGCTAGGGTTTTGTTTGTTTTTTTTTCATTTCAGATATGTTCTTAGAGTAAATTCCCAAAGTGAGAATTATTGGGTTAAAGAATATCAACGTTTTATATCGACTGATACGTATTTGGAGGCATCTGGGTTTGACCTTACTGCTTTCTGCACTTCTTACTATTGACAAAACAAAATGAATGTGAAAAGGTACAGGTATATAAGAATTCAAGCCCATATTTTTAAAAACAAAGAAGAGAAATAAAATCTATATTTTGATATTACAGTAACAGCAGTAGTAAAATTTTTCCTGAGAGCTATGAGATGCTGGAGGAAGGCTGTGATTAACTTTGCAAAGGATGGCTGACTTCCCCTGGATATGACTAGAATAATATTAGTCCAGTGTTTTCCTTAAAGGAAAATGAATCTTCATTCTTGTTTATTGGAAACAAGCACATTTTAGATGAAGAGCACATTTCTAGCAGTCAATGTCCTATTCTTGACTGTCACGTAACCTGTGCCTGGTAATACCCAAATCTGGGGGGCAACAGTGTGTAATAATGAGGTCTTTGTCACTCTCTTACAAGACAATTGCAAAGCAATAGGCAAGGACCCATGTACATAACCTAAGAGACATTGAAAGATCTTCTGGCTAGTGCTTCTCAAAGCTTGGCCCATTTATGATTTGTGAACTGCAACTAGCTGGCAGCAAAGTAAGTACTGTGCAAAATGAGAGCAAGCATTTAGAAGCTTTCATAGAAATTTGACATGGTTACAACACTTTTATTATATTTACAAAAGTCTCTCCCTCTCCCCAAAGAACTATTTTGCCTTATTCCTAGGGATCTCCCAGAATCTGGGACTAGAATACATAGTTAGCACTCAATGTATATTTATTAGATGGATGCATGGGTTGGTGGATGGACAGTGGATAGATGGATGAGAAAGGTAATTGCAACTCTTTTTAGTGGGTTGGTTTGACATAAAGTTCTGGAGGAAAAAAAGACTGTGGACACCCAGGCAGATGACATTGTAAGATTGCTGTTACTAAACTGTTTTTTTTGAACTGATCAAGGAATGTATTATATTTTTCATTCAGGTTATAGTGCAATGATTTCACACATTTTTGCAATGAAGATCTTATTTAAAATTATTTTTTACAATGATTTCTGAGTCTCTAACAAATAAATAGCAAAAGAAAACAGTTATGCATATAAATTCTTCAATTAATCTCTTCCCAACCCACAGGCCCAGTCCCCCATCCCACCCTCTCCCACTTCCCCCCTTCCCTCTGAGGTTTGTCAGTCTGTTTCATGTTTCCATGTCTCTGGGTCTATTCTGTTTGTCAGTTTATTTTGTTCATTAGATTCTATAAGGATATATTAGAAACTAATAAGAGTAGTTAACCACTGGGATGGAGAGTTAGAATTCAGTTAAAAAGGAACTTAATAGTAGGAGGGGACAGTTTTCTACTGTATATGTTGTTATATATTTTAAAATATTTGAACCATATGAATGTATTCCATATTCAAAAATAAATGAAAACATTTAAGAAAAACAAGGGGGGAAAAAGGAAGGAAAAAAACCCCACTTACCATACAGGTCTTCCTGATAAGGAAATAGGGCAAGGTCTGAAGGATTGCCTAAAACGTAAGAAGGGCCTCTGCTTTGCATTTTTTGCACCTGTTTGGTATAGGCATCTTTATTCAGAAGGTTTCCAGATTAAAAGCTAATTTGCCTTAAACCAGCCTGATACAGAGCCTGTCTCTTGCTTGAGCTTTGTCTCTTGCTTGAGCTTTGTTGTTCACCAGGGTAATGTGTAATTTTCTGACTCTTCCCAACTCCTTAGTTTGAGACAATAATCCACTCTGTCTCCTCTTAATTAAAGCAAATAGCCCCAGCTCACAACAGTAGTTCAGAAGGTCCTGGTCTTCTGGTTCCCTTCCTGCAAGGAGCTAATTGATTTCCAAATGATAATGCTGTTTACATTAGAAAGCCAAACCCCTCGTATTGAATCCTTAGCCCATCTTAAACCTTCCCAGTCTCATGAATATCAAATGGCCAAAATACCTCCATTGTGGTAGGTGCCTCTTAAGGGGTCAAGCCTCAGTCTCAAAATATTTAAGGAGCTAATTGGGTGGTTTCTGATTTACATGCTGGGCTCCTGCATTTCTGTTCATCCACAGAAGACCTCCTTGGAATTTTCAAGAAATTATCTTTGACATTTTATAACCTCATTGTCTTACATTAAAGACCCTGTCCCCCAGGCGATGTGATGCTGGAGAGTGGGTGGGTCTGAATTTTTAGGATGACTTTAGAAGGTCATTCATATGACAGTTTATGGGAGGAAGCTATGGAGACAGAAAAAAATACAAAAGCCACAAGACCTATGAATAGCAATTCATGGCACGCAAGTTAAGATGATGGGATTTATTACCGTGCCTTTGAAATAATTTGCTTATATGGTACATACATCTATATTTAAAGGACTGATTTTCCTGTCCCTCTTTGAAAATCACAAAAACAATGCTTCTTAATACACACTCTCTGTTTCCACGATCTCTAACAAGTTTTTCTAGCATCTAGGGTTTCAACGAAGTCAGTAGATATCTCAAACTTCCCTGCTTAGAAATTGAAACAAAAGCCAAAATAAATCATAGTTATTATTAATCATATTCCTGGCCTTCCACAGAGCTTTACACAACTATTGAAATTCACTTTTCATCACAACATTGAAGATGAGGTCCAGGCAAGACTCTCATTCACTGAAATGGATATTTGTCATGCAAGAGAGGAGCAGGAATTTTCGTTCCCCTGAAACTGAGTTTTGTTTTTAAAGAAACTATTCTCTGTGAATATGTTCTTGATCACAGGAAATTGCTCAAGCAACCCAGGAGGAAAGGGGGGTTTGGGCAACGCTTCACTATAATCACTTTCTAAGTAATTAAAAAGTAACTAATTTCTTTTATAATTAAAAAAAAGCAGTTTGTTCATTGGCACACACATCCATCCTAATGCCATATTTAGCAAATACTTTCATTTTTTAAAAGCATCACTTCTAATGCACCAGACTCTCTCTTATTCGAAGGCTGCAATTTATATGACACTTTCTTCCCTATTGATTCTTAGCTCAACCTTCTAGCTTCTCTTTGAGTCATTGCTTCTCAGTCAATCCTAAAACACTTTCATTTATTCTTCTTTTGTAGCTACAATGTCATTGCACAACTCCCCAAAATACGTCACCTTGATAAATTACACACACACACACATATATAGTTTGGGTGACCAGTGCAATATATTTATTCACTAGCTCTTCAGAGGTAGTATTTACAGATTAGGGAGAATTAAATCTTGCCAAGATTAAATGTTTTATCTGAGGCCTCCTAACTTGTGAATAGCAGAGTCAGAACCTAAAACATCACCTTTTCTACTGCATACCCAGTTCTTTTAAAGACATTTAAAGTCAACTGTCATCCACCCTTTGGAACCCACCCATTTAGCACCCTGATGAGCCTGAAAGCCAAACAAACAGTTTAAATTTTAGCGTTCTTGATAATGACTTCCTGTCTTTAGAAACAAGAACACATAATACAAGACTCTCCCAGTAAGATCCTACCCTAGGAACCAAGAGGTTTCCTAAATTCCTTGGTGAGAGAATTCTGCATTGTCAAATACTGTTTTAATAAATGAGTCATTGGCTGGGGCTTGAGATTGCTTGGGTTTTGTTTTTGTTTTTAATTAGAAAGATTGTTCACTTTAATTATATTCTTTAACAGGATTTGTCATGTAGGTGTTAAAATAATAGCAGGCGGTCCAGTGTGCCCAGGGCTGAAAACAGTCGTGAGAGACGTGGTCCTCAGCCATAGGAAAGAAAGGGAGTGTTGAGGGCTTTGCATGGTGTCCTAGAAATAAAAAGGAATATATATAATCCCCAGCCTTACAGAAGAGAAAACTCCCTGACCTTAAAGGATGGCCGTTCAGTTACTACTTAAATGGAGAGGGAAATTTGGTAGGAGCCCTGAGTGACACGTCTAACGATCTTCTAATGTGGCAGGGAGAAGAAAGGCGTGCAGAAGGGAGGGGACAGGAAAATGCAGCACCGACGTCCACAGCAAGAAGATACATTCCCAAGACGCAAACATCAGTATGGACGCTTTAAGAGTCCGGGAAACTAAAAAGCAATTTTCCTAAACTCTCAAATATAGCTTTAAATAATAAAAAGCTTAAACCGTCTCTTACAAAGAATATTCTCCTTTGAAAGGCTTCCAGAAAACCATGAAATGCTGTTGATAAGGCTGTGCCAATTTGTAAAGCTTGCCACAATCTCCAGCTCGCATTTCCCCCCCTTTTTTGCCTTTCTTTTTTTTCGCCGAGCTTTGTTAGTCCCGGAGCCTACCATGACAACACCACCACCACAAGTGTTTTCTAAAGCTGAAACCTCTTCTCCCCCAACAAGGCCGGCTGGTGGACGCGTTTGATTTATCCCAAGGAAATAATGTTAAAGTGGCATTTCAAAGCCAGAGGAAAGGTTTGTGATGGGAAGCCCAGGTAGGAATGTGTAAGCTAACTCTGGAAGTGTGTCACCCTATCGACCATTGTAGTCAGGATTAATTACAGGTTTGCTTGAATCTCACACTCATGCAAATGTTTACCCACCGAGACAGGGTTAGCGGATTGGCTTTTTTCAACTAAAGTAAACTTTTAACTAGTGGAATCTTAACTCTCTTAATGTTTTGCTTACCCATCATTTTAGGTATATTTTCTCCTCTATGTTGACCAATTACATTCAATTAGGCTTATAATTGCATCGTATAGTTAAAAGGTCCAATTAATATCTTTAAAGCAACTGTGTTAAGTAGTGTTTAGCGGAAATTTTATATTTAGCTGTCAAGAAATAATCCTGGCTTACATTTACGGAGTATACCTTTCATCCTAAAGGGCACCAAAGTGCTATTACAAATTTCATACTCCCCATTACTGTTATAGGTTGGAATCATGTCACCCCAGCTCTATAGCATCCTCCTAGGGGGGGAAAAGAAGAGACTAATGTGGTAGCTTTTAAGAAAAATGCTTAGAGTCTCTTATAAATTGGAACAGTGGAGGCGATTGAGCCAACAGAAGGCAGTTGTGGGGACGACTGGAAGATGGTTCCCCCAGGGCCACCCCTTCCAGAAGGGAGGTACAGCAAACTGCATAAAGGATTTACATGTGAACACTGAACCCCCTTTTCAAGGACCAGGAAGGGTGATCCCATGATACCACGGCAACGCTGTGATTACTTGCTTTCCAACAACTAAAACAAATTCATCACAGCAAATCAGCGTCGCCAGCCTCTGACAGGCCATTCGTCACGGGCGAGGCACTCGCTTCACCCTCACTCAGGAACGCGTGGTGACTGTTTTCAGCATTCCCTGAGATGCCAGCCGTGTACTCCAAGGTGAAGTCTCGAGCGCCCCTTGGACAGACTTTAAGACAGGCTTGCACGAGGAATCTGGGGGTGGGCATGTGAGCATACACCCCACTTCTTCCAGAGTGGCCTATCTCATCAAAAGGCTGAAATGGAAATGTGGGTCTTCCATATGCTAATATTCCCACTAAGAAAAATGAAAGTGAAACCCAGGAACCAGCTCTGAGGTCTGGCAACCTGATTTCAGGGACAAGTTGTTCATGTATTCATTCAACAAACACTGGAGTGCTTAGTATGTGCCAGATGCTGATTCAGACCCTGAAAATAGGGAAAACAAAAACAAACAGCATTGCCCTCAGATAGCAAATAGAAATGAAGTATAGAATGAAAAAAAAAAAAAAGATCTTCGCCTCAAAAATTATAAATTCAGCCTTTACTTTGGGCTGCCCTATGTCTGGGTGGAGAAATGACAAAGATCCTAAAGAAAACCAGTCCTTTTCTTCTCAGAGGTTTTCATCCAGTTTGGGGTGCACAGTGGTTCATAAACTCCCACGAGCTCGTGTTCATTCAAACTGCCAAAGTTCAACGAAGGAAAAGTACCGGTATGAGGACATCTTGAAACAGCAGGAGGAGACAACAGTTGATGTGATAGAGATTGTGGGCTTGCAGGCGCAACCAAAAGGAATGCAAAAGTGGCCAAAAACAAGTCAGAAAAGAGCAAACAGCACCTTAGGGAGAATTTTTTTGCACAACAAGAAAGGTTTGCAGAGGAAAAATGCGATAAAGATGCGTTGGGCAAGAATACTGGGGGAAATGCAACCACTTGGCTCAGATGACTCTTTTCAACTGCAACCTGCCTGGGAGGGTAGCATGAGGGCCGATAAGCAAGGAATGACCTCGAATGCCAGGAACAGGTCAAAGGCAAGGAGAGGCAACCTGGGAAGGAGACATGGTGTCTTTGCTGCTAAGTTTCCCACTCATTAAACCACCTGTAGCGTTGGCACACAGACATTTCTCCCATTAAATTCAAGTGCCCTAAACAGCTGGCTGAGCCTGTTGTGATGAAGAGATACCTGAGAGAAGCAAGAGGGTGGTCATTAATGAAGATTCCTTTTTTTAAAATTTCAGGTGTGGGGCCCGGCCGGGCGTGGCTCAGCAGTTGAACGTCGACCTAGGATCCAGGTGGTCAGGGTTCGATTCCTGGTCAGGGCACATGCCCGGTTGGGGGTTGATCAATGACTCATCATTGATGTTTCTATCTCTCTCTCTCTCCCTCTCCTTTCCTCTCTCCGAAATCAATAAAGATATATTTTATAAAAAAAAAAAAATTCAGGTGTGGAGGGAGGAGAGGAAAGAAAATGGTATTTCTTCTAAAAATGTCCCCAAGGTGCCTCCTGTTGGGGATGGGCTCAGGAGGAATGAGTCCATTTCATCTATGCAGTAAGAACAGAAACTATCCATTAGAATACAGAAACTATGGGGCGGGGAACAGAAAGAAATGCCAAGCAGAAAACCAGTCAACACTCATGAATCCTTACACTGTTTTTCTCCATTTATGTCACCGCACACCTCTACCTGATGGTGTCCATTAACACCAACTCATTCTACAACATTGGTGGAGGCTGTGTTGCCATCAGATTGCAGAAAGTGTCGTGGAGGCACAAGCTTGAAGCTAGAAGTAGGAATCTCGTAGCACAGCAATCCCATCTACCCTTCATCTTGAGTGACAACTGAATTATTCCTATTAATGATATCATTGTACTTTCCTAATCACCTTTTACCTTTCTTACTGTCCATTAATATAAACTTTCAGCAATGGTTACTCTTAGGAGCTGAAAACACTCTTTCCTACTCCCATGCACGTTATCTGTAAAGGTCATATTCGTCTCCTAATGTGCCTGGGCAAGCAGACAACGCCAGACATGGAGTGACTCCTGGAAAAGGCAGCCTTGGCCTGCGGCTCATTCCTCTCTGGACGATCCCTGTGCTCATATGACTTCAAGAACTCTGTTTTTCTCCTTTTTCTGACTATCATGCTAGTGGAAGAGACTCTCTTCTTCACATAAAGGTGGCTCAAACCCTAAAATATCAAGCACATTTGATTCCAAAATCAATTGCATCATACGTCACAAAGATTCAGAGTCTTAATATCTAGAATACCAGGTATTCTCACAGCATCTCCTCAAAGTGGAGAAGAAACAGGTATTGTCATTTTTATTAGAAAGATAGAAAAATTAGAGTCAAAAATATTAAGATATTTAGCCATGGATCCATCTGGGAGTGGAGCACCCTCTCATACTCTGAGCCCAAGTTCTAACATAATGTAATAACAACAACAACAACAATAATAATAATGCAGACACTGTGCTAAGTGTTTTAAATCAAGGATCTCATTTAACTTTCACAATGACCACAGGAAGCCAGCACCATCATCCATGTCCTTGGCTGGAGCTGAAGAGACTGAAGCCAGGTGGTGTGGGAGGCATGGTCTAAATCCAGGCTGCCTTACTCCAACATCCAGTCTCTTCCCTCATGGAGTAGACAAGCCTTTATTTTAAAAATAGAATACATTGACAAAATTTAGTTTGGGTGAGGAAGGAAGGAAGGAAGGGAGGAAGGGAGGGAGGGAGGGAGGGAGGGAGGGAGGGAGGGAGGGAGGAAGGAAGGAAGGAAGGAAGGAAGGAAGGAAGGAAGGAAGGAAGGAAGGAAGGAAGGAAGGAAGGAAGGAAGGAAGGAAGAAGGAGAAAAAAACCTGTTAATTTACATTTTCATTCTCTGGAGAAAAATGAACCCAACAAATATGGCAACTTCCTGAGGAATGATAGCAGGAAAGCTACTATAGGAAGAGGAAGATTGAGTTTGATTTTAATCCAGGGGCAGAAGAAGAAAATGTGGAATAAGAAGAACGTAGATGCCCAGCCGGGCATGGCCCAGAGGTTGAGTGTAGGCCTAGGATCCAGGAGATCACAACTTGATTCCCAGTCAGGGCACATGCCCGGGTTGCGGGCTAGATCCCCAGTTGGGGGCGTGCAGGAGGCAGCCGATCAATGACTCTCTCATCACTGATGTTTCTATCTCTCCCTCCCTCTCCCTTCCTCTCTCTGAGATCAATTAAGATATATTTTTTTTAAAAAAAAGAAGAAGGGCATAGGGGGGAAGGCAATAGCTCCAAAGCAGCCACACAGACAGGAATAGGGAGGGGTTGAGAGTTACCGTGAGGAGCACCACAGTGACCAGCCATTATACTCTATCAATGGTTGGGGATGCAAGCCCAGAGGCTGGGAAAAACCAATACCCTTAGTCTTTATTGTTGAAAGTATTACAGATATCCCCCTTTTTCCCCCCATTGACCCTCTCCACCCTGCATCCACCCCGCCCCAGGCCTTCCCCATACCAAGATCTGTGTCCATGGGTTATGTATATAAGCACAGAAGATCTTTGATGAATCCCTCCCCACCCACTCCCTCGCCCTGCCTTCCCTCTGAGATCCCTCGGTCTATTCCATGCTTCTATGTCTCTAGATCAATTTTGTTCATCAGTTTATTTTGTTTATTACATTCCACATATGAGTGAGATCGTGTGGTACTTATCTTTCTCTGCCTGGCTTATTTCACTTAGCATAATATTCTCCAGGTCCATCCATGTTGTCCCAAAGGGTATGAGATCCTTCTTCTTTACAGCTGCATAGTATTCCATGGTGTAAATGTCCCACAGCTTTTTTATCCACTCATCTACTGATGGGCACTTGGGCCGTTCCCAGATCTTGGCTATTGTAAACTGTGCTGCTATGAACATAGGGGTGCATATATTCTTTCTGACTGGTGTTTTGGATTTCTTAGGATATATTCCTAGAAGTGGGATCACTGGGTCAAATGGCAGGTCAGTTTTTAATTTTTTCCTCTCATCTTCTTAATGCCTCTGCCAACTGGATCCTCCATGTGAGCCAATCAATAGTCTGAGCACCACGCCCTAGGTCAGATGTTACCTATCGTGTCTGCCAAAATCTCACACGCCTCAATTTCAGGCTGTCTCTGAATTTACAGTTGACTTCTTATTAGTGAAAAATACCTAGATACCTCTCATTTTGAATTGTGAATGCTCTTATCTCCCAACAATATTCCCCACCCCACCCTTCAGAGAATCACTGCCCCAGACCCCACCCTCCCTACTCCATTCTTCCTCTTCCCCCCCCAGAAACTTCTCTCTACATCTCAAAATGTGTGTTTCCTTGTTAAAAATAACCTAAAAATAATTTTTTAATTTGTTTCTAAACAGATCAGTCACCCAAAGAATGCCTATCGCCTAATCGTGAGCATTGTGCCCCAAGGGATATAATAGAGGCGAGGCGGGCTCCCTGGAGGAATTTCCATGGAAGATAAAACACAAAGCAGCTCTGGAATTTTAAGAGAAAAGCACCTCTGAGCTTCCTGGCCCCGCAATAGGTACATTCATGTTCTCATGGCCTCTACTTACTCCTTCCAATTAAACCCTACTAAACATAACATTAACATTCCCCAACATATTTTATCTAACACCCCCCACTTACTTTAACTGCAGCCCCCAGTACCTCCCGGCCTGTCATCACAGATTCTGCGGGATCCTCTCCGCTTCTCCCCTTCCTTCTGCGCTGACATCTGAAATCCAGAGTCTCCGTTCAGTACACACTCAGCTTGGAAACCTTCCTCTCAGAGAAATTTACAGACTAATTAGGTAATGTTGTGAAAGCAATTCAAAATCCTTAAATTATACAATCCCCGGTTACTTTTTAAAAATCTCCTCAAATTACTCTAATTTTATGTTTCTCCTGAGTGCGTTGTAGTCGTTAACATAGTTTAAGTCCCTGAAATCACCTAACCAGCAATGGTGTTTTCCATTTAAAGCTCACAATAAGCTCCCACTGAAGTGAATGCTAGAGGACTTTTTTTTCCCTCCCTAATAACAGTTTCCCAGAATGTCCCTTTTTGCCGTCATGGGTTCTCAGAGACAAGCTGCCGCAACTGCTCTCCAAAAAGTTTGTTTTTCAGTACGAAGCTGAATTCTTACAAAGAGCTATCGCCAAACTCTGCTCACAGAGTGTAGAAAACATTTCATTCTCGAGATTGTATCAGGAAGCCTCTAGTCTCTTTTCGTGTAGGGTTTATTGTACCTCAGGTGAGCAATGGAGCCCAGAGGTGCCCGGGAAAAACATCAGCTATTGAGGAAAATCACCGACTGGAAGATTCCAAGGTAAGCTTCACCTGGAGTCATAGAGCAGGTATTCTGGAACCCTGGGTGTGGCGTTTCAAAGCCAGTGTTCAAGGACTGTTCCAGGAAGCCCAGAAAATGTTAACTAGGGAGTGGAGACTGAGTCTGGCTCTACCTTCAGGAGCTGAGCAGCCTTGGGCGAGTCACTTGATTCCTATGGGCTTTACTTGCCTCACTGATAACAATGTTGGAGTGGATAACCTCTGTGATCTTTTCTGGCTATAAAAGAAAGAAATGAATAACATTTATAGAGAACAAGAGATCCCTAAATGGGACATGAACAATTCATTTCAGAAAGATTTTAGTTATCCCTAGGCGATTTTTAAACGTTAGAGCTGCAATATCAAACAAATGTTTAATGAATTTTTTAAGTCCCAGTTGCCGGATCATCCACTGGGACTGATTCTTTTCAAAGAAAATCCAAAGTAGGCTGAGGAATTGGGTTTAATGAGTTTTATGTGGACTAGAACATTTATAATATGATGTCAATAAATATAATTTTGCAGTGAAATTTGAAGAGCTCCAAATACAGAACTCAGCCAGGCCTTCAGAAGAGCAACCCCAACAGACCAAAGCTCTAACACTTAAGGTAAGGATTCTCTCCCTCCTTCCGCCCTACCTCCCTTTCTTCCTTCCTCTTTCTGTCTCTCTTTCTCTATTTCTCTCCCTCCACACACACCTTTTTTTTTTTTTTTTTGCTTTAACCTTATGTCTTTGGTCTTTGAGTTCATAAGCTCATGTAGGCCAACAATCAGAAATAAAAATCATCCAGAACCCACATGAGATGCTCAGGGTCTGCAGG